>NC_134398.1:133944262-134262096 GCF_050003625.1 Haematobia irritans | reverse complement strand
AGAAATGTTTGTGGAACAAATTGCATTTTTTTTGCTGGGATATGGTGTTGCAACTTTTCACCAAAAAAGAAAATGAAATACAAAGAAATTGACAAAATTTATTATGATTTTTTTATAAATAAGTGAAGAGTGCAACCCAAACCATTAATGAAATTTGTTAAGCTTATGGAGATCAGTTCATGTAGCACAACAATGGTTTGCTCGCTTCTGTTTAGCCGAATCAGAACGGTGTTTTATCTCTTATCACTGAGTGCTGCCCAATTCTCAATGCCCAATGCTTAATGAAAAGGGACCTCCTTTGGAGCTTTGGAACACTCAGAAATGCCACCAGCATTATGAGAGGGAATAATCCACTGCTGAACAACTTTTTGGAGTTGAACCATTGCACCACGGTGGCTCCCTGACTAATGCCTAAGGTTGTCTCAACGAAAGGTTACTGACGATCTTGCAATATCAGCATGTGCATTACGTCAATGGTTTCCGTGACAACAACTGATTATGGACGGCTTCACGAAATTCATTTCGGTTGAATTCACCATACCATCAATAAACATTGGTCCTTGATGGAGCTTTATCGCCAAAAATGGAATTAAGTTTATCGATGCCCTGTCGTTGAGTTAAACCACGTCGAAAGTTGTAACAAATAATCGCACGAAAGTATTCACGATTTAATTCCATTTTTAGGGCGAGGTGTATCTTTTTAGTTGCTGTAAAATTTTAGACTGTCAGTTGGCAGACTGCAATACTGGGGTTGCCCAATCCCGAAATATAAAAGCAAACCCTGGTTTAACGCTGGTCTTTTATACTGTGTAAGTATTGAAATATATTTTTCTCGAGGTACATATACTCGTACATTGGATACATACACCCTTACTGCTATTTCATAGGACACAACTGTAATTTGTATGCACATGTTGGTGTTTTGTCTTTAGCATTTTTATATCTTTCAGATATGAGTTGCCATAAACATTTATGTTCACTTATATTCTCACATTCATTCATTCATTCACTCACACACACACACATAGACTCATCTTCATATATGCAAGGCTATATACATAAGCTCGAAAACAAAATGGCACACATATTTCTTGCAAAAACGAAATCCAATTTTCCATTCCTGCGATTTGTTTGTTGTTTTTTTGCTTGGCATTTCTGCTTCCCCTTCCCACTCTGGTTTCCGGTTATAACCATAAGCAAATCTTATGGAAATTTTTCGTCTGTTTTCATTTATATCTGATGGAAAAAATCATCGCCAAGTATTAAATCCAATACACATGCATACAAACATTAAGAGTGAAGCACCCAAATGCCAGGAGCCAGGATCATGAGCAGGAGCAGAAACCATATTTAAGAGATAAAAAAACACTCGTAACACATAAAAAAGGGAAATGCAATCTTATTTCAGTGACGGCGAAGGCCTAAGCATTGGAAGATGAACGAACGAACGAAAAAAAACAGACTTGAAGAAAAACGACAAAGGCACATTATTGCTTATGACGCGGCTTATATAGGATTTCACATTTATATCTGGGTTTTCTTTTTATCGTCTTTCCAAGATTTGTAAGCCTATCTATCGGTGGAAAGTGTGTACAAGTTCTCCATAACATGGCAATATGCTATATATGTAAAAGAATGTAATGTTATTTTGCTTATTTTTATGAATAAAATTTAAATAAATAAGGATAAGCAAAGATTCAGCAAATGGCGATGCTTTCATATCCTGCATATGTGAATATATTTTTTTTTGTTTAGTTATAGATATGGGGGAGGTTATGAGAATCATAAAAATGCCTTTTGGGGATCTAAGCTAATATGGCGCGAAAAGGAAACACAGTATACAGTTTATGATATCCCATGTAAAATATTTCAAAGCATAACTTTAGGCGCCATTTCTATTTCATTGAATCGCTTTTTCTATTGCTATGATGTCTTTTGTTTATGGATTTTGCATTTAATCTAGCAAATTTGGAAACTTATCACTGAATTTGATCGAATAGTAACGAAACGAAAAGACAGTTGCAAACTTTTCGTAAACGATAAACAGTAAAAAAACAATTTCTAAACCGAGAAAATTTGCCTGCGAAAATACGGGGAAAAAATGAAATAAATTTGTTAAAGTTGGAATTAGTTAATTAATTAGAGTATTATATGAAATTTTACTAACACTTATTTATTGTCGACGAATACGAATATACATATACTAAAAATGTTTTTTTTTATTCACTGATAATAAATTATTTATAACAAGTATATACGGCCGTAAGTTCGGCCAGGCCGAAACTTATGTATCCTCCACCATGGATTGCATAGAAACTTCTTCTAAACACTGCCATCCACAATCGAATTACTTAGGTTGCGGTAACGCTTGCCGATGGCAAGGTATCTTAAAACCTCCTAACACCATCTTCTAAATTATAAGTAAGTCCATACGTGGACTTACGGATCGGATTAAATTTGCTTTTCTTTGAGGCTCCGCAAGTTAAATCTGGGGATCGTTTATATGAGGGCTATATATAATTATGGACCGATGTGGACCAAATTTTGCATGGTTGTTAGAGACCATATACCAACACCATGTACCAAATTTCAGCCGGATCGGATGAAATATGATTCTCTTAGAGGCTCCGCAAGCCAAATCTGAGGGTCCGTTTATATGGGGACTATACGTAAAAGTGGACCGATAGTTGCAATACCATCCGACTTACATCAATAACAACTACTTGTGCCAAGTTTCAGGTCGATAGCTTGTTTCGTTCGGAAGTTAGCGTGATTTCAACAGACGGACGGACGGACATGCTTAGATCAACTCAGAATTTCACCACGACCCAGAATACATATACTTTATGGGGTCTTAGAGCAATATTTCGATAAAACCCATTTTCTGCATATTTAGTAAAATTACTTATAAAGAATTTTTTTATGGAAACTAACAAGTTCGGTCGAGTCGAATCCTAAATACCCACCACAATGAATCATATATATTACTTTCCTGTGAAAAATTGTAGCGGATTACTCGTTATTATCTCCCAAGTATATCACTTCCAATTGTATGCTTCCGGGAGATACATTTAAATTTCTACATGCGACGGACGGACGGAGATAACTACGTCGACTCAGATTTTCACCACGATACATTATGAAGTCTGAGGCCAATATTTCGAAGGACATTTTTTCTGAATTATGTAAATTTATTATTTATTTAAAATAAAATAACTTAATGGATAAAAAAATTGCCAACCTTAATTTTAAAATTTTTATACCTTTCAACATCGGATACACATCGAAATATTGGCCTCAGAACCTATAATGTGTATATATTCTATTAGGTCGTGGTGAAATTCTGAGTCGATCTAGTGATGTGCGTCCGTCTCTCCAGCTGCCCGTCCAACTGTGCACATCCACCGATCTTCAGATTTGACCACCGGAGCCGTTTGGAAAGGCAAATTTCATTCGATGCGGTTGAAATTTGGTACGTGATGTTAGTTCCCTCCAACCACCCAAAAATTTGTCCATACCGACTTATAATTATATATTGCCCCCATATAAACTGATCCCCAGATTTGACCACCGGAGCCTCTTGGAGGAGCAAACTTCAACTGATATGGTTGAAATATGGTACATGGTGATAGTATATGGTCTGTAACAACCATATAAAAATTGGTCCATATCGGTCAATAATTATATATAGCCCCCATATAAACCGATCCCCAGATTTGATCTCCGGATCCTCTTGGAGGAACAAAATTCATCCGATTTGGGCGAAATTTGGTACGTGGTGTTAGTATATGGTCTCTAACAACAATGCAAAAATTTATACATATTGATCCATAATTATATATAGCCCCCATATAAACCGATCCCCAGATTTGACATCTGGAGCCTCTTGTAGTAGCAAAATTCATCCGATTTGGGCGAAATTTGGTACGTGGTGTTAGTATATGGTCTCTAACAACCATGCAAAAATTTATCCATACCGATCCATAATTATATATAGCCCCCATATAAACCGATCCCAGTTTTGACCTCCGCAGCCTCTTGGAGGAGCAAATTTCATCCGATCCGGTTAAAATTTAGTATATGGTTTTAGTATATAGTCTCTAACAAACGTGCAAAAATTGGTCCATATCGGCCCATAATTATATATAGCCCACACATAAACCGATCCCCAGATTTGCCCTCCGGAGCCCCCTGGAGGAGCAAAATTCATCCGATTCAGGTGAAATTTGGTACGTGGTGTTATTATATGGCCTCTAAGGGAGCCACCGTGGTGCAATGGTTAGCATGCCCGCCTTGCATACACAAGGTCGTGGGTTCGATTCCTGCTTCGACCGAACACCAAAAAGTTTTTCAGCGGTGGATTATCCCACCTCAGTAATGCTGGTGACATTTCTGAGGGTTTCAAAGCTTCTCTAAGTGGTTTCACTGCAATGTGGAACGCCGTTCGGACTCGGCTATAAAAAGGAGGTCCCTTGTCATTGAGCTTAACATGGAATCGGGCTGCACTCAGTGATAAGAGAGAAGTTCACCAATGTGGTATCACAATGGACTGAATAGTCTAAGTGAGCCTGATACATCAGGCTGCCACCTAACCTAACCTAACCTAACCTATATGGCCTCTAACAACCATGCCAAAATTGACAATGCCATGGTCTCTAACAACCATGCCAAAATTGGTCAATATCAGCCTATAGTTATATATAGCTCCCAGATGAACCTACACGCAGAAAGTGGTCCATAATTGTTTATAGCCCCCATATTAAGCGACCCTCATATTTCAATTCTGGCTCCTTAATTACAGCACAAAACTTCATATACGTTCGTAATAGGAGCCACCGTGGTGCAATGGTTAGCATGCCCGCCTTGCATACACAGGGTCGTGGGTTCGATTCCTGCTTCCACCGAACACCAAAAAGTTTTTCAGCGGTGGATTATCCCACCTCAGTAATACTGGTGACATTTCTGAGGGTTTCAAAGCTTCTCTAAGTGGTTTCACTGCAATGTGGAACGCCGTTCGGACTCGGCTATAGAAAGGAGGTCCCTTGTCATTGAGCTTAACATGGAATCGGGCAGCACTCAGTGATAAGAGAGAAGTTCACCAATGTGGTATCACAATGGACTGAATAGTCTAAGTGAGCCTGATACATCGGGCTGCCACCTAACCTAACCTACGTTCGTAATTATTTGTAGACTTCCTTATATACCGGTTAAGAACTGAATTATATACGTATTTAATCTGCTTTTTTGTCTAATATATACCACGTATGGACTAACTTATAATTTAGAAGGCGATGTTAAGGCGGTTTAATATACCTTGCCATCGGTAACTGTTACTACATCCGAAGTAATTCGATTGGGGTGACAGTCTTTAGTAGAACTTTCTACGCAATCCATGGTTGAAGGTACATAAGATTCGGCCTGGCTGAACTTACGGCCGTACTACTTGTTTTCTTTATAAACACGAGCTGCATATTTGACCAACTAGATCAGTGAAGTACTATTGTACTTTGTACTGACACCAGTTATCTGAAACAAGTCGAGTTTGGCTTGAATATCGTTTGATATAGTATTCTTCGAACGTTTTATAAACGATTTTGGTATGTTTTTGAAATTGGTGCGTGTTACTCAAATTTTAGAAATACATGAAAATGGCGTGAAAACTCCAAATATGTAATTACCTAATTTAGCTCCGCCGTTAGGTAACTCGTAGTTAATCTAAAGGGAATCTATAAAACATTTGTTGGTGAATTATCTACGTAGAACGTCACTTGCATGCTTTTGCCAGAATGTCGTTAATTATATTTTGTAACAATAAATTACTAATTCAGATTGTAATTACATTTTATTGGCACATCAGCATTTGCTTCATAGACGAAACAGAAACGTCCATACCTTGGATAAGCCCACATAATGTCGTAAGCTAACCTCCGCCCTTTGATTAACACTGAGCCACTTTTCGAACATAAATAATCTCTCTTCTTTGATACAGAAAAAAATTGGAGCAAATAAAACATTAATTCAAAACTTTTATAATGGCAGTGAAGCACATAGAAGTGTATGTACTACGTGTACAAATCTACCAAACATGCATGCATACACAAAGATTATATATTATCCAAGGATAGATTATATTTTATAGGTAGAGAAAAGAGCTAGGCATTAGGGATGATAAATGTTTCAAATAGCATAGTTAGAAAATAAATAAAAGCCTCCAATATTGATTTAATTATTGTTAGAGTTCGGACTAAAATGTTCCTTGGCGTCAATGATAGGTTAGGTTAGGTTAGGTGGCAGCCCGATGTATCAGGCTCACTTAGACTATTCAGTCCCTTGTGATACCACATTGGTGAACTTCTCTCAATGTCAATGTTAATATAGGTATTAAAATACTTGACCCATAATTATTTATAGACTTTGCATTACCAAAGGTTTGGTCGTACCAAATTTCAACCGGATTTAATGAAATTGTGCAGGCGATCAAATCTGGCGATCGGTTTAAAAGGGGGCTAAATAAAATTATTCACCGATATGAACCAATTTTTGCATGGTTGCTAAAGGCCGTGTATTAACACCACGTACACTCTCTCTATTTCACTAAAGCCAATGTAACTTTATTTTAGTTCATGGAATTATTATGTTTGGAGGAAGTTTCCTTTACTCTAATAATTTTTTGCGTACGTAAGTTAAATTAACTAAAACCGAGGAAAAAAAATATACTCAAATGAAGCATAAAAATTAACTAAATTCGTGTCTTCCACAAAATAGTTCAGAATTTCTTTAAACTTGTAAATTTTACCAAAAATGCATCCATCATGAACTTCGTATGTCACTAAAGACATTATTGCAATTTTGAACTCCAAATTTTTCCTTCAAACTACAAAATTTTCTTTAACAAGTGAAAAAAACTTAGGGCGTTTTCATTTCGCAAAAAATATGTTGCCTTGGTGTTGCACTACTTTTTCCATCATTATATTTTCACCCAAATGATAGTGCCAATCCAAAGTTATTGTTAATTCATAATATTGTGAGGGATACCGGATCCAAAATCGATGACAATGTCCTTCATATTTTGCAATCAATTTCGAGAATGTTGCACCTTTTTCCTCAATCGAAATCGCCATTAGTTATGTCTAATAAATTTTCTTGAATTTGTCGAAAAATATTTACTTATTTTTATGACATCGGCGTGATGCCAACGTTTGTATTAATGTTTAGTTAAAATTTTCTATAAATATTCTAATTTTTTTTTAAATTAACCGAAAGTTTTCTTCCTGGTGGGTTTACTGTTTTTTCAGTGTACAAAACTTCAACTGATCATATGAAATTTGCTCTTCCAAGAGGCTGCGCAATTCAATTCTGGGGATCGATTTATATATACCCAGCCAAAATCTGCAAAAAAATGTGCCTACCAGAAATATTGATTTTAGACCCCATAAAATATATATCGATATACTCAGAATCACCTCCTGAGTCGATCTAGCGCTTGGTGTCCGTCCGTCGGCCTGTCCATGTATTTGCTGTTCACAGGATTCCGGTCGCAATTATTAACCGATTTTGTTGAAATTTGGTACAGGGAGTTTCTTGGGCACAAGGACGAACGCTATTGAATTTGGAATCAATTTTAGATATAACTCAAATTTAGATATAGCTCCCATATATATGTATCGCCCGATTTCGACAAATGGGGTCACGTCGTACTTTTTTACTAACCGATCGTCGTCAAATTTAGCACAAAATAATCTTCTGCATCACCCTTTAGGTCTGCAACATTTCATCGAAATCGGTTCAGATTTAGAATAGCTCTCATATATATGTATCGCCCGATTTTGCCAAATTAGGTCATAAAACCCTTATTTATCAACCGATCTTACTCAAAGTTGCTTAAATATAATCTTCTACAGCACTAACTATATGTGCAAAAAATTATCGAAATTGGTTCAGATTTAGCTATACATATGTACCGCCCGATTTACCCAAGTTTGGCCATAGAACCCTTATTTATTATCCGAACTTACTCAAAGTTGGCTAGATCCATTCGTCTATAGTACTAACTGTATGTGCAAAATATTATGCAAATTGGTTCAGATTTACATATAGCTTCCATATATATGCATCGCTCGCATTTACCAAATTTGGCCATAATACTCTTATTTATTAACCAATGTTACTCAAATTTCAAAATTTGATGTACTAGCCGATCGTATTTATACGTACTTGTAGCTCTTACATAGGAATATTGCTCGATTTTTACAAATTTGGATTTATTACCCACACTTTTTTAATAATGGGCTCAATATTAGTGTCATACTAACTCTGTAGGTGCAATATCAACTACAGCCAGTGTTGCTAGAAGTAGGGGAAATTCCCTATATGTAGGGTTTTTCTAATATTTTGCGTCTTGTAGGGACGTAGGGTCAAAATGTAGGGACATTTTCACTCAACACAATTTGTAATAATTTTTACATTTTGGTGGCTCTTGAGGAGGAAATTAGAAGTCGGCAAGGCTTGATCTTTAACAATGAGTGGTAACAACAGTTACCACTCGTGCCAAAAAAAAAAACTAAAAAAATTTGAAGATTACCACAAATCTACAAAACAAATATTTCTATAGAAATTTTTGTTAAAACTTTATTCCTGTAGAAAATTTTGTTAACATTTTATTTCTAAAGAAAATTTTGTCAAAATTGTATTTCTTAAGATTTTTTTTCAAAATACTATTTCAATAAAAAATTTTCTCAAAATTTTATTTCTATAGAATTTATTATCGAAATTTTATTTCTATAAAAAATTTCTCAAAAAAATTTGTTTATAGAAACTTTTTCTAAATTTTATTTCTATAGAGATTTAACAAAAAAAAATACTACTTGTGGTAGAATTCTACCAACTGTGGCAACGGTGGTGGTAATACAAATTTATTTTCTAGGTTATATACGTTGCATTTTCATGTTTTAAGATAATAACGTACTTAGAACCATTTTTGTTTTGTAAAATTTGTTTAAATTTAACGAAAATATTGTATAAAAAATTGTTTGGGAATGTATAGGAAAGTAGGGAACTTTTTTTATCCTTGTAGGGTAAACCGAAAATTTTCCCTGGCAACACTGACTATGAGCTATAGTCAGATTGAGACAAAGCACCCATAAACATGTACCCCTTAATTTTCTTCAATATGCAACAGCGGTTGATTTCCCAGACCTTTATCAATGTTACCCCACAAATGCTTATGATTACTAATTCTGTAAGGGTGCTTTAGGGTATGATATAGTCAGCTCCGCCCGACATTTTACTTTACTTACTTGTTTTTTTATTATTTTTAATGCATTCTCGTGTTTGTTTGAAACTCTTTGACTTGAAATATTTTTAAAAATTCGCAATTTTTCTAGAATGGATTTAGCATTTTTTTCCACAAAATTTATATAATTTGTACCAAAATATATGCCCAAAATTTTTCCAATTAAAATGTTAATTGAGTTCTTAAATATGTTCAATTAAAAATTCTATTAGTTCAAAAAATTTTTTAATTGACACAAAAATCAATAATAGAAATTAATAGTATCAATTAAATTTTTAATTCGATCAATTATTTTTTTAATTGACGTTTATGATTTAATATCAATCGTTGCTGTGATTGAAGACATTTCAATTAAAAAATAATTGGATCAATTAATTTCGTGATTGAAGGCAAAAAAATATTTTTTTCTGTGTACTCTGTTTTTAACATATTTGAAACCAAAAAAAGATAAAATTACCCATTAAAAATATGAAAGAACCGAGTTATAAGAAAATGAATCAAAAGAACTTTTTGTGTAGTTAAAATAAAGAACTTCTTTGGGAGAACAATTTTGGAACTGCTTTTAAAATTGTGCATTTTTAAAAACATCCAATATTTGTTGTGTAGATATATTAATATATTTGTAAAAATTGAGTCCCAAACATTTAGAAACATAAGAACAAAACATATTCCTCATCAACCGATTCTTGATCTATAAAAAACTTTTCTTTAGAGTTCTAGATGAATTTTATATTTATGACTCGTCTAAGAGTTAAAAGCATCGCATTACAAATAGCTTTTTAGTCGATTCGTTGTATAAACCCTGATCTCGGCCTCCTTTCAGAGTCTGCTTTTTGTTCCAAAACGTCAACAAACATGACTCAGCCTATGAGAATGATTTGAGTAGCATTTGTTTGTTATTCTCAATCATTGTTGTATACGAATAGTAGAGATTTATCTTACCATAAATTCCATCATCTAAATAAGCAACACCCTTTAATTAGCGTAACATAATTTAGAGGAGGCAGTCTAAAAAAAATGAAGAAAATAACAGCAACATACATGAGGAGTACATTCTAGGATTGTAAATAGGTCCCCAGTGGCTAATAAATTCACAATTACAATATTTAACATTAACATATGAACATTTATAATGTAGACCAAGTAACTAGTTTTTATGGTGCTAACTACACTCCCCATTCTCTGCGCCACACCCGCCTGCTGCCACCACACATACTCGTACATATACCATTAAAGCATTTCATGTAATTTTTGTTAAGGAAGGGAGAAATATGCTTCTGTGTTTTTGAGATTAAGTTCATAGATTAACGTTTTGCTTTGTATCCTTGTACGATACTACTTATGGTATTAATCGTTGACCAGAAGATATATTAAATGGTGTTCTTAATATTATAATTCCATGTCACAGTCACGAGGAATACGTTTATAAATTATAGTGAAATTCCTAGTAAAACAAACAGAAAGTTTAAAGTAAATCCAGGTCGAATGTTTTAAGCAATTCAGTGATGTAAAGTAGATGTTCCAGTGTGATGAATTTTATTGGTGGAGGTTATATTTAAACACCGAACCTATGTGTTTCTAATTGAACCCAATAATATATTCATTGCCCACTTTAAATATTTGACTACCAACATGTTTTACCCTGAGAAAGTTATGAATGCTTACAAAATATTATTTTTTGAATTGAAAGATATAAAACAAAAAACAAAGACAAAATTGAAATTCAGAGATATAATTTTTTGTTAGAACTCCTCAAAGTGCCACCAAGATAGACAAAAAGGAATTAAATTAAATTTTCAACTGTTTTATAATCTTTTGAAAACAATAACATTACCTTATTAAAAATTTTTATTTTTTAAACTGAAAGGTAGCAACAGATATGAAATTCAGAGATATAATTTTTATACCCTCCACCATAGGATGGGGGTATATTAACTTTGTCATTCCGTTTGTAACACATCGAAATATTGCTCTAAGACCCCATAAAGTATATATATTCTGGGTCGTGGTGAAATTCTGAGTCGATCTGAGCATGTCCGTCCGTCCGTCCGTCCGTCTGTTGAAATCACGCTAACTTCCGAACGAAAGAAGCTATCGTCTTGAAACTTGGCACCAGTAGTTGTTATTGATGTAGGTCGGATGGTATTGAAAATGGGCCATATCGGTCCACTTTTACGTATAGCCCCCATATAAACGGACCCCCAAATTTGGCTTGCAATTGCTCTAAAAGAAGCAAACTTCATCCGATCAGGCTGAAATTTGGTACATGGTGTTAGTATATGGTCTCACACAACCATGCATAAATTGGTCCATATCGGTCCACTTTTACATGTACCCCCCGTATAAACGGACCCCCAAATTTGGCTTGCGATTGCTCTAAAAGAAGCAAATTTCATCCGATCAGGCTGAAATTTGGTACATGGTGTTAGTATATGGTCTCACACAGCCATGCAAAAATTGGTCCATATCGGTCCACTTTTACGTTTAGCTCCCATATAAACGGACCCCCAAAATTGGCTTGCGATTGCTCTAAAAGAAGCAAATTTCATCCGATCAGGCTGAAATTTGGTACATGGTGTTAACATATGGTCTCACACAACCATGCATAAATTGGTCCATATCGGTCCACTTTTACATGTACCCCCCGTATAAACGGACCCCCAAATTTGGCTTGCGATTGCTCTAAAAGAAGCAAATTTCATCCGATCAGGCTGAAATTTGGTACATGGTGTTAGTATATGGTCTCACACAGCCATGCATAAATTGGTCCATATCGGTCCACTTTTACATGTACCCCCGTATAAACGGACCCCCAAATTTGGCTTGCGATTGTTCTAAAAGAAGCAAATTTCATCCGATCCGGCTGAAAGTTGGTACATGGTGTTTGTATATGTTCTCTAATGACCATGCAAAAATTGGTCCACATCGACCCATAATTATATATAGCCCCCATATAAGCCGATCCCCAGGTTTGACCTCCGGAGCCTCTTAGAGGAGCAAAATTCATCCGATCCGGTTGAAATTTGGTACGTGGTGTTAGTATATGGTCTCTAACAACCATGCAAGAATTGGTCCATATCGGTCCATAATTATATATAGCCCCCATATAAATCGATCCCCAGATTTGTCCTCCGGAGCCTCTTGGAGGAGCAAAATTCATCCTATCCGGTTGAAATTTGTAACATGGTGTTAGAATGTGGTCTCTAACAAACACGCAAAAATTGGTCCATATCGGTCCATAATTATATATAGCCCCCATATAAACCGTTCCCCAGATTTGATCTCCGGAGCCTCTTGGAGGAGCAAAACTCATCCGATCCGGTTGAAATTTGCAACGTGGTGTTAGTATAAGGCCGCTAATAACCATGCCAAAATTGGTCCATATCGGTCAATAGTTATATATAGCCGATACCCAATCACACAAAAATTGGTCCATATCGGTTCATAATCATGGTTGCCAATCGAGCCAAAAAAAATCTACCAAAATTTTATTTTTATAGAAAACATTGTTAAAATGTTATTTCTATAGAAAATTTTGTCAAAATGTTATTTCTATAGAAAATATTGTCAAAATGTTATTTCTATAGAAAATTTTGACAAAATTTTATTTCTATAGAAAATTTTGACAAAATATTATTTCTATAGAAAATTTTGTCAAAATTTTATTTCTATACAAATTTTTACCAAATTTTATTTCTATAGAAAATTTTGTCAAAATTTTACTTTCATAGAAACTTTAAACTTAATTATATACGTATTTAATCGGCCTTTTTTAGTTTAATATATACCACGTATGGACTATGTGGTATATATTACGGTGTTAGGAAGTTTTAAGATACATTGACATCGGCTTCAGTAGAAGTTTCTACGCAATCCATGGTGGAGGGTACATAAGCTTCGGCCTGGCCGAACTTACGGCGGTATATACTTGTTTAGTTTAATATATACCACGTATGGACTATGTGGTATATATTACGGTGTTAGGAAGTTTTAAGATACATTGACATCGGCTTCAGTAGAAGTTTCTACGCAATCCATGGTGGAGGGTACATAAGCTTCGGTTTATCCTCAAATACTACCAAGATGGCCAAAAAGGCAAATATGTAATAAAAATGACCAAAAAAATCAATAAAATCGATAATTGTTTAAAGTTTACAGAATTGTATTTTTGTGGTTGATAGTTAACAACAAACATAAACTAAAATCGAAAACAAAAACATAATAAAATTAGCATAATTTGCAATACATGAGAAAAGCTACACGGACGAAAAAGACTGTTTTTCATATGTTTGGGTGTAAAAATTATACGTTTGGAACTCAAATTGTTTAACACAAGTGCAACCATATAATGTTCATAAACTAGCATAACATGTTTGGGGCGTATATGTTAATATGTTAGAACATATTATGTTTGGGACATAAAATGTTTGTAAATATAATATGCTTAGATGCAAACATATATTAATTTAGAAATAGCCTATAAACATATATGAGTTTAGAAAGAGACACCTAGAGAGAATGCTGCTTGTAAAATAATGGAAGTAACCAATTGACGCCTTAAAAATATATCCACACAAAGAAAATTTCATTAAAATGTTTTTCTACCAGTGTATGCCATAAGGTGAAACATAATATGTTTGAACAATAAAAACACTATTTTGTTTGCACCCGAATCCTGAAAATATATATGCTTCAAGCAAAATGTGTTTGGGGTATATGTTACAGAGCGATTTTTTTGAGGGTGTAGTTCATCCAAAATCCCTTCGTTTTTTATACCAAAAATTTACTCTAAAAGTAAATAGGGTTTAAAAATATTTCTAAACGAACATAGAGAATTTTTTGTCAACAATATACTATATAATTAACCCAAAAAATAGTGTGAGAACAAAATTGAGAGATATAATTTTTTGGCAACCTCAGTAAATCATCCTTTTTGTGTAGAAAAATCACAAAACTTGAAAAAATTGTCAACATTATAATTTGGTTTTAGTTCAAAAAACCGCCATCAATACACAGAAAAAAGTGAATATTTGAATCAAATACAAAAATTGTGATTTCAATTATTTTTATACCCTCCACCATATATTAACTTTGTCATTCCGTTTGTAACATATCGAAATATTGCTCTAAGACCTCAAAGGTATATATATTCTGGGTCGTGGTGAAATTCTGAGTCGATCTAAGCATGTCCGTCCGTCCGTCTGTAGAAATCACGCTAACTTCCGAACGAAAAAAGCTATCGCCTTGAAACTTGGCACAAGTAGTTGCTATTGATGTAGGTCGGATGGTAATGCAAATGGGCCATATCGGTCCACTTTTACGTATAGCCCCCATATAAACGGACCCCCAAATTTGGCTAGCGATTGCTCAAAGAGAAGCAAATTTCATCCGATCCGGCTGAAATTTGGTACATGGTGTTAGTATATGGTCTCTAACAATCATGCAAAAATTGGTCCACGTCGGTCCATAATTATATATAGCCCCCATATAAACCGATCCCCAGATTTGGCTTGCGGAGCCTCTAAGAGAAACAAATTTCATCCGATCCGGCTGAAATTTGGTACATGGTGTTAGTATATGGTATCTAACAACCATGCAAAAATTGGTCCACATCGGTCCATAATTATATATATATAATTATATATATAAACCGATCCCCCGATTTGGCTTGCGGAGCCTCTAAGAGAATCATTTTTCATCCGATCTGGCTGAAATTCAACATCATGTTGAACACACAACATCAATTAAATTTTTAATTGAATCAATGAAAAAATTAATTGAAATTTACTAATGAAATTAATTAAAACTGTGATTGATACTACCATTGTCGTAATTGAAGACATTTGAATTAAAAAATTAATTGGATCAATTAACTTCGTGACTGAAGATTACCGGAAAATTTTCAATAAAATGGATAAGCAGTTCAAAGATTGTAAATCTGAGTTATTGTAGAGACTATTTCTGTTAACCAAAATTTCTCTCTTAAATGAAGGAAGCCACTTTAGCGGAAAGAGGCTCATTTTTAAGGTTAGTTGGAAAAATCGGGAAAAGAAGTTTATTAATTTAATTTTAATTATAATATTTTTTTTAATAATTTTCTTTTCCCATTTAGTCAATATTTTTCTCAGTGTGTTGGACGATATCCGCACATTCATGCAAAATATAAGTTTTTTCTGGCCTTTTGTCGAATGATTTGATTTAGTAATATCAGAATTTTAGTCTCTAAGGAATTATCATAAAATATTCCAATAGCACAGGGTACATGTCAACATCTTGTTAAAGGTCAATTTTCATGGTTTTATTTTATTTTTTTTTTTGCGAACCAATTTGACCTTTTTGATGGAAAACACATAAAATTCCAATTGTTTTTGGTGCTCTTAAAATTATCAACTAAAATATTTTTGGGGATGTTTCCATTTCCCTTTAAAAAGAATACATTTCCTACATTGATTGCGAAGCTAGGGGGATTATTCCTAGCACACTCGTATACCAAGTTAACGTTTCAATGACTGACAAGGGATGTCCTTGTTAGTTTGTGAACGAATGCAATTTATAGACTTGTCTACAAGTAGCAGGACATTACCCTATTGACACTCGTAATAAGTAGAAAATAAAAACATCTGTGACCCTGTTGATAATATGCGTTGAAAATTACTATTGACATGTATGCAATAATCGGTTATCGATATGAACTTTTATGCTAGTCCATATTTCCTATTATGGCCATAGTAGCCCTAGGGGAATTTAACACATGGAGAGTTTTTAGACACTCTAATGGTATTAGAAGGGAAGGGATACTAAGTGGTTGAAGAAAGAAACGACAAAAGACTAAAAATGATGAGCATGTGTATACACTGAAAATGTATAAAGGGCTTATAATCTACAACAGGTGTATACAGCTGAAAATTTTTTTCCAGTCTATTCTTAAGTATTCTTCGGAGTATAATAACTTTGGTCTGTGCCTTCAAGATATTTGGTCTTAGATGTCACATATTGTGACCTGAGCAAAAACGTATTATTAATAAAAACAAGTAAGGAAAGTCTAAAGTCGGGCAGGGCCGACTATATTATACCCTTCACCAACATTTTTGATACCATCTTAACACCTTCAAATTTGTTAGGAGCTATATGAAGGTTTATTTTCCCATATGCAAATATTTATGAACCGATTTTTTAAACTTTCACAAAATGTCTGGATTTAAAATTGAAATTGGTTAATGACCGGGACGGATCACAATGCTAGTAAAAAACCAGTAAGGAAAGTCTAAAGTCGGGCGGGGCCGACTATATTATACCCTGCACCATTTTGTAGATCCAAATTTTCGATACCATATCACATCCGTCAAATGTGTTGGGGGCTATATATAAAGGTTTGTCCCAAATACATACATTTAAATATCACTCGATCTGGAAGAATTTGATAGACTTCTACAAAATCTATAGACTCAAAATTTAAGTCAGCTAATGCACTAGGGTGGAACACAATGTTAGTAAAAAACAAGTAAGGAAAGTCTAAAGTCGGGCGGGGCCGACTATATTATACCCTGCACCACTTTGTAGATCTAATTTTTCGATACCATATCACATACGTCAAATGTGTTGGGGGCTATATATAAAGGTTTGTCCCAAATACATACATTTAAATATCACTTGATCTGGAAAGAATTTGATAGACTTCTACAAAATGTATAGACTCAAAATTTAAGTCGGCTAATGCACTAGGGTGGAACACAATGTTTTAAAAAATATGGGAAACATTTAAATCTGAAGCAACTTTAAGGAAACTTTGCTAAAGTTTATTTATGATTTATCGCTCGATATATGTGTATTAGAAGTTCAGGTCATTAGTCATTTTTACAACTTTTCGACTAAGCAGTGGCGATTTTACAAGGAAAATGTTGGTATTTTGACCATTTTTGTCGAAATCAGAAAAACATATATATGGGAGCTATATCTAAATCTGAACCTATTTCAACCAAATTTGGCACGCATAGCTACAATGCTAATTATACTCCCTGTGCAAAATTTCAACTAAATCGGAGTTAAAAATTGGCCTCTGTGGTCATATGAGTGTAAATCGGGCGAAAGCTTTTTATGGGAGATATATCCAAATCTGAACCGATTTCAAACAAATTTGGCACGCATAGTTACAACGCTAATTCTACTCCCTATGCAAAATTTCAACTAAATCGGAGCAAAAAATTGGACACTGTGGGCAAATGAGTGTAAATCGGGCGAAAGCTATATATGGGAGCTATATCTAAATCTGAACCGATTTTGCTGATATTTTGCAAGTTTTTCGAGACTCATAAAATATTCGGATGTACGGAATTTGAGGAAGATCGGTTGATATACACGCCAATTATGACCAGATCGGTGAAAAATATATATGGCAGCTATATCTAAATCTGAACCGATTTTTTCCAAAATCAATAGGGATCGTCTTTGAGCCGAAACAGGACCCTATACCAAATTTTAGGATAATCGGACTAAAACTGCGAGCTGTACTTTGCACACAAAAATACATCAACAGACAGACAGACAGACAACCAGACAGACAGACGGACATCGCTAAATCGACTCAGAATTTAATTCTAAGCCGATCCGTATACTAAAAGGTTGGTCTATGATTACTCCTTCTTGGCGTTACATACAAATGCACAAACTTATTATACCCTGTACCACAGTAGTGGTGAAGGGTATAAATATTGTAAATATTTAAATTGTTCGATATATACGAATT
Organism: Haematobia irritans; assembly: GCF_050003625.1. Taxonomy (NCBI): domain Eukaryota; kingdom Metazoa; phylum Arthropoda; class Insecta; order Diptera; family Muscidae; genus Haematobia; species Haematobia irritans. The sequence continues at coordinate 134,244,061 of NC_134398.1, read as the reverse complement.
AGAGTATAGGTAAATTTGAATCATTTTTCGAGTTTTCGACTTAACAGTGACGATTTTACAAGGAACATGTGGATTTTGCAAGGAACATGTGATAGAATTTGGCACACCTTTCTAAAGTTTTAATTGAACTTTCAGTGCCAAACATCAAAATTTTCGAAATTAAACTTTGGCCTTCGTAGTCATATGAATCTAAATCGGGCGAAAGATATATATGGGAGTTATATCTAAAACTGAACCGATTTTAATCAAATTTGGCATGTGTTGCGCTATCTGTGCAAAACTTCAAGTAAATCGGAGTGAAATTTTGACCTCTGGTAGATATATCTAAATCTGAACCAATTTCAATTAAATTTGGCATGCATAGAAAAAATGTTATTTTCATTGCCTGTTCACAATTGTAAGTAAATCGGAGGAAAATTTTGATCTACGGTGGTCATATCTATAAATCGGATGAGAGATATATATGGGAGCTGTATCTAAATCTGAACCGATTTCAACCAAATTCGGTATACATATTTATAATGTTAGTTCTACTCCCTGTGCAAATTTTTACGTAACTTAGGCACAGGGACTGGTAAATTGTGGTCAACAGGTAGATCCCTCTCAAACCCCGCTACAAGGGATGATGGGATTTCAGTCAACTTTGGCGACGTGACTGTGACTGATCCGAAGAGATGCACCAAATACTTCAACCGACAGTTTGTTGAGCATCCCGAGAGTGATAGAGCGAAAAGGAGAGCCACTCGCCGCATACGTGGTCTCCGAGCCGACGACACACCACAATTTACTGCAGCCGAAGTTACCCATGTCATCAACAGCGCGAAACCATCCAAGCTGCTGGGCCCCGATGGAATTTCAATGCTAATGCTGAAGCATCTGGGAATACTGGGAGTTGAGTACCTGACCAGACTCCTCAATTTTTCCTTAGAATCACTACTCCTAGAGGCACTACTCCTCCCTAGCCTTGTGGAGAATTTTCCAGCTGCCCACCATCAACATGGATGGATAAGGTACACAGTACGACGACAGCCTTACATGCCATTTCGACACATATCAATAAGGAACTTAATCAGCCCAGGCCGTGTCATAGGACGGTCTTCGTGGCGCTTGACCTGTCGAAGGCATTCGATACGGTCAACCATGCCACATTATTTGAGGACATCGAGAATACGTCCCTACCAGCAGGAGTGAAGCGTTGGGTGCTGAATTATATGTGTGGACGCCAGCCGTACGTGGAATTCAGGGACAAGAAGTCAAAACCTCGTACCCCCCAGGGTGGGATTATATCTCCGGCACTGTTTAACCTCTACCTGTCCTCGATTCCACGCCCACCTGACTGCGTCGAGATTGTTTCATATGCGGAAGACTGTACAATCTTGGCATATGGGCCCAATGTTGATGACATCTGCGATCGTTTAAACGTCTACTTAGCTAATCTTACCAGTTATTTCACTGCGAGAAACTTGAGGATTTCCCCCACCAAATTCTCAGCCACACTATTCACTACATGGACGGCAGAAGTGCGTAGGCAGTTGAATATTAGTGTCGATGGCGAAATAATTCCGACCACAAATTACCCCAAGATTCTTGGGGTCACATTCGACAGCCTTTTCAGGTCGTCTGCCCATGCCACTGCAATTTGTAATAAGCTCCGTGGTAGAAACAAGGTCCTCAAGTCACTTGCCGGCAGTACTTGGGGTGCAGACAAAGAAACCTTGTTAACTATCTATAAGGCAATTGGGCGGTCAGTGGTAAACAATGCAGCGCCAGTGTGTACACCGCAGACTATTGATACACAGAAAAAATGTCACCAAAACATTTCCAATTAAAAAGTTAATTGAAGTTGAAAATTTTTTCAATTAATAAATTAGTTGATACAATTAACGTTTTAATCATGATAGAAACATTAAGTTAATTAAGTCAATGATAGAAAATTTTAAAATTTTTAATTAAAAAATTAATTGATACAATTAACTTTTTAATCAAATTCGGAAGACTAATTCAGTTAAAAAAGTGATTAAATTTTTAATTAAAAATGTTTTTCAAACAATCAATTGTTAATCTACCTTTTTTAATTTTTAATTAATAAATTTTTTAATCAAGAATTTTTTCTATGCCCAATTAAAAAATCATTTTCGTGATTGAAGACATTTCAATTAAAAAATTAATTGGATCAATTAATGTCGTGATTGAATCAGAAAAAAAAAATGTTTTGTGTGTACGCAGTGGAATAACATACAATCCCGTCAGAACGCTGCCCTTAGAACTGCGACTGTGTGTCTCCGCAGCACACCTCTGGATCACCTTTATGTGGAGACAAAGATCATCCCTGTGCGAAGACACAACTGCATGTTGTCAAAGCAGTATCTTCTGGGTTGTTATCGCAGTAATCATCCAAACCACCATCTCATGGATGCACAACCACCACCCAGGAACGTAAGGGTTGATATACATCATCTATAGCGCGAGATCCAGGGCTACAAAAGAGAACCTCTAGATCAAGCAGCGTAGCAGGCAGGTTTGAACAGGATTCATGAGGATACTGTAGCTGAAGCGGTGAGAAACTACAAGGTTAATCCTGTTCTCGGAGTTCGTCCACCACCCATAGCACCGGAGGAAAGAGACCTCCCGGCAGTTTTAGCCCAATTAATATCAGGTAGTTTTAGCCCAATTAAGATCAGGCAATTGTAGCCGCCTCAATTCCTACTTATCAGTGATTGATAGCAGCGTAGCTGACGTATGTCCAATTTGCAACCAAGGGCCGCACGACACGCGTCATCTTTTCTCTTGCCCAGCTAAACCAACCCGACTTACCGCCAGATCACTCTGGACGCACCCCACCTTAGTCGCAGGGTTCCTCAATCTGGCCACAAGCTAACGTACCAAAGCGTATAACATAAAAATGGATGAAATCACAATAAACTGTTACAACAACAACAACAATATTTTACGTAATGCGGCGTAAAACTTTGGCCTCTGGGGCCATAGGAGTTTAAATCGGGCGAAAGCTATATATGGGAGCTATATCTAAATCAGAACCGATTTCAACCAAATTCGGTGTGGATATTTATAACGTTAATTCTACTCCCTGTGCAAAAATTTACGTAAATTGGAACAAAAGATTGGCCTCTGAGGACATAGGAGTGTAAATCGGGCGAAAGCTATATATGAGAGCTATATCTGAATCTGAACCTGACTGATATTTTGCAAAATTCACGAAACTCACAAAATATAGAATTATACGAAATTGGAAGAAGATCGGTTGATAAATACGTCATTTATGATCAGATCGGTTATAAATATATATGACAGCTATATCTAAATCTGAACCGATTTTTTCAAAATCAATATTGATCGCCTTTGAGCCGAAAAAGGATGCTATGCCAAATTTGAGGCCGATCGGACTGAAACTGAGAGCTAGACAGACAGACAGACGGACGGATATCGCTAAATCAACTCAGAACTTAAATCTAAGCCGATCGGCACACTTTAAGATGGGTCTATGACTACTCCTTCTCGGCGTTACATACAAATGCACAAACTTATTATACCCTGTACCACAGTAGTGTTGAAGGGTATAATTAATATTTTATCTTTCATTTGCAAAAAGGTGGCATAAAAAGTGTCGCACTCTAAATACTTACTCTTTATAAAAACTACCTGCTAAATAAAGCTTTATGCTAGTCCATATTTCCTATTATGGCACCATGGAACCCAACTAAAAATTTGGTCCCATTCTCGGAAAATAGTGGCCCAATAGTGGCAACACAGCCCTCTGTATCAATTCAATCAATTCGGAGGTTCCACAAACCCAGGACCATTTATCTGGCGATTCAAACTTTGCCCACTGGTCGTGGTCGTGAAACACACCCAAAGTCCCAACTAAACAATTTCGACCCTATTCACGAAAAAAAATCCAGGACTGGTAACACTGCCTTCTGGTACCAGATCTGAAGTGCCAGAACATGATCTTCCAAAACTCGGTGCGATATGTTGGGCTATGTGTGTGCTCTTGGTGACCAGTGACCAATCTGAATTCTCAGGGTTCACACTCATACCCTTAGATTTTGTTCAGTCATATGTAATTCTTAGAACTCGCTCTTCTATTCCTAAGTCTACGCTTAAAATCGATTGCATTGGTATTCACGCAGAGAATGTTAACCTTTGTCATGACAATGTTGAGGCAACTATTTCTATTTCATTCTTCCTTATTTTACCTTCACTGAAAAATAATTATGCATAAAATGCTAATTTTGTTTTTAAATGAAGCTTAACTCTTAATTTGTTCTCGGAAGAATTTAATTGAGAAAAATATATCAATCAATAGAGGATATTGGATTAGTTTTGTTGAAATTAAATTAAAAAAAGACACAATTTGTAGTTAAGCGAACAAGAGATTTACATCGCCAAGGGGTGTCATTTTAATGATATCTTTACTGATTATAAAGGATGTTTCCTTGCTCCATGCCAAATTGTGTTTGCCAAAAAAATATTAACAAATCATTTAAGCTAAATTCCTATATCAAATTAAAATTTCCATCTTAACTAGAGATTCTTCCTTGCACACCCCGTACAACCCCTTTCCATTATTTCTAAGTACCCCCTGTGGTGCTATTGCCCGAGCAAAGGGGAAATTACACCGCCATCAGTGTTGTTCATTACCAAAGTGTGGTCTTAAATTCAATTTATTTTAAAATTTGTTCACTTTTTTCTAGGGTAGTCGAATATTTTTTGAAACCATAATTTGGCAGTTATTAAGTCTCTGGGGTTTCCTTTGTTTTTCCATTTCCTCCACTGTCATCATTTGTGTCTGTCTACACTTCCTGTGGGGTTTGACTCTTTTGCGAGGTTTTGAAGGTGTTACGTCTGCCACTGACTTATTCACCATTGGTGGTGCTGGCATTGGTGAAGCTATAATGTTTATTAGCTTGTCAGGGTGTCAAAGTTGATTCAAATGAAGCCGAAGAAAAGAAAGTTTTAAAATTGGATATTTTAAAACCTACCATCGGGTATTGAACATTATAATAATGCGTTCTTTCTACAGATCAAATATTGTCGTAATCAAAAAAAAATTTCTTAGTATTGAAAATCGGATAGGATTCTGAAAATTCGGCCACGCCTAATCTTTGGTACCCTTCACCATGGATTGCGTACAAAGTACGATTAAATACTGTCATCAGTGTTACCAGTGTGGATTTCTATACCCTCCACCATAGGATGGGGGGTATATTAACTTTGTAATTCCGTTTGTAACACATCGAAATATTGGTCTAAAACCCCATAAAGTATATACATTCTGGGTCGTGGTGAAATTCTGAGTCGATCTAAGCATGTTCGTCCGTCCCTCTGTTGAAATCACGCTGATTTCCGAACGAAACAAGCTATCGACTGGAACCTTGGCACAAGTAGTTGTTATTGGTGTAGGTCGGATGATATTGCAAATGGGCCATATCGGTCCACTTTTACCTATAGCCCCCATATAAACCGATCCCCAGATTTGGCTTGCGGAGCCTCAAAGAGAAGCAAATTTCATCCGATCCGGCTGAAATTTGATACATGGTGTTGGTATTTGGTCTCTAACAACCATGAAAAATTGGTCCACATCGATCCATAATTATATATAGCCCCCATATAAACCAATCCCCAGATTTGGCTTGCGGGGCCTCAAAGAGAAGCAAATTTCATAAGATTCGGCTGAAATTTGGTACATGGTGTAAGTACATGTTCTCTAACAACTACGCAAAAATTGATCCCCATCGGTCCATAATTATATATAGCCCCCATATAAACCGTTCCCTAGGTTTGGCTTGCGGAGCCTCTAAGAGAAGCAAATTTTGTCCGATTCGGCTGAAATTTGGAACATGGTGTAAGTACATCTTCTCTAACAACCATGCAGGAATTGATCCATATCGGTCCATAATTATATGTAGCCCACCCTATAAACCGATCCCCAGATTTGACCTCCGGAGCCCCTTGAAAGAGCAAAATTCACCCGATCCGTTTGAAATTTGGTACGTGGTGTTAGTATATGGTATCTACCAACCATGCAAAAATTGGTCCATACCGGTCTTAATTATATATAACCCCCATTTAAACCGATCCCAAATTTGACCTCCGGAGCTCTTGGAGAAGCAAAATTCATCCGATCCGGTTGAAATTTGGTACGTGGTGAAATTTGGTATATTGCGCTTGTATATGGGCGCTAACAACCGTGCCAAAATTGGTCCATATTGGTCTATATTTGACTTAGCACTTTTACACATTAAGCTAACGAAATAAAATATTTACATATATAAATAGTGGCAGATAATGTAGAAAAAAATTGGTTCCAAGGATAACCCTATAAGTATAAGTAAAAAAAATTATTATGTCTAATAAATTTTCTTGAATTTACAAAACAAAAAAATATTTACTTATTTTTGTGAAATCGGCCTGAAATCTACATTTGTCTAGTTTAGTTAAAAATTTGCCAAAATTTTCCTTCCTTGTGGGTTCAATTTTTTTGACAGAACGGCTAACATTTTGCCAAGTATTGCCTCAAACCCCACAATTGAAGCCAGGACCGTTTGTATGCAAAGCGGGCTCCACGAGGCCAACTAAAAGTATGTTTCTGTTAAATAAAGTTTCTTTACATAGGCTCGTGGGCGCCCAAAACTGTTAATTGTGTGTTGATGGCTATAGCGATAAATGTCTGTTGATAACAATCACAGCTACCTAGCCCAGTGCATAGTGTGTTGGTTTATAAAATTTGAATGAAAATATCACACTCCACAGTTATGATATCAATTCTTCCTTTTGCAGGTCATATTGAATAAAGTTCATTTATTACATAATGTCGTCTTTTCAGGATTTTTTTGTTTTGGCTTACGTTTTGTGACAGGACATTTTACAAAGTGGATATTGTTTACATTACCAAGGGTAATAAAAACTGTATATATATAAAAAATTTCAGGATATTTGTATGTTCATGAAAAATAACAACAACAACAACACCTATTCAGGCATATCCTTACAAGCCAATATTTTCATTATTATGGCTGGCAAACACAGCAAACAAATCTCTGGCACTTTATCATCTTCAACAGGACATATGAGATGGTCTTGCTTTCTCTGACGCTTTGAGATCTATACTCTGGGTTTTGTATTTTTTTTTGATCACAGCGTTGCAGGATATCTTTCACAAGGCAACGATATGACGATGATGAGGATGTTGTATCAATGTGCGTGAGTGTCCTGTTGACATTTTTATAAGGACAACAATACAAAGAATGAATTGTTTGTTTGTATGAGCCTGTCGCTTCATCTATCTGTCTGTCTGCCGGTAAGCGTTTGTTTATTTAACAGCCCTTATCATGTTGAGATTTTTGTCTGAATTGAATGGACGAATTTTTTGTTCAACGCTGTCCTGAAGTTGCTAGTAGTGGTGGTGGTTTTTGCTATGGTGTTGGAAGTTCTTGCTACTGCTGCTATTGTGATGGTGTGTGTGCATGTGTTTTTTACGCGCTTATATATTTTTCAATTATTTTACGCACTTTATTTTAAATTAAGTGCTTGTCATTTTTCCTCTGTCCACAATCACCCAGTAGTAATGGTCTTCGCTCCCACCTCACATCCTCTTTTTTTTAGACTTACCGCTCTGGTTTTCCTGTATTGCATAATTGTTGTTTTGGCCTTCTGTGCTGCAGGGTGCCTGACAGGCATAAGTGGCATGGTGCAAGTGTTATATGTCCTGCTGCAATAATTTGTTTCGGTGTTTTTGGTTTTTTTGTCTCGATTCGTTTTATGCTCACAATAACGAAATCGAGTTTGAGTCCTTTAGTCCTGCTTATGAATTAACATGCATTCATGAAGTTATTGTTTATTGCTACTTGTACACTTGAATCATGAAATAACTTTTCATTTCATATGGGGCATTTCATGATAAATACAGGATGCGAGGGGAATTATTCAGCTCTAGAATTATCAATTCGATGCTCTTTCAGAGGGTAGTCTACAGAAAAACGTCGACTTTTCGACTCTTAGACATTTTTAAAAAGTCTGCCTTTTATACCCAGCGCCAGACTGTGGAACAGGGTATTATAAGTTATGGTGTTTTCTTTTCTTGTAAAAAATGCGCACTTTTTTTGCATTGTGCATGGAAAATGTACTTTTTAGGTTCTTAAAAAAAAAATTTAAAAAAAAACCAGGCACAAGTGCGACAAGGCTTCGAATTATGTTGTAAATAGTGCCACGCATAGAGGCAATTTCGGGGATTTTCAGCACTGCCGACAAACAAGAGTGCTGCGATTGCTATGTTTGCTACTTTGATTTAGATTCTGCCCGCTGAAATGATAGAATTTTGTAAGTTGCTGGCAACATTTTAAAGTTGAGGATTCTGAAGGCAAAGAACTTTTTTCCAGAAAAGAAAACACCATTAATGTATCTGTTTGCAACACATTAAACGAGATAGATACATAGTGCCTTTGGCAATAGTGCTCAGGGTCGGCGCGGTATCTTAAAACTTCTTAACATCGTTTTCTAAATTGTGAGTTAGTCCAAACGTGGTATATATTAGACAAAAAAGTTATGTATAGTTAAGTCTACAAATAATTACGAATCGATATGGAAATTGAAATATGGGGGTTGCTTATATGGGGGCTATATACAATTATGAACTTGATATGGACCAATTTTTGTGTGATTGGAAATCGATTTATCTAAGGGATATATATAACTATAGACCGATACGGACCTAGTTACGCATGGTTGTTAACGACCATATACTAGCACAATGTACCAAATTTCAACTCACTCGGATGAAATTTGCTCCTCCAAGAGGCTTCAAAACCAAATCTCGGGATCGGTTTATATGGGGCTGTATATGATTATGGACTGATATGGACCACCTTTGGCATGGTTGTTAAATATCATATACGATCACCAAATTTCAAGCAGATCGGATGAATTTTGCTTCTCCAAAAGGAACCGGAGGTCAAATCTGGGGATCGGTTTATATGGGAGCTATATATAATTATGGACTGATAGGAACCAATTCCTGCATGGTTGTTGGATACCATATACTAACATCACGTACCAAATTTCAACCGAATGGGAAGAATTTTGCTCTTCCAAGGGGCTCTGGAGGTCAAATCTGGGGATCGGTTTATATGGGGCCTATATATAACTATGGACCGATACCGACCAATTTTTTGCATGGGAGTTTGAGGCCATATATTAACACCACGTACCAAATTTCAACTGAATCAGATTAATTTTGGTCTTCCACATTGGCGGAGCTAGAAATTTTCTCTGGGGGGGGCATAGCCCCCCCCCCAGACACCCTTCAAAATTTTGTCAAAATTTCCGAAGCGATAAATTACGCCTACTGATAAAACTATACATCCTCAATTTTATTGCGGTGTTAAAGGCAATATGCAGCAAAATCAATCAAAAACAAAAAAAAACTCAATCACAAAAATTAGTTGTATCAATTAATTTTTTAATTGGCTTTGATGATTGATACTATCATTTTTTTTGATTGAATACATTTCAATTAAAAACAAGTAAGTAAAGTTTAAAGTCGGGCGGAGCCGACTATATTATGCCCTTCACCACTATGTAGACAAACATTTGTGTTACCATCTCAACTACTTAAAATTTGCTGGGAACTATATAAAGGTTTGCAGATACAAATACTTTTAATGGAAACAATTTTTTGTACTTCTACAAAAACTCTAGAATTAAAATTTAAATCGGCTAACGCCCTGGGATGATACACAATGTTAGTAAAAAATATGGGAAATATGAAGCGAGAGAAATTTTAATGCAATTGTACAAAAGAGATTTATGATTTTTCAGGCGATACATATGTATTCGAGATATAGGACAATTAGAGTAATATTTACAATTTTTGCTACTCAGCAGTGGCGATTTTACAAGGATATTGGTTAGATCTCGCCAAGATATGTGTAGGGCGACTTGGAGCCTTATTTAAAACTCATCCGTTCTGTGGAAATTTTGGCATTGCAGTGTGTAGGATATGGCTAAGATATGGGGAAATCATCACAGAATTTTGTGTAAACTGTGAGAATTTTGGCCATATTTGTATTCTCTGTGGAAACTATCCAGTCAATTGGAGGAAAATCCCTTTGAAAATGGGTCTAAAATATGAAACAGTCGACCATATTTCCCCAACTCTGGTGTACGTATATATGGGAGCTATATACAATCTGAACCAATTTTGACTAAATTTGACATGCATAGTTAGAATAATAATTCTGCTATCTATGCGAAATTTCACGTAAATGGGAGTATAACTTTGGGCCCCCTGGTCATATGAGTGCAAATCGGACGGGAGATATATATGGGAGCCATATCTAAATCTGAATCGATTTCAACCAAATTTGGCACAATTACCTATACTACTAAACGTACTCCTTGTGCGAAATTTGAAGCAAATCACGGCAAAACCCTGGATTTTGAGGCCATATAAGTTCAAATCGGACGAAAGATATATATGGGAGCTATATCTAAATTTGAACCGATTTCAATCAAGTGTACCAAGCATTGGTAGAATCCCAATTCTACCCTCTGTGCAAAATTTCATGAAGATCGGTAGTAAACTTTGGGCTCTGTGGTCATATGAGTCTAAATCGGACGAAAGATATATATGGTAGCTATATCTAAATCTGAACCGATTTGGCTGATATTTTGCAGGATTTGCGAGATTCATTAAATATTTGGATGTACGGTATTTCAAGAAAATCGGTTGATAAACACGCTAACTATGACCACATCGTAGATAATTATATATGGCAGCTATATCTAAATCTGAACCGATTTTTTCCAAAACCAATAGCAATTGTCTCTGTCTCAAGAAACGGCCCTATGCCAAATTTGAGGACGATCGGACTTAAATTGCGAGCTGTACTTTGTGCACAAAATTACATATACAGACAGACGGACGGACAGACAGACAGACAGACGGACATCGCTAAATCGACTCAGATTTTAATTCTTACCCGATCGGTATACTAAAAGATGGGTCTATGACCACTATTTCTTGGCGTTATATACAAATGCACAAACTTATTATACCCTGTACCATAGTAGTGGTGAAGGGTATAATTAATTAGATCAATTAATTTCATGGTTGAAGACAAAAAATATTTTATTGTGTGTGGGAGCCGGTTCCACGACACCGCTATAAATAATCAAATAGCAACTTACCATTATTTAATATAACAAAAAATAAAAGCATTGCTTTAAGTATGTGTTTGAAAAATATTTTATTTAAAATGTGTGTTTTAAAACAGGACTAGAAATCATAAAGCAAAACATAAACTTAACATATTCATCGTGTATAAAAAATACTAAGAATAAAAAATTAAATAAAAGGCAAAAAATAAATTGAATATTATAAAACGTCTATCTTCGATTAGTTTTTAAAAATTCTCTGAGAACAGAATACAACGAAGCAACTGTCGAGAGCAGCGGTGCCAACTCTGTGGATTTTTCGTGATTTTGACGATTTTAGATGGTAAATTGGGCATGTGACGATTTTTGATTTTAATCAACGTAGTTATAAATTGACTATTTTTGAAAATGTGCGTCTCAAGTTTCCTTTTAGTGTTTTTATTACGTGTTTTTAGTTGTAATGTAAATATCAATACTAAAAAATATGCTTAACATACTCTCTCTGCCACAATCTTAATTGGATTAAACACATCGCAAAGCTTGAATTAAAATATAAAACAACTGTAGCTTTGATTATTCTGGGGGGGGCAAGAACTATTCTGGGGGGGGCATAGCCCCCCCCAGCACCCCCCTAGCTACGCCAATGGTCTTCCAAGAGGCTCCGGAGGTCAAATCTGGTGATCGGTTTATATGGGGGCTATATATAATTATGGAATGATGTGGACCAATTTTTGCATGATTGTTAGAGACCATATATTAACACCATGTACCAAATTTCAGCCGGATCGGATGAAATTTGCTTTTCTTAAAGGCCTCGCAAGCCAAATCGGGGGATCGGTTTATATGGGGGCTATATATAATTATTGACCGATGTGGACCAATTTTTGCATGGTTATTAGAGACCATATACTAACACCATGTACCAAATTTCAGCCGGATCGGATGAAATTTGCTTCTCTTAGAGGCCTCGCAAGCCAAATCGGGGGATCGGTTTATATGGGGGCTATATATAATTATTGACCGATGTGGACCAATTTTTGCATGGTTGTTAGAGACCATATACTAACACCATGTACCAAATTTCAGCCGGATCGGATGAAATTTGCTTCTCTTAGAGGCCTCGCAAGCCAAATTTGGGGGTACGTTTATATGGGGGCCATACGTAAAAGTGGACCGATATGGCCCATTTGCAATACCATCCGACCTACATCAATAACAACTATTTGTGCCAAGTTTCAAGGCGATACCTTGTTTCGTTCGGAAGTTAGCGTGATTTCAACAGACGGACGGACGGACGGACATGCTCAGATCGACTCAGAATTTCACCACGACCCAGAATATATATACTTTATGGGGTCTTAGAGCAAAATTTCGATGTGTTACAAACGGAATGACAAAGTTTATATACCCCCTATCCTATGGTGGTGGGTATAAAAACGGGAAAATTTTACGCAAATGAATCGTTGACCAAATTCATATTTCTCACAAAATAGTTAAATTTGTAAATTTTACTACAAATGTGCTCATCGTGAACTTCGTATGACACTATAGACATTCTTGCAATTTTGAACTCCAAGTTTTTCCTTTAAACTACCAAATTTTGCTTTAATAAGTGAAGAAAATTCATTAAATTTTCTTGAATTTGTCGAAATGTGCCAAATTTGGTCTAAATCGGGTAAGTATAGCACCCATATAAACGCAAATTTACATAAATGCACTACTTCATCCGAGTTAGTGAAGTTTAGTGCAAATTTTTGGCGCATTTTACTAAGCAACACTAAAAATATAATACTTCGTTGGAAAGGTATTTGAAAAAGCTTTCTTCTTATGTAATGGAATAAATCGAAAAATACGAAAACTTAAACTTTTTGGAGTAAGGACAAAGTTTAACAAAAAAAAAACAACCATTTTTATGGGAATTAAAAAAATGAATTGAAACCTTTATAACTTTTGAATTAATTATGAAGTTATTATAAATGTTTCAGAGTTTTGCAGAAAAAATTGTTTCAAGAAATATTGCTTAATACACCATTCCCAAAATTCGTATCAAAAATCCCAAAAAAATATGATATAACAAGTAGATACGGCCGTAAGTTCGGCCAGGCTTATGTACCCTCCACCATGGATTGCGTAAAAACTTCTTCTGAAGACTCTCATCCACAATCGAATTACTTGGGTTGCGGTATCACTAGCCGATGGCAAGGTATTTTAAAACTTCCTAGCACCGTCTTCTAAATTGCAAGGTAGACCATACGTGGTATATATTAAACTAAAAAAGGCCGACTAAATACGTGTATAATTAAGTTTGACAAAATTTTCTATAGAAATAAAATTTTGATAAAAGTTTCTATAGAAACAAAATTTTGACAACATTTTCTATAGAAGTAAAATTTGGAGAAAAATTTCTATAGAAATAAAATTTTAACAAAATTTTCTATAGAAATAAAATTTTGTCAAAATTTTCTATAGAAATAAAATTTTGTCAAAATTTTCTATAGAAATAAAATTTTGACAAAATTTTCTATAGAAATAAAATTTTGACAAAATTTTCTATAGAAATAAAATTTTGACAAAATTTTCTATAGAAATAATATTTTAACAAAATTTTCTATAGAAATAAAATTTTCAATAGAATTAAAATTTTGACAACATTCTCTATAGAATTAAAATTTTGATAACATTTTCTATAGAAATATAATTTTGCTAAAATTTTCTATAGAAATAAAATTTGACAAAACTTTCCATAAAAAGAAAATTTTTTTCTAAAGAAATAAAATTTTAGTGGATTATTTTTGGCACGAGTGGCAACCATGATTATGACCCGATATGAACCAATATATGTGTGATTGTGGATCGGCTATATATAACTATAGACCTATATGGACCAATTTTGGCATGGTTGCAAATTTCAACCGGATCGGATGAATTCTGCTTCTCCAAGAGGCTCCGGAGATTAAATCTGGGGAACGGTTTATATGGTGGCTATATATAATTATGGACCGATATGGACCAATTCGTGCATGGTTGTTAGAGACCATATAGTAACACTACGTACCAAATTTCAACCGGATCGGAGCCTGCAAGATGCTCCGGTGGTCAAATCTGGGGATCGGTTTATATGGGGGCTATATATAATTATGGACTGATATGGACCAATTCGTGCATGGTTATTAGAGACTATATAGTAACACTACGTACCAAATTTCAACCGGATCGGATAAATTTTTCTCCTGCAAGAGGCTCCGGTGGTCAAATCTGGGGATCGGTTTATATGGGGGCTATATATAATTATGGACTGATATGGACCAATTCGTGCATGGTTATTAGAGACTATATAGTAACACTACGTACCAAATTTCAACCGGATCGGATAAATTTTTCTCCTGCAAGAGGCTCCGGTGGTCAAATCTGGGGATCGGTTTATATGGGGGCTATATATAATTATGGACCGATATGGACCAATTTTTGTATGATTGTTAGAACCATATACCAACATCACGTACCAAATTTCAACCGGATCGGATAAATTTTGCTCCTGCAAGAGGCTCCGGTGGTCAAATCTGGGGATCGGTTTATATGGGGCTATATATAATTATGGACCGATATGGACCAATTTTTGCATGGTCGTTAGAGACCATATACTAATATCATGTACCAAATTTCAGCCTGATCGGATGAAATTTGCTGCTATTAGAGGATCCGCAAACCAAATCTGGGGATCGGTTTATATGGGGGCTATATATAGTTATGGACCGATATGGATCTATTTTTGCATGGTTGTTAGAGATCATATACTAATGATTGGTACATGGTACCAAATTTCAGCCGGATCGGATGAAATTTGCTTCTCTTAGAGGGTCCGCAAACCAAATCTGGGGATCGGTTTATATGGGGGCTATACGTAAAAGTGGACCGATATGGCCCATTTGCAATACCATCCAACCTACATCAACAACAACTACTTGTGCCAAGTTTCAAGTCGATTGCTTGTTTCGTGCGGAAATTAGCGTGATTTCAACAGACGGACGGACGGACATGATTAGATCGACTCAGAATTTCACCACGACCCACATTTGAGACTTCCACAAACCATTGTTAAAACCAGGAAAATGTAATGTCTTGTTGTACTTTTTAACTACAACTCACGAAATTACACCTTCGCAAAAAAAAAAATTAACTAAATGAAAAATCATTGGGGCCAAATCATAACTCTTTTAACCATACTATAGTTCATTCTTACTAGTTTTGGGAATCGCACTAACATTTTCTTTTGCGTTAGTTCATATTGAACTTAAATGTACGTCCATTGTACTTTATGCCCACGTTTAGTTCATAAAATGTTTGAGACATACTTAAGAAAAGAAAATTTCATTGAGTTGTGGAAAATTTCGAAAAAAATAGCAACAAACATTAAAATATTTTTCGGTGTATATGGTATTAATTTTTGTATTATTATTGGTATTTCTATAATATTACACTTATACATTGAATGACTCATATTTATCCCAAAAACAAAAAAAAAAAACTTATTAAGAATGGCATACCTCTGACACGAGAGGACACCACAGGAAGAAATCACTTTGACACTGTGTCAATGGTAAATTAACATTCCTCATTGACAGCATTTTACCGTTTACATTGTCCTTCTACCCTTAGCATGGAATTTAATTCTTTATGAATATTATGTAAAATGTCCTCAGGACAAACAACTGCTAGCGAAGAGAGAAATACTACACAGGGATATATTGTATATTTTGTTAGTTTAATATTTATTTATGGAAGGATGGTTTAATAGAAACGGAACGGCGAACTTAAACTACCCCCATCCTATGACAAAGAGAAGATAATGTGCATCATTATACTGATGCTAAATTTAACTTATTTTAATTGGAAAAAAATAGTTGGTTTTAGATTAACTCTATTATTTTTGTGAAAACTTTCCACAGTTCAATGAAAAAAAAAATCAAAATGTTTATAAATATTTTCATTGTGGATTACACATTGGTCTATAAATAGATTTGCTTGGCTGTATGCTTTATTTATATTTATAGCTACATGTCCCCATGGATAGGGTGTTGGCTACACCGAAAGAATTTTCTTCGTAAAAAGAACGAAAAATTTCGTTAAAAGTACGAAATTTGTCATTGTTTTACAACCAAAGAAACTTTTCATTAAAAGTACGAAATATTTCGTACTTTTTACGAAGAAAAGTTCTTCCAAAATTTTCGTAGTTTGTAAGAAAAAATTCGTACTTTTTATGAAGAATATTCGTACTTTTTATGAAAAATCTTCGTACTTTTTATGAAACAATTTCGTTCTTTTTATGAAAATGTTTCGTACTTTTTATGAAAAAATTTCGTAGTTTTTATGAAAAATGTTCGTACTTTTTATGAAAAATTTTCGTACTTTTTTCTGAAAAATGTTCGAACTTTTAGAAAAAAAATTTATAGTCGAAAGTGCATTTGGTTGTAGTTGCAAGTGTGAAAAATGACATCACTACTTTACATCTTAAGTTTTTGAATAATTTATAGTTTTATTGCTTCACTTTTATTCATAGCGCGCTATCACCTAAATGAGAAGTAGCATAGACTTGCATAAAAAATAGAATAAAGGAATACACTCAAACACATTATAAAAGACAATTTAATGCCGCGAACGGAAATTTTACAACTTCAATGAAACTTCTTCGTTATTTCAAAGAAAATGTTTCGTACTTTTTATGAAGAAATTTTAACGCAGAATGTATTCGTAAAAACTTCTTCACAAAATTCATGAAATATGAAGAATGTTTCGTTAAAAGTACGAACTTTTTACGAAGAAAAGTTAATGTAGAATGTTTCGTAGAAGTTTCGTATATTCGTAAAATTTTCTTCGTAAAATTTACGAAAATGAATGAAAATTTCGTTATTTTAATGAAGAATTCAGGAAGAATAGTTAATGAAGAATTCTTCGTAAAATTAACGAAGAGAATTCTTTCGGTGTAATGGTTTTTAGGGGGCATATATGTTACTTACATCACGTACCAATTTTCAACCGGATCGGATGAACTTTACTCCTCCAACAGGTTCTGGAGGTCAAATCTGTGGATCGGTTTATATGGAGGCTATGTATAATTACGGACTGATATGGACCAATTTTTGCATTGTTTTTAGAGAGCATATACTGGAATCAACCGGCTCAGATGAAATTTGCTCCTCCAGGGGTCTCCGCAAACCAAATCTGGGGATAGGTTTATATGGGGGCTATACGTAAAAATGATCCGATATGGCCCATTGCCAATACCATCCGATTTACATCAATAACAAGTACTGGTGCCAAGACGGACGGACATCTCTAGATCGACTCAAATTGTGTCCATCTTCGTATAGCGTTAAAAACATGTTAACAATTTTAAATTCCAATTTTTTCTTCTAAATTATGAAATTTTATTAAACAACAGAAAAAATATTATTTTAAATAATTTTTCTTCAAAAACAGTGTCTCCATAAGGAGTAGTGAAAATGTTCTTTTTGGATCAGGATGTAGTTCAAAAATGGCGCAGAAGCGATGAATATAATATGGGCTTGTCATAGGACAGATGTCCATCATTTCAACAGTCGATTCACTGAATTTGAATCAAGTCTTAAGCTGTAATTCGAATTCAGTGTTTTGGATGTGAATTTAAAAATTTTGTAAAATTTGCTCAAATAAATAATTTTTGTAATTTTTTATGATTTTTAGTGCATTCTTACTCTTGTCTGAAACGTTTGACTTCAAATCTTTTTCAAAAAGTAAAAATTTTTCTGGAATGGATTTGAAACAAAAAAGTTTAAATTACTCATTAAAATACGAAAAAAGCAACTTATAAATAATTGAATTAAAAGAACTTCCTGTGCAGTTAAAATAAAGAATATCTTTGTGAGGACATTTTTGAAGTGCTTTTAAAGTTGTGTCTTTAGAACATATTCCAAGTTTTTTTGTTAGGTTATTTGTATGATATTACAATTCCTAAATTAATTTAGTTAAAATTTTCTAACATAAACCCACAGTTACCTTTATGGTAGGTTCACTTTTTTCTGAGTGTTATAAAAGAAGCGGGTTTCGGTTAAACCGAAAACCGCTTTTTAAATAAATAGGTCGTTTGGACACCATAAGTGTGACATAGAGGGTCAGTGATTTCGTCTTTTCCGGGGTTTTGCCTATATAAAACATTCCCCCCATTTTATTTTTAATACATATTGAGTCGTTTCGGATTTTAACTTTTAATGCTATATATTTTCCAAGCGCAGTATGAAAAATCCAAAAGATGAAGGACGGATAATTGTTATATTTTTTTTTTCTTGAAAATTTTACATTGTGTGTATGCTTTAGTAATATCCTATATTAAATATGTACATCGTAAGAGAAAAATAGCGTTTAATTCGTTATTCACATAAAGACTCCTGGGACCGCTATCAAGTGAAATATCTGACACGGTAAGCTTAATAAATGAAGTTCCCTTCTTTTGTTGAAAACACAAATAAGATACTAAATTGGAACGTTTTGTTTCTAAAAAAAATAAGAACAAAAAATCTGGCAAAAGAGTTCCAAATCTCCAGAGAGATTTTCACTACAGCTTACTAGACTGTCATCCCTCTAATGTATACAAGCGTTAAATACGGGAAGATTACAGACATTGATGTATATTTTTTTGTAAGTTTCATTTGAATGAAAGTTTTCTCACAATAACAAACCTTCTTGGTGTGAATTTCCCTACCCACAGTCTATGTCGAAATGTTTTGGCAAAATATTAATCTGTTTCCGTATTGACTTTGGACACACGTTTCAGATCAAATTTTCATGTTGAACATCAAATTACTCATTAATTTCAAGTTTTCCTTCCGTTTGATTCAAACCCATAGTCATTGAGACAATGTCACGAATACAAAATTTATTTGACATGCCAGCTAAATGGTGGGATAGATACAAAGCTAGGTATCGCATTCTCTCTCTCTCTCTCTTTCGATGTGAGACTACAATCTGTTAGTGAAATCTGGATTTAATCCTTTTTATGATGATCTCAAACACATGCACCAAGAGAGAAATTCAAAACCCATCACATGGCTACTGCTACTGGCAATGGGAGACGATTTGTTGTTTTTGTTTCAATCACCTCACTATCACCACACAACGGATATGGAAAAACATTTTGTGTTTTCCGTTGTTTTGATTTTAGTCAAAATATTGAACAACCCCTTGTGCTATCACAGTGGGATGGGTGGGTAGATATTCGAAAGGCAGAAGTTTATATACTTTTCGTCGTGTACAGAAAAATATTATTAACATATGAGTTGAGTAAGTAATCAGTTAATAAATTACCTAATACAATTACATTTTTAATCACTGTAATGTTTTTGCTTAATTAAATTACTATTTATCCCAAATGTCTTTAGTGCTATATGAAGTTCAAAGCAGACACATTTTAAGGAAAATTTATTGATTAAAAAATTGATGAACGCAATTTAAGTAAACTTTGTGTACTTCATTTGTATCCAAATTTTTTCTCACTTTTAGTTCATGTCAAGCAAATACGCAAAAAATAATTAAAATAAAGAAAATTTTTGCACATTTGGCAAAATTTAACGAAAGTCAACTAATTTTCATGAATTAAAATAACGTTAAATCGGCGATAAAAAATCGTTAATTTTTTTTGAGGAAATGTTTGCAAAATAATTATAAATGCGTTGTAACTTTTGAATTTAGCATAATGAATTATAGAGTCTTTTAGAATGACCCTATAATTTTGGCGTGATGATAAATAGGGAAGAAGTAGTGTAACTCTAGGATACACTTTTCCACCGAATCAAAATCGTCTTTTTATACCCACCACCATAAAATGGTGACGGGGGTATAATAAGTTTGTCATTCCGTTTGTAACACATCGAAATATCGATTTCCGACTATATAAAGTATATATATTCTTGATCAGGGAGAAATTCTAAGACGATATAAGCATGTCCGTCTGTCCGTCTGTCTGTCTGTCTGTCTGTCTGTTGTAATCACGCTACAGCCTTCAATAATGGCGCTATCGTCCCGAAATTTGGCACAGATTAGTTTTTTGTTTGCAGGCAGGTCAAGTTCGAAGATGGGCTATATCGGTCCAAGTTTTGATACAGTCCCCATATAAACCGACCTCCCGATTTGGGGTCTTGGGCCTATAAAAACCGTAGTTTTTATCAGATTTTCCTGAAATTGGAAATCTAGAGGTATTTTGGGACCATAAAGAGGTGTGTCGAAAATGGTCCGTATCGGTCCATGTTTTAGTATAGCCCCCATATAGACCGATCTCCCGATTTTGCATCTTAGGAGTCTAGAAACAGTATTTTCTATCCGATTTGTCTGAAATTGAAAATCTAGAGGTATTTTAGGACCATAAGGAGGTGTGTCGAAAATCGTTCGTATCGGTCCATGTTTTGATATAGCCCCCATATAGACCGATCTCCCGATTTTGCTTCTTGGGCGTCTAGAAACTATATGTACCATCCGATTTGCCTGAAATTGGAAATCTAGAGGTATTGTGGGACTATAAAGAGGTGTGTCGAAAATGGTCCATATCGGTCCATGTTTTGGTATAGCCCCCATATAGACCGATCTCCCGATTTTGCTTCTTACGCGTCTAGAAACAGTATTTTCTATCCGATTTGTATAAAATTGAAAATCTAAATGTATTTTGGGACCATAAAGAGGTGTGTCGAAAATGGTCCGCATCGGTCCATGTATTGATATAGCCCCCATATAAACCAACCTCCCGATTTGGAGTCTTGGGCCTATAAAAACCGTAGTTTTTATCCAATTTGGCTGAAATTGGAAATATAAAGGTATTTGAGGACCATAAAAAGGTGTGCCGAAAATGGTGCTCATCGGTCCATGTTTTGGTATAGCCCCCATATAGACCGATATCCCGAGTTTGCTTTTAGGGCTTCTATAAACTATATTTACCATCCGATTTGCCTGAAATTGGAAATCTAGAGGTATTTGAGGACCATAAAAAGGTGTGCCGAAAATGGTGCTCATCGGTCCATGTTTTGATATAGCCCCCATAGAGACTGATTTCCCGATTTTGCTTCTTGGGCTTCTAGAAACTATATTTACCATCCGCTTTGCCTGGAATTCTTGAGCTATAATAAACTGTATTTATTACATGATTTGTCCATGTTTTGGTATAGCCCCCATATAGACTGATCTCTCGATTTTTACTTCTTGGGCATCTAGAGACTGTATTTTCTGGTCGATTTGTTTAAAATGGAAAATCTGGAGATATTTTAAGATCACAAATATGTGAGTAGCAAATGGTGCCTATCGGTCCATGTTTTGGTATAGCCCCCATATACACCGATCTCCCGGCTTTATTTCTTGGGCTTCTAGAATCCGTAGTTTTTATCCGATTTGCTGGAAATTAGTAATCTATAATAAAATTTTAGACAAACGAAATTTCTTTTTGTTATTAAGTGTTTTCGTTTATTCAACGATTGTCTCTAAAATTTGTGTCAAAAGAAAACTTTGCTTGTCTAAAATTACGTTTCTCAAAAAAGAATACACTTCTTTCAGGGTATAGCAGACGCACTGATCATGAAAATTGCTTCAAACTGAAAGTAAAAGTTTCAGATTTTACTCATCGTATTTAAATAAATGCGGAAAAATCTACCGATTTAAGATTTTAAATCCAGGCGTAATTTCAACATATACACGATATGTTTATATTTTCTCTAAAACTCTAACAAAATTGGTTCTCATAAATCAAGAATCTTATCTGGTCTTCATAGGTAGAATCTTTAAAGTTTGTCTTCGGGAGCTGGCACGTTTGGGAGAAAATTTGTCATCAAACCCCCTACAATTCTATATATTATCAAGTAACCCACTACGACGAAGAGTTTTCATAGTAAACTATTATACTTGATTCATGGTGGTGGGTATTTAAAATTCGGCCCGGCCGAATTTACTGCTGTATATACTTGTTTAATTTTATTGTTTAAATGAAAAATATGTTGAAAATAAAATCAAATTTTATAAAAAGTTTAGATTTGTTCGAGCTAACTATTTGTGGAACGATTCGTGACCTTCAAATGGCCGATAAAGCCATCACATACTACACGAAAGTGGCTCATCACACACTACATGAAAGTGGCCCGGCGAAACGCCGTCTTGAAATAATCGACACTTTGGTATATTTTAGTGCCAAAATGCTACAGGCACACAAGTTCAAGGGATTGATATCCTGAGATTTTGTTGGCCATTGTGTGGTTTTTACGCCATTATTGATTGACGCGTGCTGAGTGCGATAGTGTTGCGTCTTGCTAGAATGTCCGTGGTTTGCGGCCGAAATGTTTTCTAATCAGTGCTTCAACACTGTCATTAGAATATTTTCCCGATAATATTTGGCATTTATTTTGATCCCGCGGTCGAGGTATGCGAGCTGGGAGCGACCGTCGGCCGTTACGGCGGCTCTCGCCATTACCATCGGCGGAGTTTTGAGCTCTGGTGCCAATCGAAGGTTTAAATTGTCAACCGACCTCTTTGGTATTTTGTTCGTTCACATACTACAAAAGTTGAAATGGTTTCTCATCCGACAAAACCAAATTCGTTAGGTTAGACAATGGCAGCCTGTTATTATACCCTCCACCATAGGATGGGGGTATATTAACTTTGTCATTCCGTTTGTAACACATCGAAATATTGCTCTAAGACCCCATAAAGTATATATATTCTGGGTCGTGGTGAAATTCTGAGTCGATCTGAGCATGTCCGTCCGTCCGTCCGTCTGTTGAAATCACGCTAACTTCCGAACGAAACAAGCTATCGACTTGAAACTTGGCACAAGTAGTTGTTATAGATTTAGGTCGGATGATATTGCAAATGAGCCATATCGGTCCACTTTTACGTATAGCCCCCATATAAACGGACACCCAAATTTGGCTTGCGATTGCTCTAAGAGAATGTGGACATGGTGTTAGTATATGGTCTCTAGTATATGGACCATAATTACATATAGCCCCCATATAAACCGATCCCCCCATTTGGCTTGCGGAGCCTCTAAGAGAAGAAAATTTCATCCGATCCGGCTGAAATTTGGTACATGATATTGGTGTATGGCCTTTAACAACCGTGCAAAAATTGGTCCACATCGGTTCATAATTATATGTAGCCCCCATATAAACCAATCCCCAGATTTGACTTGCGACTGCTCTAAGAGAAGCAAATTTGATCCGATCCGGCTGAAATTTGGTACATGGTGTTAGTATATGGTCTCTAACAACCGTGCAAAAATTAGTCCATATCGGTCCACTTTTACGTATAGCCCCCATAAAAACGGACCCCCAAATTGGCTTGCGATTGCTCTAAAAGAAGCAAATTTCATCCGATCAGGCTGAAATTTGGTACATGATGTTAGTATATGGTCTCTAACAACCATGCATAAATTGGTCCATATCGGTCCACTTTAACGTATAGCCCCCATAAAAACGGACCCCCAAATTTGGCTTGCGATTGCTCTAAAAGAAGCAAATTTCATCCGATCAGGCTGAAATTTGGTACATGATGTTAGTATATGGTCTCTAACAACCATGCAAAAATTGGTCCACATCGGTCCACTTTTACGTATAGCCCTCATATAAACGGACCCCCAAATTTGGCTTGCTATTGCTCTAAGAGTAGCAAATTTCATCCGATCCGGCTGAAATTTGGTGCATGGTGTTAGTATATGGTCTCTAACAACTATGCAAAAATTGGTCCACATCGGTCCATAATTATATATAGCCCCCCATATAAACGGACTCCCCAATTTGGCTTTCAGACCCTCTTAGAGAAGCAAATTTCATCCGATCCGGCTTAAATTTGGTACATGGTGTTAGTATATAGTCTTTAACAACCACGCAAAAATTGGTCCACATCGGCCCATAATTACATATAGCCCCCATATAAACCGATCCCCAGATTTGACCTCCGGTGCCTTTTGGAGAAGCAAAATTAATCCGATCTGGTTGAAAGTTGGTACGTGCAGGTAGTATATGATATTTAACAATCATGCCAAACGTGGTCCATATAAGTCCATAATCATATATAGCCCCCATATAAACCGATCCCGAGATTTGGTTTTGGAGCCTCTTGGAGGAGCAAATTTCATCCGAGTCAGTTGAAATTACATTGTGCTAGTATATGGCCGTTAACAACTATGCCTAACTAGGTACATATCGGTCTATAGTTATATATAGCCTTCAGATAAATCGATCCCCAATCACGCAAAAATTGATCCATATCAAGTTCATAATTCTATATAGCCCCCATATAAGCAACCCCCATATTTCAATTTCCATGTCGATTCGTAATTATTTGTAGACTTACCTATACATAACTTTTTTGTCTAATACTCGTATATACCACGTATGGACTAACTCACAATTTAGAAAACGATGTTAAGAAGTTTCAAGATACCACAACACAAGTAATTCGATTGTGGATGACAGTCTTTCGTAGAATTTTCTACGCAATCCATGGTGGAGGGTACATAAGATTCGGCCTGGCCGAACTTACGGCCGTATATACTTGTTTGTTTTTTTTTGCTCATTTATATCATTCAGTCCATTGATGTTGAACTTCTGTTTTATCAATGAGTGATGCCCCTGTCATCTGCATTGCGGAGAGGGGATAATTCACCGCTGAAAAACTTTTTTTGGTGTTTGGTCAAAACTTGGATTGGACCCAGGAACCTTTATATATAAAGGCATATATGCAAGGCCGGCATGCTAACACGGTTGTGGTGCAAGCGAACCAATACATTGGCCCTTTTCAGTCAATTTCAGTCTCGCGATAGTCTCAGCTCAGGAACAAGCTTTCTACCGCTGCGTCGTGGATTACTTTCCGGACCATTTTGGGTGTGTTTGTCGTCCAATTTTAGGGCGTGGCTTCTGTAGCCGCAGAATAAGGACCAATAAGCATTATATTTGGCACATATTTGTATGGGCTCTAGACAGTACTGCGCTAATAATTTCAGGCGAATCGATTAAATGTTGCTTTTTATATATGGCGGCTACGACAAACAATAAACCGATATCAATCAAATTTGCCACATCTTTGTAGGGACCTACGATACCTCAAAATTTCTAATTTTTAACAAGTTGGATAAAAATTGCGTTGTCTAGAGGCTCAAGTAGTCAAATCGAGGGATCAAAGATCGATATCAACGAAATTTAGCACATCTCTGTAGACGGAAAATATAATTGGATTATTAATTGTGGACAAATCGGATTAAAATTGACGTATCCATCAATCAGTCAAATCGAGGAACCGGTATATATTAAAAACTGAACCGATTTAACCCATATTCGAACGTGACATAAAATAATAATGTGCCAAATATCAGCATGATAGCTTCATTAGTTAAGGACGGACATCATTAAATCGTCTTAGAATTTCACCACGACCTAGAATACATATAGTTTATTGGATGTGAGACCAATATTTTGATATGTTACAAACTGTGGCACACTCTTTCGCATGCCCAAAAATTATTTTCCGCTCTTTTATTTTACCCCACTGTGCGATTTTAAGAAAATTTCTTCTAATTTTTGTTTGTGTAAAACAAAAGCGGCAAGTTTTTGGGATTATTAATCTTTACCTTAAACATTTGTCATTTCCATTTTGGGGGAGGGTGCAATAGCGGGTCGTTGGCCAATGTCATGGCACTGCTTTGGATAGAATGAATTGGGATTTTGAAAACACAAAAACTTATGTTTTATTTTCGTTTTTGTCATTGCCGTGTTAACACTTTAGTCACGTGTCTTTCGTTTTTTGGTGCTCCAGATCATTATCAATTGATTCTTATTTATGTTTGTTTAAATCCATTCGGGATCATTTTTCCTCGCTGAAGATGAGGGGGCATGATTTATTTCCTTATCCGTTTCTTCTTCTTATTCTTAGCAATATGGTTCATGACTCTAACTCTTAGAGGCTATGTCTCATAAGTTAATCCTGAGGATTTTCCAGTATAAATTTATGGCTATGATTATTGAGGAGTTTTTTAGTTAATGGTATATAAACCAACTCATAAAAATGGTTTTTGGTTTTGTAAAATCAAATTTTTTTGGGGTATTATCTTTGTGGCATTATCCATATGTGAGAGTTCAAGGCACTTAATTTATGAAATTAACCTAATCTTCATAAATTTTGTGTTATTTAATAAATCTGTCAACAATATACTTATATACCGGGAAATAGCAATATATTTGTAAAGAGGTTTTCATTAAGATTCAAAGAAAAATATAATTTTTGAGATAAATGGTCGGATGTTTATTTGACCATAAGGAGGCGGGTAGGACGTTAATAAGGAAAATAAATATCACACAAGTGGTCGCGGCATCTACGCTTACATACCCAGCAAAAAAATGGAAATTCTTCTCAAGGCACAACTTTAAAAGGACTTCCAAAAATGCCCTCCCAAAGATGTTCTTTATTTTAACTGCACAAGAAGTTCATTTGAGTCAATTTTTTATAACTCGCTTTTTTCATATTTTTAATGGGAAATTTATTTTTGTTTTGTTTCAATTAGCTTAAAATCAGATTAAGAAATAATGTGCAAAAATGGTACAAAATGTTTAAATTTTGCCGATAAAAATGCTAAATCCATTCTAGAAAAATTACGCATTTTTGAAAATATTTGATGTCAAACATTCCACACAAGCGTTTAAATGCGTTCAAAATCATAAAATATTTAAAAATTATTAACACTGGATTCGCCTCACACCTTAAGACAAGTATATACTTGTTTAAACTGTTTTTACATCTCGTAAAAGTCATCAACGTTTGTCACAAAAATAATATACTATTCTCCTAACTTTTTGCCGTAGAAAGCAATTTCCAAATGGTCGTTGGTTTAAACCTTCGAATCTTATATACCCTCCACCATGTTAGGTTAGGTTAGGTGGCAGCCCGATGTATCAGGCTCACTTAAAGGGTGATACGGTCAAAATTTGGTCAATATAAACTTGACGTATTTCTTTCAATTTTGCATTTAAGAAAACTGAACACCCCTCATTTTGAAGGTGTGTGTGTAGAATGTTGCTCCTATTTTGATTTTGGAACTCACTCTTCAGTTGTCAAAATGCCGTCCAAGCAAGAAAAGCAGCGTATCAAAATTTTGCTCGCGCATCGCGAAAATCCGAGCTACTCGCACGCAAAGCTGGCAAAATCGCTAAAAGTTGCCAAATCAACCGTTACAAATGTAATTAAAGTGTTTGGGGAACGTTTGTCGACAGCCAGGAAGTCTGGATCGGGGGGAAACCCTAACCTCTATCTCCGAGATGCCGCAAATAAGCTAGGTGTATCGTCTACAACCGTGCATCGAGCCAAAAAACGAGCCGGACTATCGACTTACAAGAAGGTAGTGACTCCAAATCGCGATGATAAACAAAATACGACGGCCAAAGCGCGATCCCGGAGGCTGTACATGACGATGCTGACGAAGTTTGACTGCGTGGTAATGGACGACGAAACCTACGGAAAGGTAGGAAGGGGAAAGGTAGCAGATATTTTCAAGCACATAAAACTGTCAAAGTTCGCAAAGAAATATCTGGTTTGGCAAGCCATCTGTACCTGTGGCTTGAAAAGCAGCATTTTCATAGCTTCCGGGATTGTCAACCAAGAAATGTACGTGAAAGAGTGTTTGAATGAACGTCTGCTGCCTTTCCTGAAGAAACACGGTTGTTCCGTACTGTTTTGGCCGGATTTGGCATCTTGCCATTACGGTATAAAGGCCATGGAGTGGTACGCCGCCAACAACGTGCAGGTGGTTCCCAAGGACAAGAACCCTCCCAACACGCCAGAGCTCCGCCCAATTGAGAAATACTGGGCTATTGTCAAGCGGGACCTAAAGAAGACCAAAAAAACTGCTAAGGGCGAGCAGCAGTTCAAGGCAAACTTGCTTTCTGCGGCGAAGAAGGTGGCTGTACAAAATCTGATGGCAGGTGTCAAGCGTGAGGCCCGGTAATTCGGATTTAGAAAAGCGAAAGCCTAACTGAATATTTTTCCTGAATTTTATACTAATTGAACTTGAAAAATAAATTTAATTTAATTTTTTAAATAAACGATTTCACCGATTTACACGCGTTTTCCCTTGACCAAATTTTGACCGTATCACCCTTTATACTACTCAGTCCATTGTGATACCACAGTGGTGAACTTCTCTCTTATCACTGAGTGCTTCCCGATTCCATGTTAAGCTCAATGAGAAGGGACCTCCTTTTTATAGCCGAGTCCGAACGGCGTTCCAAATTGCAGTGAAAGCACTTAGAGAAGCTTTAAAACCCTCAGAAATGTCACCAGCATTACTGAGGTGGGATAATCCACCGCTGAAAAATTTTTTGGTGTTCGGTCGAAGCAGGAATCGAACCCACGACCTTGTGTATGCAAAGCGGACATGCTGACCATTGCACCACGGTGTCTCCCTCCACCATGGATTGCGTACAAACTTCTATTAAAAACTGTCAACCACAATCGAATTACTTGGGTTGTGGTAGTAATACTTATCGGTGGCAAGGTATCTTAAAACTTCTTAACATCGTCTTTTAAATTGTAAGTTAGTTGATACGTGTTATATATAAGACAGAAAAAAGCAGATTAAATACGTACATAATTAAGTTCTTGACCGGTGTATATAGGGAAATCTACAAGTAATTACGAACCGATATGAACTTTTGCTCGGTAATTAGAAATGTAATTTGTAAATTCCGCATCCTAAAATTTAGGTTGCATAATCTTTAATATCACGTACATTTTTTTTTTCAGTGTAGGTGGATTTGGTAAAGTCTAAAAATAAGCTATCGAAAAGGTCTATCCCATAAATATTAAACATTTCCCAGATATTTTCAACAGAAGTTTTTATGTATTTTCGCTCTCCTGTAAAATTGAATTTTTAGACTTATGGGGTTTTGTCATAAATCCACAGACATATTCTTTATGGGGTCTTGATGCAATATTTCCATGTGTTACAAACGGTATGACAAAGTTAATATACCCCGCATCCTATGGTGGAGGGTACAAAAACACTGGTGCAATTTTCTGGCTGATTTCATCTTCCGTACATCTCTCCGATTTCCGTATTGTTTACTTACAATTTTTATAAATTCCATCATAGGACGAGGATATACTAACTTTTGTCATTCGGTTTGTAACCCATGGAAATATTGGTCTCATACCTAATAAAATATATGTATCCTGTGTCGTGGTGAAATTATGAGTCGATCTAGAGATGGCCGTCCATCCGTCCGCTGTTGAACTCACGCTAACTTCCGAACGAAACAAGCTATCTGCTTAAAAATTGGCCAAGTAGTTGTTATTAATGTAGATCAGATGGTATTGCAAAGTACCCATGTCGGACCACTTTCATCTCCCGATTTTGACAAATTTAGCATTAATACCCTTATTTATTAACCAATGTTATTAATGTGTCAAATTTAGATCTTATTCAGATTTACATACAGATCTTACGTATATATAGTGCCCGATATTCACAAATTTGTCTACAGTAGCCACACTAATAGATCTATTTCCTATTTTTTTTGTGAATAATGGACTCAATATTTGTGGCCTACCAACTTAATATCAACCCTTTCTCTCCAGATTGATATAATTCTCCCATAAAAATGTACCCCTTGATTTTCTTACATAAGGAAATATGGTGTATTTCTCAAAACCAATTTCAATGATACCCCATAAATTCTTATGTTTACTATTTCTGTAGGGGTGGTTTTGGGTATGACCCCACCCGACTTTCCATTTTACTCACTTGTTTTGTAATACAAACAATATAGAAGACATTTTTTTTTTTAAATTTTACCTTTTGCTGGACGGACAATCGACTAGCGAACCCTACAGTTTGTTAGCCAACACATTATTCCACTGGACCACGTAGCCGTTATTGTCATCAGCTGACAATTATCGATATAGCCATAACGCACAAGCTGTACGGGTTAAGGTTAGGTTAAAGTGGCAGACCGATTTGATTCAGGATCACTTAGACTATTCAGTCCATTGTGTATGGGTGGCTTGTGCGTCGAGCAATTATATTTATAGAGCATAGTTTCCGGCACCCACAAACCGATTTAAAGAAACTTTATTTAAACGAAACATACGTCGTCCTTACATACAACTATTGGAAACGGAATTTCCAGAACCGTGCTTGATATAAAGGAAATGGACGGAGATTTTGTAATAAAAAAGTATTTTTTATTGCAAAAATAAAAATTTTGTAACGATTTGTTTGTGATAAAAGTTTGAACTTTTTGAAAGAGATCAAAAAACTGCAAGTGTTTTTTCTGAACTTGTGCCTCTCATATTTTCATGATGGAACTATGATTCATCCTAGTCCAATTTTACAAAATGGTTTTTGTAAGGTCGCATTTCTTGAAAGTAAATAAATGTTCTATGTTATAAATTTTTTGAAAATATTATAATTATCTAAAGATGGGTATATAGAAGATTACCTCTTGTCATTACTTCCGAGATGTTCGCATGTCCTTTCATCATTATGAGTAAAGGTGAAAATCTCATGTTTGTACAACATTGAAGGGTAGGTGTGTGTGTGTCAAGGAGATGTCTGCCATTTATTAACAGCCCAATTCACCATCAGGCGAGAGTATAAAATACCCAAATCTATTTTAAAGGGTGATTCTTTTGAGGTTAGGATTTTCATGCATTAGTATTTGACAGATCACGTGGGATTTCAGACATGGTGTCAAAGAGAAAGATGCTCAGTATGCTTTGACATTTCATCATGAATAGACTTACTAACGAGCAACGCTTGCAAATCATTGAATTTTATTACCAAAATCAGTGGCAGAAAATCCGCTTTTTTATCGACAAATTTTGTTCAGCGATGAGGCTCATTTCTGGTTGAATGGCTACGTAAATAAGCAAAATTGCCGCATTTGGAGTGAAGAGCAACCAGAAGCCGTTCAAGAACTGCCCATGCATCCCGAAAAATGCACTGTTTGGTGTGGTTTGTACGCTGGTGGAATCATTGGACCGTATTTTTTCAAAGATGCTGTTGGACGCAACGTTACGGTGAATGGCGATCGCTATCGTTCGATGCTAACAAACTTTTTGTTGCCAAAAATGGAAGAACTGAACTTGGTTGACATGTGGTTTCAACAAGATGGCGCTACATGCCACACAGCTCGCGATTCTATGGCCATTTTGAGGGAAAACTTCGGAGAACAATTCATCTCAAGAAATGGACCGGTAAGTTGGCCACCAAGATCATGCGATTTGACGCCTTTAGACTATTTTTTGTGGGGCTACGTCAAGTCTAAAGTCTACAGAAATAAGCCAGCAACTATTCCAGCTTTGGAAGACAACATTTCCGAAGAAATTCGGGCTATTCCGGCCGAAATGCTCGAAAAAGTTGCCCAAAATTGGACTTTCCGAATGGACCACCTAAGACGCAGCCGCGGTCAACATTTAAATGAAATTATCTTCAAAAAGTAAATGTCATGGACCAATCTAACGTTTCAAATAAAGAACCGATGAGATTTTGCAAATTTTATGCGTTTTTAACAAAAAAAAGTTATCAAGCTCTTAACAAATCACCCTTTACCATTATCGATGGCGTAGATGATTATGAAGCAGAAAATGATGACGATGGTGTAAAGTGAACGACACCCAAAATTTGAATATCAATTTCCTAAAGCATGAAGGAACAAAAAAATTACAATATTGTATGTATTAACATTCTATATTTTTTGTCTGGATGACATTCATCCCTCCTGCTTCATCCCACTTATGAAAAGTTATTTTGAAACATTTTCATTTGCAATCAGCAATGAAGAGGAAAGAAAATAAGATTGAAAGAAAGAAAGTAATCGATTGAACTTTTCTCGGTACCAGTAGCCTCACCCTCATCATAATGGATATAATCCCCCCAGCCCCCACCACAATTAACTTACATAGCATTTTCCATTCATATCATTCTTCAAAGTTGACGTTGACTTTGTTGAAGATGCTGATGTTACTCTGTTGTTGAACGTCATATAGTAATGGAGCATCATTATTTCTTTGAAACATGCAATCTTTTGGGTGATCGATTAAATAATGCTTCCATTACATTCGCAATATAACAGATATTTATCTTAATAAAGGGTGTTCGTGTAAGGCATGATTAAAGATGTCTATAGGAGCCACCGGAGTGCAATGCAATCAAGTACATTCGGCTGGATAGGTTAAAGTGGCAGCCCGATTAAGATTCAGGCTCACTTAGACCATTCAGTCCATTGTTATACCACATTAACTAAAAGTACCTATTACATATGGGCACTTCTAGTTTTAACCACTGAACCTTCTTGATTATTTTTCTTTGTTGAACCAACCAGATTGTTCCAAAAATATTAGCAGACTGCTTAAGTTAACGTTTTCCAGATTCGCCAGTAATCTGAAGCTATATGCTCCTAAAAGTGGCTTGCGCTTTACACAAAATGCTGGATAAGTGATTTTTTTTGTTTGGAGCCAAAAAGTAGTATATTGTGCCACAGTTTATTTTGTAGTAGCAACCTTCCTCTCCAAAATGCACCAGGGGCTTCTGATCCGGAGCTTTGATCGTGAGTGCTGAGTGCAATGTAGCTGAGACTTCTTGGAATGTCGATGGTCGGAGGCAGAAATGTTTGTCTGCCCAGGACTTTGAAAATTTTTCCGACAAAATTCGTCTTGTTTTTTACACCACGGTTTGTGAATACAAGCGGGGAGTAACCATCAGCCGTTAATGTGGGTCGCACCAACACCATCGTGGTTTTCTAAAGGCCAACCGAAGGTGTAAATTTGCATCTGACCTCTTTAGCAAGTAAAGCTGATCATTTTGTTTTCTGAGAAATATCTCAATTTGGAATGGATTCCCATCGGAGAAAACTAAATACGGTAACTGGTCACACCCAGAGAAGGAATATGATCACCTCAACCATGTTTCGAGAGCAAAATGTTATTTTTGGACGGAGAATATGTAACATGTCTGTCTGAATCAGAAGTAAGCGGATCCTCTTGCGAAGTCGAGGAGGATACCAAGACATTTGAAGACATGGATAGATACCGTATGCGTGAGGAGGCTTCTACTGCCTCAGAACTCACCAAAGTTGAACCTATGGTTATTGCGAGAGTCACCGATATCTCTGAAGAGGACATTCTTGATGACTCGATTGAAGCGGCTGATGTGACGGTTGTTGAAAATCTCGATGGTCCTACGGATCCTCCAGATAAATCTTCATCATTGTAAGGCTGCATGTGCTGCCTCCTGATGAAAGGGGACATAGATATAGTTCTTATTCAAGAACCATATGATTATAAAAACAAAATATGTGAATTAAGTACTCCGGGGTTCAAACTATTGCAGTATAGTGGAAATGATGTAAATCGAGCCTGTATAATTGCTAAAAACGAGCTCAATTTGTTTCTGCTTCCTTCAATGTGCAATACAGACACTGTCGTTGCCAGTTTAGAAATAGCCAAATGCAAATATTTGGTATCTTCGGTCTACATGGGACTTGACAGGGAGATGCCTCCATATGCCGTTAAGACCTTAGTGGAGGAGTCACGGAAAACAAAGACGAAACTCATTATGGGATGCGATGCGAATGCACATTATAATATATGGGGAAGTAGTGATACTAATGCAAGGGGAGAGTCGCTAATAGAGTTTATTTTGCGTACTAATCTGGTAGTTTGCAACAAGGGAGATGTCCCAACCTTTGTCACTAAAAACAGGCAAGAGGTTTTGGACATCACCTTGGCCTCGCAAGAACTGAATGAAATGATATCTGAGTGGCAGGTTTTAAGTGAACACAGCTTCTAAGATCATCGCTACATCAGTATCAAATTTGATGTTCATATCACCAAGATAATATTTCCGCCAAATGTTAGGAAAGCTGACTGGAATAGGTATAGGGAATCGTTCAATATGATGATACCGGAAATAACAGAGACAAATATGAGAAATGTGCAAGATATCGAATACGCAGTGGAGCGGATTACTAAGGCCTTCAACATCTCACTGAAAGCTGCATGCCCTACAGGAAATCCAAGGGGGAAACATCGACCACCATGGTGGTCTACGGAATTAAGTAATATGAGGAAATCCTGCAGGAAGCTCTTTAACAAGGCAAAGTCCACCAGAGCTTCTGAGGACTGGGACGCTTACAAGAAGATTCTGAGAGGATACAAGCGAGAACTGAGAAAGGCTCAGCATAACTCTTGGAATGATTACTGCAGCAGTATTGAGAATACGTCCGAGGCTTCCAGACTACGGAAGGTTCTAGCATCCACCAACTCCGCTCCAGGTTTCATTAAAACATCGGAGGGCAATTGGACAACGTCCAGTGAGGAGACGCTGGAGGTACTATTGGACACACATTTTCCTGGAAATCAGACGGTTGAACCATGTACTGGCGGTGCCACAGTTGCTCAGCGGTCGTTTCCTGTCGAGGAAATTGTATCGGAAACTAGAATAAGATGGGCGCTAAATAGCTTTGGACCATTCAAATCCCCTGGACCTGATGGAATTACTCCGGCGGAGTTACAAGCTGTAACTGACAAAATTATCCCCTGGTTGTCGGTGATATATAAAGGATGTATCAACTTATCATATATCCCAGGAAAGTGGAGGGAAACAAAAGTCGTCTTCATACCTAAAGCGGGAAAAGCCTCTCACTCGAGGGCGAAGGATTTCCGACCAATCAGCTTATCCTCATTCCTACTTAAGACTCTGGAGAGGATGATAGATATTTATCTTAGAACTAGCACCGATTCAAGTTTGTTCTCGAAACGACAGCATGCATACTCGAAGGGCAGGTCTACTGAGACCGCACTACATGAACTAGTCAGCTTTATTGAAAGCTCACTATCAGTCAAAGAATACACAATCGTGGCGTTTCTAGACATCGAAGGGGCGTTCAATAATGTCCATCCGAGCTCGATATTAAATGGACTGACAACTCTGAATGTTGATCCATGTATACTCAGGCTGTTAGACGAACTGCTAATGAAGAGACGTATTTCAGCCACACTAGGACAAGCAAACATACAAAAGTATGTGAACAGAGGCACTCCCCAAGGAGGAGTTCTATCACCTCTTCTTTGGAATGTTGCTATAAATAGCCTTCTGGTTACTCTAGAAAAAGAAAGGATAAAAGTGGTGGCATACGCAGATGATGTAGCTCTGGCAGTCAGGGGAAAATTCCCATCCACAATCAGAGATATTATTCAGAGGGCCCTCCGGATGACTGAAAAATGGACGAAAGACAATGGTCTTGGGGTAAATCCCGCAAAGACAGAATTAGTCATGTACTGCAAAGATCGCAAAACTCCCACGGTTAGGCCTATTTCCTTAGGGGGTATTGAAATTCCCTTTGGTGATTGTGCAAAATACCTTGGCGTTATTTTGGACAGGAAGCTGAACTTTAAGCTTAATATTGAAGAAAGGGCGAGGAAGGCAACTGTAGCTTTGTACTCGTGCAAAAAGGCAATAGGAAAAAAGTGGGGACTAAAACCAAAAATTGTGCATTGGCTATACACGGCAGTGGTTAGACCTATAATGCTATATGGTGTTGTAGTCTGGTGGCCGGCACTTCAGAAACCGACTGGTTTAGATAAAGTTCAGCGTATGGCGTGTTTGTGTATTTCAGGCGCATTCAGCAAGACAGGAACAAATTCCCTTAATGTCATGCTGCATCTATTGCCTTTAGACATTTTGGCCAAACAGTCAGCTGCAACAACGGCTGTGCGGTTGCGCGAACTATCGCTGTGGTCGGAAAAAGGTTACGGTCACAGTTCTGTCCTCAAAACAATGTCAGATGTGCCTAACGTAGTGGATTACACTTTGGCGAGTCCACTTTTCGACAAAAAGTTTGAGACTCTAATCCCCAACAGTGAGGCGTGGTGCACACAGACCCCGGGGAATAAAGAATATATAGATTTCTACACTGATGGCTCCAAATTGGATGGACAAGTGGGTTTCGGAGTATATTCTAATGATTTGGAACTTCAAATAGCGAAAAGATTACCTAATCACTGTAGTGTTTTTCAGGCTGAAATATTAGCAATAAGAGAGGTGGCGAATTGGCTGAGAAGTAATGTTCCAAAAAATGTGGGCATTAATATATACTCAGACAGTCAACCTGCAATAAAATCCTTGGACTCTGTGTTCCTCAACTCGATAACGTCCATCGATTGCCGCAAATCTCTCAATGAGATGGCTGAGCAGTACAATATTCACCTAATATGGGTGCCTGGCCATAGGAACATACCGGAGAACTGCGAAGCCGATGAGTTGGCAAGGCTAGGGACTACCTTACATATTCCAGGGGAACTAGAATTTGTTGGTATGCCCCTAGCTACCTGCAAGCTCATGCTGCGTGAGAAGGCTGTTATGATGGCAAATGTTCGATGGGAGAATTGCAAGGGTTGTAACGACACCAAGCAAATATGGCCCCATTTCAACTTAAACCGCACACTAGATATGCTAATGTTCTCGAGACGTCAGATATCACTCCTGATATCTGCTATAACGGGTCGCTGCCTGATAGGAGATTTTGCAAAAACTATTGGCGCGAAGTATAATGACTATTGTATGAGCTGTCATTGTGCGGAGGAAAAAGAATCAATTAAACACCTCTTGTGTGAGTGTCCTGCATTTTGTGTAAAGCGCAAGCAACTTTTAGGAGCATATAGCTTCAGATTACTGGCGGATCTGGAAAACGTTAACTTAAGCAGTCTGCTAATGTTTTTGGAACAATCTGGTTGGTTCAACAAAGAAAAATAATCAAGAAGGTTCAGCGGTTAAAACTAGAAGTGCCCATATGTAATAGGTACTTTTAGTTAATGTGGTATCACAATGGACTGAATAGTCTAAGTGAGCCTGAATCTTAATCGGGCTGCCACTTTAACCTAACCTAACCTAACATGTTTGCGGCAACCATATTATTTTCTCAAAAGCATATGTCTGACTTCGGCAACCATGTATATATTTGCCGAGAAAACACCATTTTTGCGACAAAAATTTTCCATGGTCACCGTCCAAAAATAACATTTTGCTCTCGAAACAGGGTTGAGGTGATCATATTCCTTCTGTGCGAGCACTTTGGTGCAAACAAAGCTACACCATGGCTCTTTCCAGTCTAACTTTTGGTACTTTTTCATCACAATTACTCTATATAGAGTTATTGTGTCCTAAATGTGAACGTTTCTCAGATATCAACTCAACTCTAAAAATTATAAATAGCGGATATTGAAGAAATAAACATATTCCAAAATTTAATACAGGATCTCAAAATTTTTGAGAGGAATATTGTCTATAACACATTCGTCCGCAAATGTGAAACGTGAAATGTGATTTTTTCCCTACACGGAGAAACATAGTATTATAAGATAGTGTATATATTTGAAACGCCCAGAAGGAGATGAAATACACACATGATGTCAATAAAGCTTAGAGCTTGCCCCTGAGCCGGTTGCCACAGTTGGTGTAGATTGGTAGAATTCTTGATTTTAGGTTAGGTTAGGTGTTAGCCCGATGTATCCGGCTCACTTAGACTATTCAGTCCATTGTGATACCACATTGGTGAACTTCTCTCTTACTACTGAGTGCTGCCCGATTCCATGTTAAGCTCAATGACAAGGGACCTCCTTTTTATAGCCGAGTGCGAACGGCGTTCCACATTACAGTGAAACCACTTAGAGAAGTTTTGAAACCCTCAGAAATGTCACCAGCATTACTGAGGTGGGATAATCCACTGCTGAAAAACTTTTTGGTGTTCGGTCGAAGCAGGAATCGAACCCACGACCTTGTGTAAAGGGTGATACGGTCAAAATTTGGTCAAAATAAACTTGACGTATATCTTTCAATTTTGCATTTAAAAAACCTGAACACCCCTCAATTTGAAGGTGTGTGTGTAGAATGTTGCTCCTATTTCGATTTTGGAATTCACTCTTCAGTTGTCAAAATGCCGTCCAAGCAAGAAGAGCAGCGTATCAAAATTTTGCTCGCGCATCGCGAAAATCCGAGCTACTCGCACGCAAAGCTGGCAAAATCGCTAAAAGTTGCCAAATCAACCGTTACAAATGTAATTAAAGTGTTTGGGGAACGTTTGTCGTCAGCCAGGAAGTTTGGATCAGGGGGAAATCGAAAACCGGAAGCCGCTGAGACGACAAAGAGATTTGCCGGTAGTTTCAAGCGAAACCCTAACCTCTCTCCCCGAGATGCCGCAAATAAGCTGGGTGTATCGTCTACAACCGTGCATCGAGCCAAAAAACGAGCCGAACTATCGACTTACAAGAAGGTAGTGACTCCAAATCGCGATGATAAACAAAATACGACGGCCAAACGCGATCCCGGAGGCTGTACACGACGATGCTTGACTGCGTGGTAATGGACGACGAAACCTACGTCAAAGCCGACTACAAGCAGCTTCCGGGACAGGAGTTTTATACGGCAAAAGGAAGGGGAAAGGTAGCAGATATTTTCAAGCACATAAAACTGTCAAAGTTCGCAAAGAAATATCTGGTTTGGCAAGCCATCTGTACCTGTGGCTTGAAAAGCAGCATTTTCATAGCTTCCGGGACTGTCAACCAAGAAATTTACGTGAAAGAGTGTTTGAATAAACGTCTGCTGCCTTTCCTGAAGAAACACGGTTGTTCCGTACTGTTTTGGCCGGATTTGGCATCTTGCCATTACGGTAAAAAGGCCATGGAGTGGTACGCCGCCAACAACGTGCAGGTGGTTCCCAAGGACAAGAACCCTCCCAACACGCCAGAGCTCCGCCCAATTGAGAAATACTGGGCTATTGTCAAGCGGAACCTAAAGAAGACCAAAAAACTGCTAAGGACGAGCAGCAGTTCAAGGCAAACTGGCATTCTGCGGCGAAGAAGGTGGACAAGGTGGCTGTACAAAATCTGATGGCAGGTGTCAAGCGTGAGGCCCGGCAATTCGGATTTGGAAAAGCGAAAGCCTAACTGAATATTTTTCCTGAATTTTATACTAATTGAACTTGAAAAAGAAATTTAATTTGATTTTTTAAATAAACGATTTTCCCTTGACCAAATTTTGACCATTGCACCACAGTGGCTCCCATTCTTGATTTTGGTAGATTTTACAAAGAGATACTTCTTCATAAATTTTCTACTGAAATAAACTTTTGACAAAATTTTCTATAGAAATAAAATTTTGATAAAATTTTCTATAGAAATAAAATGTTGACAAAATTTTCTATAGAAATAAAATTTTGACAAACATTTTCTATAGAAGTAAAATTTTAACAAAATTTTCTATAGAAATAAAATTTTGACAATATTTTCTATAGAAATAAAATTTTGACAAAATTTTCGATAGAAATAACATTTTGATAAAATTTACTATAAAATAAAAATTGGACAGAATTTTCTATGGAAATAAAATTTTTACAAAATTTCCTATAGAAATAAATTGTTGACAAAATTTTCTATAGAAATAAAATTTTGACAACATTTTCTATAGAAAAAAAATTTTGACAACATTTTCTATAGAAATAAAATTTTGACAAATTAAAAATAAGATTTTTATAGAAAATTTAAAAAAAAAAATTGTCCAAATCGGTCTAGATTTAAATATACGTATACTTTAACAATAGTCTTTAAATTTTATATTATGTAATTTTAGCCCCTTTTGGCTTCAAAAAGAACATTTTTAGTACTTTTTCGTCAACATCATTTATCATCCCTGCTCCAAGCTCATTTTTAGCGAGAATGTTATCTACCACTACGGCGTGGATTTCAATCAAATCTGGCCTTTACTTTTTGGATGATTTCTGCTACGGTTCACTTTCGTTCACTTATGGCATCGAAAGCAATATCAATATAAGCAATACAAGTTTTATTCACATTTAAATGTTGGAAGGCTCTAACGGTAGCCAATTGTAATTTTCCGGCCAACTTTAAAACAATCACTCTATCACGCTTGAATCTCATCATTCTGAATGCAATAGATAAATTCGCTTTAGTAAGCTTGTAAAAATATAATAAACTGTCATTGTAATAAATATATCAGCTGTCAGACGAGCAGTTTATAAATTACAGCAATCTGAAGTTGGTTGCAATTTGAAACCAATATTCGATGGGTTATAAACGGAATGACCCCATCCTATCTATGGTGGATGGTATAAAAATATTTGTTTGTTAATATCCATCATGCTTTTGCCAAATATTGAATTCATTTTAATTTATGCATTCCATCAAAAACATTATCGTCATTTTCGAAAACATTTTGCAAAAGTTAAAATATATTCAAAAACTTGGAAGCATGATAAGAGGTATTTTTTATCATTTCAGAAACCCCTCAGCATTGGATGTCAATCATCCATCCCTTGTTTGAAGGAGGAAAAAAAAACAAAGAAACCAAAGAGTGAAGGGCCAAAATGAATCATGGAAAGCATTAAAAACATCCCAAATATATTATTCAATAACCAAAACGCGTAAAACTTTTGCCATTGAGGGTAATGGCAATTGTGTTTTCTTGGCATGTTCATCTACTGGTGGTTGATGAAACTTTCTAGTTTTGAAGTTACTCTAAAGACGGTTGATCGATGAGAAGGCGTTTAAAACGGTGAAAAGTGGTTGGGTGGCTTAGTTCCATCTGGCTCCTTATAGGAGTCTCCCTTTTATATTTTCAACCATTATAATAATGGCGGTTTATCAGTGTAAAAGAGACCTGCTAGCTGACAAGCTTCTAGACATGCTGGCTGGTGAATTGATGATGGGCATG
The DNA here is from genome assembly GCF_050003625.1 of Haematobia irritans. Classification (NCBI taxonomy): domain Eukaryota; kingdom Metazoa; phylum Arthropoda; class Insecta; order Diptera; family Muscidae; genus Haematobia; species Haematobia irritans. Next base: position 134,203,110 of record NC_134398.1, on the reverse strand, counting down.
TGAGAAGTGAGCTTATTATGCAGCGTATAATTCATGGTGATGATGATACAATGTCAAAAGTCTGGATGGATTGATGTGTGAATAAATTGCAGCTATTTGTTTGGTTAACGTTGAAGCTTCGTCAAAAAGAACATATCTCTTTAATGCTTGCTAATTCTGGAATAATGGTACTTTCTTTTGCGGATTCTTATAGTTGTGGGGAGTGGTGGTAAGGATTAATGATGACTTTGTGTTTTTCATCATAATTTGTTTGAATTAATTATGGGACATTGTACTTGGCTCTTACAATGGACTGAATAGTCTAAGTGAGCCTGAATCTTAATCGGGCAGCCACTTTAACCTAAGGAGTGGCAACTATACTCGTATATATGTAGAATAATTGGCTCAGTCTTGGAATAACCCATAATTCCCAAAATTTTCTCCAGGGATTAGGTTCGGTTGGAAAGCGATACAGCCTCCTTCGTCGTATGGTAGCTGATACACCTATGCCTGCGTTGCGCTTGGTGCAAGTTCATTCTAACGATCCAGAGACTAAACGCAGGCAGTAGTTCCCCAAGGTCTCATTACCCACATAAATCATCCTCAGTTTCTCGTGTTCGATCATTCCAGACTATTGCACAGTTGCACATCGCTCTTTGTGTTTCCAGTGTCCAGCTCAGCCCGCGTGATTCTATAAAACTTATAGATGATGGGAGTAGTGGTAGTAGGAGTGTGATTTTTCGTCATAATATTTCTGCTCTATTTAAGGGTAAGTAGAATTGGTCCAACATTGGAAAATTACTTCCCATATTTCTCAAATAATTAGTTTAAGTTAAAAATTTCCCTGGATTTCCCGTCTCAAGTTAACTGGTATATACTTATGGCTGTATTCGGCTCATTGTGTGCTCTTACATATCGCTTGTCTGATACTAGGAACTCCGTATCTCTAACGACTTCCCCAATTGGTCTCCAGTTCCTCGATCCAGAGACTAAAAACAGAGCAGTTAACATAAATAGGTAGATCCCCAACTCTCAATTAGACACAGGTATGGCCTTAACTCTGCCATGAGTCCCAACTGGCCGTCGTTTTATTTTTCACCAGAACTTCGTCATAGTGTTATAAATTTTGATTACTTTTGACTACTCTTTACTTATGAATTGAATACTCGCTACTTTAATAACAAAATTTAAAAAAAAATTAAAGTTCAACAGCGGAATTCATCCTCCAATTTTATTCTAGTGTTATAAAATACACCAGCAGGTCTCGTTAGAAACAGCAAATTTTGCATGTTTTCGTCAGGATGATATCTATGGCATTGAGCAAGACTATACTCTTCACATCATATGTTGTCTCCAACCAACAGTTAGATATTTGGTAACCATGTGAATTCTTATACCTTCACACAACATTGTTCACTTTCTGCTTTCTTTAAGGTGTTCATTTTCGTGTGAATAAAATGTCGTGTGGTAAAATGTTTTTTTCCAAAACATTAATTAATCTTTTCCCAGAAATCAGGAATTGTACTTCCAATCCGACAGAAGAAGAGTATTCATTTACTATTAACGAGTACTCAAAAAATTAGTTAGTTACGAGTACTTTAAATCAAATACTCGTTATTTTCCTACCACAAAAATGTTGTTTTCTCGCCAAATATTTCCGAAATGAGATACATAATTTCCCAAAAAAGAAGATGGTTGCGACCAAACAAAAACATTTTTCTCTCTCATGTTTGAGGTGATAATATTCCTTCTCTGGGTGTGGTAATTAACAGGTTGGCTGATAAGTCCCCGGTCTAACAAAGAAAAACACATTTTTTTTTGTCAAAATTCGTTATTATTATTCAACATAGTTCCTTTCAAGAGCGATACAACGGTTGTAACGACCTTCCAATATTTTGATACCATTTTGGTAGTACTCCTTCGGTTTTGCCTCAAAACAGGCCTCAGTTTCGGCGATCACCTCTTCATTGCAGCCAAATTTTTTCCCTGCGAGCATCCTTTTGAGGTCGGAGAACAAGAAAAAGTCGCTGGGAGCCAGATCTGGAGAATACGGTGGGTGGGGAAGCAATTCGAAGCCCAATTCCTGAATTTTTGCCATCGTTCTCAATGACTTGTGGCACGGTGCGTTGTCTTGGTGGAACAACACTTTTTTCTTCTTCATATGGGGCCGTTTTGCCGCGATTTCGACTTTCAAATGCTCCAATAACGCCATATAATAGTCACTGTTGGTGGTTTTTCCCTTCTCAAGATAATCGATCCACGCTTCGGAGACGGTGCACCGCTCGTTGTCCACTCAGCCGACTGTCGATTGGGCTCAGGAGTGTAGTGATGGAGCCATGTTTCATCCATTGTCACATATCGACCGCTCAGAATCATCAACACGTTGTTGTTTTTGGTCAAATGTGAGCTCGCGCGGCACCCATTTTGCACAGAGCTTCCGCATATACAAATATTGATGAATGATATGACCAACACGTTCCTTTGATATCTTTAAGGCCTCTGCTATCTCGATCAACTTCATTTTACGGTCATTCGTCGGTAACCACCTCTTTCGGGCGCCCACTGCGTTCACCGTCCTCCGTGCTCATTTCACCACGCTTGAATTTTGCATACCAATCAATTATTGTTGATTTCCCTCATCATTTGAAGGTTGGTACTATATAAAAATAATATGCATTTAATACTAGCGACGCCATCTATATGTCAGACCGGGGACTTATCACCCAACCTGTTATAATGTCGATGAGAAAACAAGTACATTGAAAAAAATATTTACGTGGTATTAAAGATTACGCAACCTTAAGTTTAGGATACGCATTTACGCAATATTAAGGACAAATTTCTTTAAAATAAAGAAATTTTAATGAAAATAAAGTTTATAATCTTTGCTTCAAATTTTGTTTATCAAATTTAGGACACAAATTGTGGAAATTTACGTCTCTACATGTCTATGTCTGTGTCTTTGAACTAAGGCCAAATTTGCTTAAAGTAAGGAATCCCATCTTTGATTTAAAGAAATCGTCCTAAAATTAACTGAAAAAAAATAATCTTTACATTTAAGATAAAAATTCTTTAAATATGATTTACTTTGAGGATTTTGTATCTCTGATTAGTTTTAAAAGAGAACGAAATTTCCATAAATGAGATCTGTATCCTAATCGTAATTTAATTGATCCTAGAATTAAAGATAAATAAATGTCTTTATTTCAAAGAAGCCGCATCTTTGGCTCGGAATCAATACCAAAACCCTTAAGGCAAGGTCAAAATCTTTGGATCAAAGTAAACTATTTTTGAGTGTAGATCGGTTAATTGGTAAGGAGCAGATCATAGCTGTCCTCCGTTACACATTTTTCATTAAACAATAATTTATTTAAAGATTTATTCTCGTTTTCAATTGTTAAGTGAACGCTTTCGGATTCGATTCGCATTTCATGATGAAAATTAATTCCATAATTGAATTATAATTGAATAATTGCATAATTACAATCGCTAAATGGAAACACGTGTCAAACGTCGTCTCGAAAAGCCTGTCGTATTACAAAAATTTCACGCTTCATGGGCATATGCCTTGATTCTCATTAGATGGATATTTTGTGTAAAAAAATGTTCATAATTTGATACCCCAAGGCGAACACCCAAAATGCCATTGAGAAATATGAGTTCATAAAAAAATATTAGCACTGTGCCAAAGAAGCTATTGACACGTAACTACGGGTGACGTAAGGATGTCAGACTTTAGAGATCGGTTTCTAATCGGATTAAAAAACGGAACGTATTTAATCCCCTTACAACACAACTCTTTAATAGCCCCCACTACTCTGTGTGTGTGGGCCGCCATCACAACCATAATGTTCGAGTATTTCCTTCCCCTGAGGAAATGCGACCTTCTCACTTCTCACCCCAATTTATGATTATTACCATGATGATAATCATACGCATAATTTCCTAATTTTCACTCACGCTTGCGTCCTTCGCTTTTTTCCACCTCGATATGTAGGGGGAAATTGAGAATATCATCTGAAATGGAGTTTTAAAATTGAATAAAGCCTTAATGCATGAAAATGCTAACGAGACATTATACAGCAAAATGGAATGAATATTCCTGGAATTGAGACCGAAGGGTGGGGAATGGTGCGTTGACATAATGTGCGTTCGATGCACTAAAAGGGGTTCGTTTTATGCCATGAGCGTATATGGAAAAAAGTGTCATATCACTAATCCTTAATTTGATTTGAATATTAAGCATGTTACACACCGTCTACCATGGTTACATTCTGAGCTGCTTTCCTTGTTCAGAGAAAGTGTGAATAGCAAAGTCATTCAATGCGATGCATCATAGTTAGAAGGCTTATCATGACATGAATCGGTCATTTAGCTTATGAGGATAAAATGAAATGTAAAGGAAATGTTTTGCCGCCCTATGCAAAAATTGTTATGGTCAATTATCTTGATTTATGGGAGATGTTACTGTTTTTTACTGTAAACAGTTTTTAATGGAAGCTCCATGCTTTAATAATAAGTGAATGACAAATTTTTAAGAATCCAAATGCAAGAAAATTTAGGATTTCGTAATTCCCAATTCCTAGCAAACGACTTCAAGGGATGGCAATTCATATGCATATTCTCTAGAAGTTGGGGACAGTCGATCAGAGCTTATATTCGGCCAAAGGGAGGCAATTTCCGGGTTGTTCCCATTTGCGGAAGTCACCGTGGTGCAATGGTTAGCACTCCCCGGCCTGCATACAAAGGGTCGTGGGTTCCATCCTATTTTGGACCGAACATCGATATGCTGGTGACGGAGTGTTTCAAAGCTCCTCTAGGAGAGAAGTTGGACTGTATGATCTAAGAGAGCCTGAAATAGCGAGCTGTCACTATACCTAACTTACAGAATGAATCAACCAAGTACGTAGTCGGCTAAAGCAATCCCTTGCTTTGGCGCAAGAAATTCTTTAAACTGGTACCGGATAAGTTACAATCACTTAAATGGGACCAACAATTGTTTGCTTCAGAGTAAAAGCAGACACTTGAGTAATATTTTGCTCACACACACTCAAGACGGAAAAATCATATTCACTCACGATATTTTTAGTGGACTCACGCACGAAAAACATTTAAGGACTCACACTCACGACAAGACTCGTGTCACGGGAACACCTTTACCTCAGAGGTCAAGACACTCTTCTGCAGTTTGTTAGCACCAAGGGAAAAGGGGACGGTGTCACACCAAAGCACAACTAAGGGAAATTGAGAGAGCAGTGTCCTAGGCCCTCGACATCGAAATGCTGGTTAGTAGTTTCAAGGGCGATATGTACTCGCAAACTAGAGGTCGATGACAGTTTCTATAGAAATAAAATTTTGACAAAATTTTCTATAGCAATAAAGTTTTGACAAAAATTTTCTATAGATATGCAATTTTAACAAAACTTTCTATAGAAATAAAATTTTAACAAAATTTTCTATAGAAATAAAATTTTGACAAAATTTTCTATAGAAATAAAATTTTGGTAGATTATTTTTGGCTCGAGTGGCAACCATGATTATGAACCGATATGGACCAATTTTTGTGTGATTGGGGATCGGCTATATATAACTATAGACCGATATGGACCAATTTTGGTATGGTTGTTAGCGGCCATATACTAACACCACGTTCCAAATTTAACCGGATCGGATGAATTTTGCTCCTCCAAGAGACTCCGGAGGTCAAATCTGGAGAACGGTTTATATGGGGGCTATATATAATTATGGACCGATATGGACCAATTCTGGCACGGTTGTTGAGACCATATAGTAACACCAAGTTCCAAATTTCAACCGGATTGGATGAAATTTGCTTCTCTTAGAGGCTCCGAAAACCAAATCTGGGGATCGGTATATATGGGGGCTATATATAATTACGAACCGATGTGGACCAATTTTTGCATGGATGTTAGAGACCATATACTAACACCACGCTCCACATTTGAACCGAGTCGGATGAATTTTGCTCCTCCATGAGGCTCCGGAGGTCAAATCTGGAGAACGGTTGATATGGGGGCTATATATAATTATGGACGGATATGGACCAATTGTGGCACGGTTGTTAGAGACCCTATACTAACACCATGTTCCAAATTTCAACCGGATCGGATAGAATTTGCTTCTCTTTGAGGCTCCGCAAGCCAAATCTGGTGATCGGTTTATATGGGGGCTATATATAATTATGAACCGATGTGGACCAATTTTTGCGTGGTTGTTAGAGATCATATATCAACACCATGTACCAAATTTCAACCGGATCGGATGAAATATGCTTCTCTTTGATGATCCGCAAGCCAAATCTGAAGGTACCTGTATATAGGGGCTATACGTAAAAGTGGACCGATATGGCCTATTTGCAATACCATCCGCGACATACATTAATAACAACTACTTGTGCCAAGTTTCAAGTAGATAGCTTGTTTCATTCGGAAGTTTGCGTGATTTCAACAGACGGACGGACATGCTTAGATCAACTCAGAATTTCACCACGACCCAGAATATATATATATATACTTTATGGGGTCTTAGAGTAATATTTCGATGTGTTACAAACGGAATGGCAAAGTTATTCCGTTCCTCCACCATTCTATGGTGAAGGGTATAAAAATGAACTATTTTGTGAGAAGTACGAATTTAGTAAATTTTTATGCATCATTTGTGTATAAGTTCTTCCCGTTTTTTAGTTAATTTAACTAATGTACGCAAAAAGTTATTAGAGTAAATAAAATTTCTCTTAACACAATAATTGCATGAGCTAATATAAATTTAAATTGGTTTTAGTAAAATAGAGAGTTCACTGTTTTTAGTGTAATTTCCACTTTGTGACGGTCTTTCAACTCGGTCCGCAACTGTTCACGGAAGTGAGTATCGATCAAAAGTATTATCTTATATTCTATTCACTACGCTCCATTGTTAATATAGCCAACGATTGTGTTGATAAAGCACTTCATTCTGCCATAAAAAAAACCGTAGTTAAACGAACGCTTAATTTAACTTATTCTTATTGAAAAAAATATTTGCTAGTAGTTAAATGTTATTAATTTTTTCGAAATTTTCCACAGCTTAATGAAATTTTACTTTTTTCAAGTATATCTCAAACATTTTATGAACTAACCACGGGTATAGAGTTCAATGACCGTACACATAAGTTCCATAGGAACTAAAGCAAAAGACAATTTTCCTACGATTCCCAAAAAATAGTGAGAATGAACTACACAGCAAAAAAATGTGGAAGTTCTTCCACAGGCACAACTTTAAAAGCACTTCCAGAAGATGCACTCCCAATGATGTTCTTTATTTTAACTACCCAGGAAGTTCTTTTGATTAAATTTTTTATAACTTGGTTTTTTTTTCATATTTTTAATGGGTAATTTTAATTTTTTTGTTTCAAATAGGTGAAAAAAAGAGTAAACATTCATAAAATGGTACAAATCATTTAAATTTTGTCGAAATAAAATGCTAGATCCAATCTGAAAAAATTGTGAATTTTTGAAAATATTTGAGGTCAAACATTTCCGACAAGCGTTAGAGTCCATTAAAAATTATAAAAAAATATAATAATTATTTATTTGGCAAAATATCACAGAATTTTTTAATTTACATTCAAAACATTGAATTCGGATCACACCTAAAGAAGTGATGCAAATTCAGTGGAACGGCTGTTGAAATGAAGGACTTCCGTCCTATGACAAGCCCATGTTAAATTCATCGCTTCTGCGCCAATTTTGCACCACTTCCGGGTCCAAAAATAAAATTTTCATTACTTTTTTAGCGACGCTTTTTTGCTGGGTACTGTATGGTTAAAATTGTCTTTACTTTTAGTTAATTTTTTCTTCTATGAGAGGAGGTAATTTCGTGAACTGCAGTTAAAACGAACAATAGGGCATTAAATTTTCTTGGTTTTAACAAAGCTTTGTGGAAATCTCAAAATTTTGAGTACACAAAAAATATCATTTAATTTGATTGTCAATACAATTAAAATTATGTTTAAATTTGAGGTAACGATTTCATTCATTTTAGCAACCAATTTTGTTATATCAACAAACATTTATCAACAAAAATTTTGTTGAACTTAAAAATTTTCTGTAACAACAATTTACTGTTAGCTCAAAAATTATAATATTTTTTCTGTGTATAATATAGTTCAATCTTCGCTCGAGATAACAGTTTACATTTTTCTGTGTGATAGTTATGTTCGAATTCAAAAATATGACAACTAAACAAACATTTACCAATACATATTTTGGGGGAAGAAATTTATTTTAAGAAATTTATTCCAAGTATGTCTCATAAATTTTACGAACTAAATGCCAGTAAAGTTTCAATGACATTCAAATAAGTGCAATGCTTACTAAAACAGAAGAAGGATGTACTTCGTAAATGATGGTGCCAAAAGTATCGCGAATTTTCGTTAATTTAATTATTCTCAAAATTTGGAGATAATTCATTATTCCCTAAAAATAGCGTACTTGTTTTCTGTGTAGTTAAATTTTAGCAAAACTTCTTTCAATTTAAATCACAACTAGATTTGAATAGATACATGAAACATACTGTGGTGCCATCAACTTCACAGCACTATACAATGTTCCATTAAATCCGTTCTATTTTTTATCCAGATTAGGCAAATATATCCAATTCGTGTGAACTATAATACCAAGAGATAGACATATCAACACAAATACACATAGCCATTTACTTGTACTTACACCCACACCCACATATAAATAGATATATGGAATATGCACGTACATGAATAAATAACTAAATTGATGAAAAATATTCGTAACATATATAAATGGTACCTGCACATACTATCATCAATGCAAGCGGTTGGTTGCATTGGACTTCTCTATACAATACAATATGACAGCATAATATGCCATGCAAAATACAATCGATTTGTATGAGTGCTTCCGTATCCTCTTCAATTCACTATCAACCAGGACTACACAAAAAATAAAGAAATTTGTACAAAAAAAAAAAACGAAACAAAAATTGGTATTGTCACAATCAAGTCAAATTGAATCTCATATCGTAACCGTGTCTAGTGTCTCTTTGCATGGTAGATGACTGTTGGATTTCTGTTTGAAGCCATTTACTAAAATAAATATAGACAATATTCATACATACGTTATTAAGGTACAATACAGGATGGTATAACGGATATACGTACACGTATGTATGTGTTGGTGTTCATATCACAGGATATCACACAGAAACTTCCAATTGCAAAACGAGAGTACTTTAGTGCCAAAACGATGCAAAACAAAAAATGAACCTCAATCCTGAATCGGCAAATATTGAAACATGCTGTTTTATTAAAATGTTACAAAATGCTATATCGACAGATATGAGACACAAATTGTTCAAAATAAACAACTGAACAATTTTTTGCTATGCCCATTTCATATGCTAGTTGGGCATAGCAAAAAGAAAAAAATAAGCCAGCACTTCGTCATCGAAAAAAACAAAATTGAGTCAATTGCAAAATATATAAAATATGCAATGTTGTCAAAGGTAATTCTTTAGGAATGATTCATAATTTTGTGTAATAATAGTCTAAGTTAGATCCAAAGTGAAATTTAACATATTTTATTAAAAAAACTCTTCACTTTCCCTTTAAAGGTGAGTACAATGTTCGGAGTTTTCACCAAAACACTAAATTGAAAATGCAAAAATATATACGAAGGCGATTACATTTTTATGAAGTCTTGTCAAATTATGGATGGAATACACGCAAAAAAAAAATCTTTCCTCCCAAACGAAATTTTAGACAAGCAGAGTTCGTTTCTCATTTGCTTTTCGCTGTAAGGAAGTTTATTTGGAAGAAAAGTATACTATTTTTGTGATAAACGTTTATTCTTTTCCAGGATGTAAAAAAATTCATAAAGACTAACTCAAAAATAAGCAGTCTTTTCTGACTAATTGCATTTTCCCTCACATCTTTCTCACTTCCAGTTCTTAGCACATTTTTCTGTTATTATACCCACCACCATAGAATGGTGACGGGGGTATAATAAGTTTGTCATTCCGTTTGTAACACATCGAAATATCGATTTCCGACTATATAAAGTATATATATTCTTGATCAGGGAGAAATTCTAAGACGATATAACGATGTCCGTCTGTCTGTCTGTTGTAATCACGCTACAGTCTTCAATAATGAAGAAATCGTGCTGAAATTTTGCACAAACTCGTCTTTTGTCTGCAGGCAGTCAAACTCGAAGATGGGCTATATCGGTCCAGGTTTTGATATAGTCCCCATATAAACCGTCCTCCCGATTTGGGGTCTTGGGCTTATAGAAATCGTAGTTTTTATCCAATTTGCCTGAAATTTGAAATCTAGAGGTATTTTATGACCATAAAGAGGTGTGCCAAAAATGGTGAGTATCGGTCCATGTTTTGGTATAGCCCCCATATAGACCGATCTCCCGATTTTACTTCTTGGGCTTATAGAAACCGCAGTTTTTATTCAATTTAACTGAAATTGGAAATCTAGAGGTATTTTCGGGTCATAAAGAGGTGTGCCAAAAATTGTGAGTATCGGTCCATGTTTTGGTATGGTCCCCATATAAAACGACCTCCCGATTTGGGGTCTTGGGCTTATAGAAACCGTAGTTTTTATCCAATTTGTCTGAAATTGGAAATCTAGAGGTATTTTAGGACCATAAAGAGGTGTGCTGAAAATGGTGAGTATCGGTCCATATTTCGGTATAGCCCCCATATAGACCGATTTCCCTATTTTACTTCTTGAGCTTCTAGAATCCGAAGTTTTTATCCTATTTGTTTGAAATTGGAAATCTAGAGGTATTTTCGGGTCATAAAGAGGTGTGCCGAAAACGGTGAGTATCGGTCCATATTTTAGTATAGCCCCCATAAGAACGATCTCCCGATTTATTCTGGTATTTTAGGCTCACAAAAACGTGTATCGGATTAAGTTTTTATCGGTCCATTTGGTAATACCTCCATATAGACCGACTTCACTTCTTGAGTGTGTAGAAGGCGTACTGATCATGAAAATTGCTTGAAACTCAATGTAAAATTTCCAGATTTTACTTCTACAGATTTAAGATTTCAAATCAAGACGTTATTTTATAATTTTCTTGCACACTTACAAGAGATGTTAATGATTCCTCTAAAACTCAAACAAAAATGGTTCTTATAAATCCAGAATCTGATATAGTCCTCATAGGTGAAATCTTTAAATTTATCTTCGGGAAGTGTCCTCAAGTCCTCCTGAAATTTCAAAGGAAACCCTAATATTTGGTTTATGGTGGTGGGTATTTAAGATTCGGCCCGGCCGAACTTAGTGCTGTATATACTTGTTTTTTTTTTTAGTTCTTAGCACCTTTTTCTGTAATACAAACAATGTAGAAGAAATTATTCGATATTATATATTTTTTTTTTTAATTTGACCTTTCGACTGGACGGAGAATCGAACCTTGGACCATGCAATTTGTAAGCCAACACACTATCCACTGAGCTATGTTGCTGTTATTATCATCAATAGACAATTATCCATATAAGTTATATCTATATAGCATAGCTTGCGGCGCCCACGAGCCGATTAAACAAACTTTATTTAAGAGAAACATACATTTAGTTGGGGACCGTGGAGCAGTGGTTGCTACGTCCGCCTTGCATGCCAAGGGTCGTGGGTTCGATCCTTGCTTCGACCCAACCCAAAAACTTTTTTTTTTGTTTTGTACATATATTCCAGATATGTTCCGAAGATTCCGAAAAGGTGTTCAACATTACATACTACTATATTAAAATTTTACTATGAAACTGTAAAATGTGTCTTATTAAACACTTAAAGTCAGAAAAAAACAGTGTTTGATATGAATGAAATGGACTGTGTTGTTGGTTCAAAAAAATTTGTTTTATTGAAACAATAAAAATGTTGTAACAAACGAATTTTTTTGGTGATAAAAGTTTAAAATTTTCGAAGGAATTCAAAAAACTCTAACAAAAGAAAAACGTTTTCGGTACACGTTTTCCAAACGTTTTTTTTTTGCGTGTAGATCCAATGCATTTATTGCGAATCATTTAATATTTCTATATTAATTTATTGAAAAAAGTAACCCTGAAAATAAGCTGGTTTTCAGCTTGAAAACTGAACATAGAATTTACCGTAAGAGAGAATTAATTATAATCTTGGAGGATAAGAAAAAATTGTTTTTTTTAATAAAAAAAATATTTCATATATAGTAACATGCACCGACGCTCAGATTTGGCTTGCGAAGCCTCTTGGAGGAAAAAAATTCATCCGATCTGGTTGAAATTTGGTACATGGTGTTAGTATATAGTCTCTAAAAACCATGCAAAAATTGGTCCATATCGGTCCATAATTATATATAGCCCCCATATAAACCGACGCTCAGATTTGGCTTGCGGAGCCTCTTGGAGGAGCAAAACTCATTCGATCCGGTTGAAATTTGATACATGGTGCTTGTATATGGTCTCTAAAAACATTCAAAAATTGGTCCACATCGGTCCATAATTATATATAACCCCCATATAAACCGATCCCCGGATTTGGCTTCCGGAGCCTATAAGAGAAGCAAATTTCATCCGATCCGGCTGAAATTTGGTACATGGTGTTAGTATATGGTCTCTAGCAACCATGCAGGAATTGATTCATATCGGTCCATATTTATATGTAGCCCCCATATAAACCGATCCCCAGATTTGAACTCCGGAGCCCGTTAGAAGAGCAAAATTCACCCGATCCGGTTGAAATTTGGTACGTGGTATTAGTACGTGAACTCTACCAACCATGCAATATTTAGTCCATATCGGTCCATAATTATATGTAGCCCCCATTTAAACCGATCCCCAGATTAGACCTTCGGAGCTTTTGGAGCAGCAAAATTCATCCGATCCGGATGAAATTTGATACGTGGTGAAATTTGGTACATTGCGCTAATATATGGCCTCTAACAACCATGCCAAAATTGGTCCATATCGGTCTATAGTTATATATAGCCGATCCCCAAAAATAATCTACCAAAATTTTATTTCTATAGAAAATTTTGTCAAAATTTTATTACTATAGAAAATTTTGTCAAAATGTTAGTACTATACAAAATTTTGTCAAAATTTTATTACTACACAAAATTTTGTCAAGATTATATTTCTATAGAAAATTTTGTCAAAATTTTATTTCTATAAAAAAATGTGTTGTTAAACGCTTCCATTTATAATTTCTGTTAGTTGTTCGTCCATAGGTATTTTCAATATACTGTAGTTTTCGTAGCATACTTTTAGGCTGTACTATAAAATAGATCGTTTCCCCGATTTAACTTCTTGAGGACATAGAAGCTGTAATTTTTATCCAATTCAACTGATATTTAACTTAATCGGTGTGATAAGTATCGGTCTATATTGTGATATAGCCCCAATTTGAATTTTTGGGAACATAGAAACCGTAAATTTTTTATTCGATTTACTTCAAATTTGAAATGTATTGTTATTTTGGGCCTAGAAAATATGGTAAGATGTAATGTATGTAATCCCACATATTTGACACAATATTCAGTCGATTTGCCAGAAATTTAAGAGCAATTTTATCTATGGCCCAGAAATATCAATCCATATTGCGTTATATTCCACAAACTACTCGATCTTTCAATTTTATACTTGACTAAATAAAATACATGTTATTTGATTTGCTCACAATTTGTAGTCTACCCAGCAAAAAAGCGTCGCCAATAAAGCAGTGAAAATGTTCTTTTTGGATCCGGAAGTGGTGCAAATTTGACGCAGAAGCGATTAAGCTTGTCGTAGGACGAATGTCCGCCATTTCAAAAGCCGTTGCACTGAATTTGCGTAACTTCTTAAAGAGTTATCCGAATTTAGGGGTTTGGATGTGAATTAAAAATTTTTGTAATATTTTGCTAAAAACATAATTTATATAATTTTTTATCCATTCGAACGCTTGTCTGAAACGCTTGACTTCAACAATTTTCAAATATTAGCAATTTTTCTAAAATTGATATTGCATTTTTTTCTACAATTTGTTTTAATTTGTAATATTTTACTCTGTTTTTTTTTTTTTTTTGTAGCCATATTTAATTTTGTTGATATGGATCCGCAATACACCGGTCTCTCGATTTGACTTCTTGATGGCATAGAAAATATCATTTAATTTGCTTAAAATTATGCGAATTTATTTCTCGTCAGTGTTGCCAGTCATTTTTTGGCTCTCAAATTAAAATTCTCCACAAAAATCCCTGAATGGTAACATTTACGCCTGAGTCCTCACGAAATGATTTCGTAATTGTAGTAGAATGCTTTAATAAAGTTGAGTAAATTTATAAATTAGCGCTTGGGCCCCGAAAATAAAATACCCGTTTCAAGTCCAAATACTTCATTGGCACCATTTTATATATTTTTTAATAATGTAAAAATTAATAGAATTCCATATAAATCATTATTGTAAACCAATTTTATTATACTGAACCGATTTCGAAAAAATCCCCACAAAAATCCCAAAATTTATGGAAATTCCCCACCAAACCCCAATTAACCAACTAAAAATTTCCCCATTCCCCAATACTTGCAACACTGCTTCTCGCAGATATTCGATCATTGCGGTAAAAATCTACAGAATTTAGTTGTGGAATCCAGATTCATCCAGTACTAAACAACATAGTTCTTGTAGACCCAGGAGTTGGTATTTGAGGTACGACATATGCTACACTGAAAGAAGAGTTTTCTTTTCTGAAGAACGAAATTTAAGACAGAATGTCTTGTTTTTTGACATTAGGAAATATAAAGAAAAATCAAATCGATTATACAGTCGTTGCATCGTTTGCTAAAAAATCGGGTTCTTTTGATCTATTTGAAAATACTTTATAACGAAGAAGAATTTCGTTTGCCTAAAATTTTGTTCAGGAGGAAAGTATTTTTTCTTTGACATATATATTTCGAAATTGGTTAAAATAACATAGAAGTTATACTATTACTTGCCCACAGTAGAATATCTAAGGATTTCCCCGTTTTGGTGACCACTTTCTCGGTACTATCCTTTCCTTTCTTAAATAATGAGATTTAAATCGACAGCCGCATTTTTTAGAGAACGACAATTATGAAAATATTTAATGGAAAAAATATGAAAATAAATTCTTCATCAATCCAATGATGATGTACTCTTTCCTCTAACCCACCAACCAACATTGAAAAGTATTAACAAAACAAAGGTACTTTGTTATGGAAAATAGACTCCATTCATATCAACTAAAATTTGTTACGTGTCAATACCTATTGACTATTGGGATGATTGGAACTACAAAAAAAAAAAAAAAACGTTAAAAATCAAAAAATATCGAATTTCCGGAATCAAGAAAAAAAATCCTCAATACTTGAACAAAATTGAGGAAAGAGCCCTCTGGAATATAAAAAATAATATCTTAAATGCATGAGTTGAAAAAAGAAGAAAAAATAAAATTTTGCTTCTAGCAATCAATGATGCATATGCAGATATTGTTCCAATCCAATCATCCATTGCACAGATAGATACCATATTCAATCACAATCAGATAGCCGTAGGTATGATCCGGTCACATGTGGGGGTTTTAAGGATATTTCCCACCATCGATTTTTATGTTCGTTATTTTTGATGGGTATGACATGAACAAAAATTAATTTAAATTATTGGCACTATTGTTAATAGACTGTTAGAATGTATGGATGATTTTTTATGGTGTGATTCAATAAAAATCAATTAGAAGAGTAGTGATGCAATTTAAATTGGATGTTTTTCTAGTGCAATGAGAATGGCTAAAGTTGATGTGTTTATTGTGGGTATTATTTTAATGGAATTTGAAATTGTAAAAATAGAACTTTTACTAACAATAAACAAATACTTATGTTATTTGAAATTTATATAGAATCTAGAACATTTATCAGTTGTATTATTTGTTATCAATTAAGTTGAGGAAACCGGCAGCTCATTTGTACAAAACTTGCATTAACACCCAATCTTTTGTGATTTGATAGGTTATCGAAGGATTACAAATTTCTTAGGAATGTTTGTGAGTAAATCAAATTTATGGAAAATATTAACTGTCCAAATTTTGTAAAATTATGTATCATTCGGTATGTTCGGTATATCATTAGTATAAAAGTTTTTTTTTTCTGATTTTTAGTTTACGTCATTAAAGTAAGCAAAACATAAATAAAATAAGAAAAATGTTCTAATTTTTGGCAAAATTTAACTAAATTCAATTAATTTTCATGAACTAAAATAAAACTAAATCGTTCACTTTTTTCTGAGGCTATATACGGCCGATTGGATTGCGTACAAAGCTCTAAATACAACCATTCTCAATCGAATTACTTGGGCGTTACCACATCCTGTTTGTTTTTAACATTGTTTTCTAAAGTTAGTCCATGTCGGGCCATGTTAAATAAAACATTAGGCATACCTTTATAAAACTCTTTAGATCTTGAAAGTCTTTAACCAATTATGAAAGGATAAAATTTACACATGATAATTACATGCACAGAAAAAATACTTTCCTAAGGAACAAAATTTCAGACAAAGGAAATTAACTTTTGCCGTAAAGTATTTTCTTTAAGAGCAAACAAGTATATACGGACGTAAGTTCGGCCAGGCCGAAGCTTATGTACCCTGCAGCATGGATTGCGTAGAAACTTCTTCTAAACACTGCCACCCACAATCGAATTACTTGAGTTGCGTTAACGCTTGCCGATGGCAAGGTATCTTAAAAACTCCTAACACGGTCTTCTAAGTTGTAAGTAAGTCCATACGTGGTATATATTAAACCGAAAAAGACCGATTAAATACGTATATAATTCAGTTTGACAAAGTTTTCTATAGAAATAAAATTTTGACAAAATTTTCTATAGAAATAAAATTTTAATAAAATTTTCTATAGAAATAAAATTTTCACAAAATTTTCTATAGAAATAAAATTTTAATAAAATCTTCTATAGAAATAAAATTTCCACAAAATTTTCGATAGAAATAAAATGTTGACAAAATTTTCTATAGAAATAACGTTTTGACACAATTTTCTATAGAAATAAAATTTTGACAAAATTTTCTATAGAAATAAAATTTTGACAAAATTTTCTATAGAAATAAAATTTGGACAAAATTTTCTATAGAAATAAAATTTTGGTAGATTATTTTTGGATCGAGTGGCAATTAGAGATTCGGCAATATATAACTATAGACCGATATAGACCAATTTTGGTATGGTTGTTAGCGGCCATATACTAACACCACGTTCCACATTTGAACCGGATCGGATGAATTTTGCTCCTTCAAGAGGCTCCGGAGGTCAAATCTGGAGAACGGTTTATATGTGGGCTATATATAATTATCGACCGATATGGACCAATTTTGCCATGGTTGCTAGAGACTATATACTAACACCATGTTCCAAATTTCAACCGGATCGGAAGAAATTTGTTTCTCTTAGAGGCTCCGCAAGCCAAATCTGGGGATCGGTTTATATGGGGGCTATATATAATTATGGACTGGTGTGGACCAATTCTGCCACGGATGTTAGAGACTATATACTAACACCATGTTCCAAATGTCAACCGGATCGGATGAAATTTGCTTCTGTTAGAGGCTCCGCAAGCCAAATCTGGCGATCGGTTTATATGGGTGCTATATATAATTATGAACCTATGTGGACAAATTTTTGCATGGTTGTTAGAGACCATTGACAATTTGACAAGTCGGACCTTTTCCAAGGTAACGGCATCAAAAGGAGGCAATCCCTCACGAAAGAGATTCAAAGAACGCAGAAATGCTTAGTTTATCCTAAAGAAATTAGGATCCGTCGACCCAAGCACGTTGTCGGCTAAACAAAGCGATTCCTTAAAATGGGCTCAAGGAATTCTTGAGGCTGGAAAAAGGGAACGATCACCGGATGAGCTGCCATCCTCCAAAAGGGATCAACGATCGTTTGCCTCAGTTGCTAAAGACAGCCTTGTGATGGCTATCATAAATAAAGGAGCATTGGACGGTATGGTTCCAAAGCAAAAATGGGGGGAAATTGAGAATGCTTTGTCTGGCGTCTACTCACAGGTGCTGGAAAAGTTTCCCGGCCCAGATCCTCGACACCAAGAGGCTGGTTGGTACCAAGGACGATTTAAGCTAGTCGCATTTGAGGACCAGAGGTCTATAGAATGTTTTAAAGCTGCTCTGATACTAATTGGTGAAGTTTGGGAAGGAGGTGCTCTAGAGTTAGTCGAGAAGAAAGACATACCGGCTAGACCAAGAGCACATGCGTGGATACCTGCAAACCCTCCTGACCCTGAATCTATTTTAAATAGACTGAAACAATGCAATCCAGATCTTCCAACAGCTGATTGGAAGGTTGGCCGTTTGGATGAAGTGGATGGGCCAAGACGGCATGCAGTGTTTATATTGAACACTCAGTCTTTGCCACATCTAGCAAAGTCCCAGGGCCGTGTATGTTATGGCTTTCATTATATCCAAATGAAGGTGTATAAAAACGATCAGCTAAAGGATTCAGAAATGGACAAGCCTTTGTCTGAATCAGAAGTAAGCGGATCGTCTTGCGAAGTCGAGGGGGATACCAAGACATTTGAAGACATGGATAGATACCGTATGCGTGAGGAGGCTTCTACTGCCTCAGAACTCACCAAAGTTGAACCTATGGTTATTGCGAGAGTCACCGATATCTCTGAAGAGGACATTCTTGATGACTCGATTGAAACGGCTGATGTGACGGTTGTTGAAAATCTCGATGGTCCTACGGATCCTCCAGATAAATCTTCATCATTGTAAGGCTGCATGTGCTGCCTTAAAAGTTCTCCTGATGAAAGGGGACATAGACATAGTTCTTATTCAAGAACCATATATTTATAGAAACAAAATATGTGAATTAAGTACTCCGGGGTTCAAACTATTGCAGTATACTGGTAATGATGTAAATCGAGCCTGTATAATTGCTAAAAACGAGCTCAACTTGTTTCTGCTTCCTTCAATGTGCAATACAGACACTGTCGTTGCAAGTTTAGAAATAGCCAAATGCAAATATTGGGTATCTTCGGTCTACATGGGACATGACAGGGAGATGCCTCCATATGCCGTTAAGATCTTAGTGGAGGAGTCACTGAAAACAAAGACGAAACTCATTATGGGATGCGATGCGAATGCACATCATAGTATATGGGGAAGTAGTGATACTAATGCAAGGGGAGAGTCGCTAATAGAGTTTATTTTGCGTACTAATCTGGTAGTTTGCAACAAGGGAGATGTCCCAACCTTTGTCACTAAAAACAGGCAAGAGGTTTTGGACATCACCTTGGCCTCGCAAGAACTGAATGAAATGATATCTGAGTGGCAGGTTTTAAGTGAACACAGCTTCTCAGATCATCGCTACATCAGTTTCAAATTTGATGTTCATATCACCAAGATCATATTTCCGCCAAATGTTAGGAAAGCTGACTGGAATAGGTATAGGGAATCGTTCAATATGATGATACCGGAAATAACAGAGACAAATATGAGAAATGTGCAAGATATCGAACACGCAGTGGAGCGGATTACTAAGGCCTTCAACATCTCACTGAAAGCTGCATGCCCTAGAGGAAAGCCAAGGGGGAAACATCGACCACCATGGTGGTCTACGGAAATAAGTAATATGAGGAAATCCTGCAGGAAGCTCTTTAACAAGGCAAAGTCCACCAGAGCCCCTGAGGACTGGGACGCTTACAAGAAGAATCTGAGAGGATACAAGCGAGAACTGAGAAAGGCTCAGCATAACTCTTGGAATGCTTACTGCAGCAGTATTGAGAATACGTCCGAGGCTTCCAGACTACGGAAGGTTCTAGCATCCACCAACTCCGCTCCAGGTTTCATTAAAACATCGGAGGGCAATTGGACAACGTCCAGTGAGGAGACGCTGGAGGTACTATTGGACACACATTTTCCTGGAAATCAGACGGTTGAACCATGTACTGGCGGTGCCACAGTTGCTCAGCGGTCGTTTCCTCTCGAGGACATTGTATCGGAAACTAGAATATGATGGGCGCTAAATAGCTTTGGACCATTCAAATCCCCTGGACCTGATGGAATTACTCCGGCGGAGATACAAGCTGTAACTGACAAAATTATCCCCTGGTTGTCAGTGATATATAAAGGATGTATCAACTTATCATATATCCCAGGAAAGTGGAGGGAAACAAAAGTCGTTTTCATACCTAAAGCGGGAAAAGCCTCTCACTCGAGGGCGAAGGATTTCCGACCAATCAGTTTATCCTCATTCCTACTTAAGACTCTGGAGAGGATGATAGATATTTATCTTAGAACTAGCATCGATTCAAGTTTGTTCTCGAAACGACAGCATGCGTACTCGAAGGGCAGGTCTACTGAGACCGCACTACATGAACTAGTCAGCTTTATTGAAAGCTCACTATCTGTCAAAGAATACACAATCGTGGCGTTTCTAGACATCGAAGGGGCGTTCAATAATGTCCATCCGAGCTCGATATTAAATGGACTGACAACTCTGAATGTTGATCCATGTAAACTCAGGCTGTTAGACGAACTGCTAATGAAGATACGTATTTCAGCCACACTAGGACAAGCAAACATACAAAAGTATGTGAACAGAGGCACTCCCCAAGGAGGAGTTCTATCACCTCTTCTTTGGAATGTTGCTATAAATAGCCTTCTGGTTACTCTAGAAAAAGAAAGGATAAAAGTGGTGGCATACGCAGATGATGTAGCTCTGGCAGTCAGGGGAAAATTCCCATCCACAATCAGAGATATTATTCAGAGGGCCCTCCGGATGACTGAACAATGGGCGAAAGACAATGGTCTTGCGGTAAATCCTGCAAAGACAGAATTAGTCATGTACTGCAAAGATCGCAAAACTCCCACGGTTAGGCCTATTTCCTTAGGGGGTATTGAAATTCCCTTTGGTGATTGTGCAAAATACCTTGGCGTTATTTTGGACAGGAAGCTGAACTTTAAGCTTAATATTGAAGAAAGGGCGAGGAAGGCAACTGTAGCTTTGTACTCGTGCAAAAAGGCAATAGGAAAAAAGTGGGGACTAAAACCAAAAATTGTGCATTGGCTATACACGGCAGGGGTTAGACCTATAATGCTATATGGTGTTGTAGTCTGGTGGCCGGCACTTCAGAAACCGACTGGTTTAGATAAAGTTCAGCGTATGGCGTGTTTGTGTATTTCAGGCGCATTCAGCAAGACAGGAACAAATTCCCTTAATGTCATGATGCATCTATTGCCTTTAGACATTTTGGCCAAACAGTCAGCTGCAACAACGGCTGTGCGGTTGCGCGAACTATCGCTGTGGTCGGAAAATGGTTACGGTCACAGTTCTGTCCTCAAAATAATGTCAGATGTGCCTAACGTAGTGGATTACACTTTGGCGAGTCCACTTTTCGACAAAAAGTTTGAGACTCTAATCCCCAACAGTGAGGCGTGGTGCACACATACCCCGGGGAATAAAGAATATATAGATTTCTACACTGATGGCTCCAAATTGGATGGACAAGTGGGTTTCGGAGTATATTCTAATGATCTGGAACTTCAAATAGCGAAAAGATTACCTAATCACTGTAGTGTTTTTCAGGCTGAAATATTAGCAATAAGAGAGGTGGCGAATTGGCTGAGAAGTAATGTTCCAAAAAATGTGGGCATTAATATATACTCAGACAGTCAACCTGCAATAAAATCCTTGGACTCTGTGTTCCTCAACTCGAAAACGACCATCGATTGCCGCAAATCTCTCAATGAGATGGCTGAGCAGTACAATATTCACCTAATATGGGTGCCTGGCCATAGGAACATTCCGGGGAACTGCGAAGCGGATGAGTTGGCAAGGCTAAGGACTACCTTACATATTCCAGGGGAACTAGAATTTGTTGGTATGCCCCTAGCTACCTGCAAGCTCATGCTGCGTGAGAAGGCTGTTATGATGGCAAATGTTCGATGGGAGAATTGCAAGGGTTGTAACGACACCAAGCAAATATGGCCCCATTTCAACTTAAACCGCACACTAGATATGCTAATGTTCTCGAGACGTCAGGTATCACTCCTGATATCTGCTATAACGGGTCGCTGCCTGATAGGAGATTTTGCAAAAACTATTGGCGCGAAGTATAATGACTATTGTATGAGCTGTCATGATGCAGAGGAAAAAGAATCAATTAAACACCTCTTGTGTGAGTGTCCTGCATTTTGTGTAAAGCGCAAGCAACTTTTAGGAGCATATAGCTTCAGATTACTGGCGGATCTGGAAAACGTTAACTTAAGCAGTCTGCTAATATTTTTGGAACAATCTGGTTGGTTCAACAAAGAAAAATAATCAAGAAGGTTCAGCGGTTAAAACTAGAAGTGCCCATATGTAATAGGTACTTTTAGTTAATGTGGTATCACAATGGACTGAATAGTCTAAGTGAGCCTGAATCTTAATCGGGCTGCCACTTTAACCTAACCTAACCTAACCTAGAGACCATATACCAAACCCATGTACCAAATTTCATACGGATCAGATGAAGTTTGCTTCTCTTTAAGGCTCCGCAAGCCAAAACTGGGGATCTGTTTATATGGGGGCTATATATAATTATGGACCAATGTCGACCAATTTTTGCATGGTTGTTAGATACCATATACTAACACGATGTACCAAATTTCAGCCAGATCGGATGAAATTTGCTTCTCTTAGAGGCTCCGCAAGCCAAATCTGGGTATCGGTTTATATGGGGCTATGCATAATTATGGACCGATGTGGACCAATTTTTGCACGATTGTTAGATACCATATACTAACACCATGTATAAAATTTCAGCCGGATCGGATGAAATTTGCTTCTCTTAGAGGATTCGCAAGCCAAATTTGGGGGTCCGTTTATATGGGGGCTATACGTAAAAGTGGACCGATATGGCCCATTTGCAACACTATACGTCCTACATCAATAACAACTACTTGTGCCAAGTTTTAAGTCGATAGCTTGTTTCGTTCGGAAGTTAACGTGATTTCAACAGACGGACGGACGGACATGCTTAGGTCGACCCAGAATTTACCACGGCCCAGAATATATGTACTTTATGGGGTCTTAGAGCAATATTTCAATGTGTTGCAAACGGAATGGCAAAGTGGAGGGTATAATAAACCAGTATTAATGACAAACGACTTAACGGTTAACTCTAATGACTTTATTTGCAGTTAAAGAATACATTTTAGCGTTCCTCAGAAAAGAAAACTCTTCCTTCTGTGTACACGAAATTTCGACTGGATCAGATGAAATTAACTCCTCCAAGAGGTTTCGGAGGCGAAATTTGAACTGGATCAGATGAAATTAACTCCTCCAAGACGTTTCGGAGGACAAATATGGAGATCGCCTTATATGAGGGCAATAGTTATGGAAAGATATGGACCAAATTGTGCCTGGTTGTTCCAAAAGATTTCCGAAGACAAATCCAGGGATCGGCTTATAATTATGAACCGATATAAAACAATTTATGTAGGATTGTGAATGAACATATTACTACACTGGAAAAACTGTGAACCCACCTGGAAAGAAAATTTTAGTTAATTTTAGAAAAAATATATAAATTTTAGAAAATTTTAACTAAAATGTATTAGAAACGCAGATGTCACGCCGGTTTCATAAAAAATAAGCAAATAATTTTCGACAAAATTCAAGAAAATTTAAAAAAAAAAATATTTTTTATTAATTATTATTTTTTACATATTAAAGAAAATTTCGTAGTTTGAAGGAAAAAATTGGAGTTCAAAATTGCAAAAATGTCTTTAGTGCCATATAAAGTTCAAAATGGGGACATTATTGGTAAAACTTAAAAATTTTAAGAAATTCTGGTCTATTTTGTGGGAGACACCAATTTAGTTAATCTTTATGCTTCATTTGTGTATAATTTTTTCCTTTGTTTTAGTTAATTTAACTAACTTACGCAAAAAATTATTAAAGTCATTGAAACTTTCTTAAAACGTAATAATTCCATGAACTAAACTAGAATTAAATCGGCTTTAGTGAAATATAGGGTTCACTTTTTTTGAGTGTAACATCGCGTACAAAATTTCGGATGAAATTGGGTCTTTCAAGTTGCTCCTCGGTCAGTTCTAAGGATCGAATTATTTTTATACCCTCCATCATAGGATGGGGGTATATTAACTTTGTCATTCCGTTTGTAACACATCGAAATATTGCTCTAAGACCCCATAAAGTATATATATTCTGGGTCGTGGTGAAATTCTGAGTCGATCTAAGCATGTCCGTCCGTCCGTCCGTCCGTCTGTTGGAATCACGCTAACTTCCGAACGAAACAAGCTATCGACTTGAAACTTGGCACAAGTAGTTGCTATCGATGTAGGTCAGATGGTATTGAAAATGGGCCATATCGGTCCACTTTTACGTATAGCCCCCATATAAAGGGACCCTCAGATTTGGTTTGTGGAGCCTCTAACAGAAGCATATTTCATCCGATCCGGCTGAAATTTGGTATATGGTGTTGGTATATGGTCTCTAACAACCATGCAAAAATTGTTCCACATCGGTCCATAACTATATATAGCCCCCATATAAACCGATCCCCAGATTTGGCTTGTGGAGCCTCTAAGAGAAGCATATTTCATCCGATCCGGCTGAAATTTGGTACATGGTGTTGGTATATGGTCTCTAACAACCGTGCAAAAATTGGTCCACATCGGTCCATAATTATATATAGCCCCCATATAAACCGATCCCCAGATTTGGGTTGCGGAGCCTCAAAGAGCAGAAAATTTCATCCGATCCGCCTGAAATTTGGTACATGATATTGGTATGTGGTCTCTAACAACCATGCAAAAATTGGTCCACATCAGTTCATAATTATATATAGCCCCCATATAAACCGATCCCCAGATTTGGCTTGCGAAGTCTCCAAGAGAAGCAAATTTCATCCAATCCGGTTGTAATTTGGAACATGGTGTTAGTATATGATCTTTAACAACCGTGCCAGAATTGGTCCATATCGGTCTATAATTATATATAGCCCCCATATAAAAAGTTCTCCAGATTTGACCTCCGGAGCCTCTTGGAGGAGCAAAATTCATCCGATCCGGTTCAAATTAGGAACGTGGTGTTAGTATATGGTCGCTAACAACCATACCAAAATTGGTCCATTCACACAAAAATTGGTCCATATCGGTTCATAATCATGGTTGCCACTAGAGCCAAAAATAATCTACCAAAATTTTATTTCTATAGAAAATTTTGTCAAAATTTCATTTCTAGAGAAAATTTTGTTAAAATTTTATTTCTGTAGAATTTTTTGTCAAAATTTTCTTTCTATAGAAAATTTTGTCAAAATTTTTATTTCTATAGAAAATGTTGTGAAAATTTTATTTCTATAGAAAATTTTGTTAAAATTTTATTTCTGTAGAAAATTTTGTCAAAATTTTGTGTCTACTTTGTCAAACTGAATTATATACGTATTGGATCGATCTTTTTATACCCTCCATCATAGGATGGGGGTATATTAACTTTGTCATTCCGTTTGTAACACATCGAAATATTGCTCTAAAACCCCATAAAGTATATATATTCTGGGTCGTGGAGAAATTCTGAGTCGATCTAAGCATGTCGTCCATCCGTCCGTCCGTCTGTTGAAATCACGCTAACTTCCGAACGAAACAAGCTATCGACTTGAAACTTGGCACAAGTAGTTGCTATCGATGTAGGTCGGATGGTATTGAAAATGGGCCATATCGGTCCACTTTTACGTATAGCCCCCATATAAAGGGACCCTCAGATTTGGCTTGTGGAGCCTCTAACAGAAGCATATTTCATCCGATCCGGCTGAAATTTGGTATATGGTGTTGGTATATGGTCTCTAACAACCATGCAAAAATTGGTCCACATCGGTCCATAACTATATATAGCCCCCATATAAACCGATCCCCAGATTTGGCTTGTGGAGCCTCTAAGAGAAGCATATTTCATCCGATCCGGCTGAAATTTGGTACATGGTGTTGGTATATGGTCTCTAACAACCGTGCAAAAATTGGTCCACATCGGTCCATAATTATATATAGCCCCCATATAAACCGATCCCCAGATTTGGGTTGCGGAGCCTCAAAGAGCAGAAAATTTCATCCGATCCGCCTGAAATTTGGTACATGATATTGATATGTGGTCTCTAACAACCATGCAAAAATTGGTCCACATCAGTTCATAATTATATATAGCCCCCATATAAACATCCCCAGATTTGGCTTGCGAAGTCTCCAAGAGAAGCAAATTTCATCCAATCCGGTTGTAATTTGGAACATGGTGTTAGTATATGATCTTTAACAACCGTGCCAGAATTGGTCCATATCGGTCTATAATTATATATAGCCCCCATATAAAAAGTTCTCCAGATTTGACCTCCGGAGCCTCTTGGAGGAGCAAAATTCATCCGATCCGGTTCAAATTAGGAACGTGGTGTTAGTATATGGTCGCTAACAACCATACCAAAATTGGTCCATTCACACAAAAATTGGTCCATATCGGTTCATAATCATGGTTGCCACTAGAGCCAAAAATAATCTACCAAAATTTTATTTCTATAGAAAATTTTGTTAAAATTTCATTTCTAGAGAAAATTTTGTTAAAATTTTATTTCTGTAGAATTTTTTGTCAAAATTTTCTTTCTATAGAAAATTTTGTCAAAATTTTTATTTCTATAGAAAATGTTGTGAAAATTTTATTTCTATAGAAAATTTTGTTAAAATTTTATTTCTGTAGAAAATTTTGTCAAAATTTTGTGTCTACTTTGTCAAACTGAATTATATACGTATTGGATCGATCTTTTTTGATTTAATATATACCACGTATGGACTTACATACAATTTAGAAGATGGTGTTAGGAGGTTTTAAGATACCTTGCCATAATTCGATTGTGGATGGCAGTGTTTAGAAGAAGTTTCTACGCAATCCATGATGGAGGGTACATAAGCTTCGGCCTGGCCGAACTTACGGCCGTATATACTTGTTTTTTTTTTAATTTTTCAAAACAAAATGTTATTTTTGGACGGTGAACATGGAACACTTTTGTCGTAAAGGTGTTCTTTTCTGGGCAAACATATGTATGGTTGCCGAAATCAGCAACCATGGAGAAAAATACATTTTTGCCACAAACATGCTACATGTTTCCTGTCAATAAATAACATTTGCTCTTGAAACATGTTTGAGGTGTTCGTACTGCTTATCTGGACACACGACCCAGAATATCTACTTTATGGGGTCTAAGACCAATTCTTTCGATATGTTACAAGCGGACTGATAAAGTTAGTATACTCACCATCCTATGGTGGAGGGTATTAAAATTAAGTGTATTTATTATATACTTTCTTTACTGCATCAATTTTGCTTCTATATCCCTATCGATATATTGTTCCTGTTATTTTCCAATATGGCAAATGATCAAATATTGTCCACCATATATGTAGTCATGTACATAAGTATATAAATGCGAACATTTTATCGTTATTTTTTCTTTATTTTATGAAAGTGTACGTGACACAATAACGACGAAAGTCATTATATTCCTTATGCGGGGGGTTACGTTTCTGTCATTCCATATGGATGGAATTTCATTACTTTGGAAGATGGGTGGAGTCTATTAAAAATGGAACATGTTACCAATACATTTATTGTCTTTATGAAAGAAATTGGTCCTGTGTGGGTGTCCTTTTTGTCATGGGCAGTATGATTTCATTATTATCGTGTCATTGGTAATATAATGGCCTTTAAAGGGGTGGTGGAGAAGCAAATGTTTATGTAAGAGGGGGTTGCACTTTCAATTGGGTTGACAATTTTGGTTGCGTGATGAGCGTTAATATTGTAGTTGTATGATATATTTGGGGTTGGTTGATTTTTGCGTTGTTAGTAAGTAATTTTACGTCCAGTAGATGTCGACAGTGGTATTAAAACAAAGGAGAACTCAAGTAAAATACAAAATACTGAACAAAAATGTTCCATGTTCACCGTCCATAAATAATATTTTGAAACTTGTTTGGGGAGATCATATTCCTTCTCTGAGTGTACACTAAAAAAAAAAAGTTTACTTGAATCCAAAGATTTTGAACTTCCCTTAAGGATTTTGGTATTGATTCCGAGCCAAAGATGCGGCTTCTTTAAAATAAAGAACATTTTTAGCGACCTATTTGGCTTTAAATCTAGGACCAGTGAAACTAAAATTAGGATTCAGATCTCATCCAATTTTCATTCTCTTTTCACGGTTTAGTAATAAATGTACTCACGTACAAACAAATTCCAGTTTAAAAATCCAAGTTATAACGGATACTTCAAAGTAAAAAATGTTTTCTTAATTCCAAAAAACTTTAAAACAAAGACACTAAATCCTCAAAATAAGTTTTAGCCTATATTTGAAGCGTTTTTATATTTAATCTAAAGTTTCAATATTTCAGTTAATTTAAGGACAATTTTTTTAAATCAAACATATGTTTCTTTACTTTAAGGAAAATTAGCCTTATTTCAAAGACATGCGACTTTAACCGAGGGACGAAAATTTACAAATTACAATTTACAATATTATTTTAGCAAAGATTATAAACTTTATATTAATTCAAATTTCATTATTTTAAAGAAATTTGTCCCTAATATTTTGTAAATTTGGCATCCTAAAATTTAGGTTGCGTAATCTTTAATATCACGTAAATAATTTTTTCAGTGTAGGTTTTCAGTGCCCATTCATTAAACTCAGACCACTGGCCTCACAAACTCCAAATTCAGTACACGCTAAAAAGAACAACGTTTTCTATTTTTGTTTAGAGTGTATCTCTGACGAAGTAAATATTTATTTATGGTACCCCATCCAAAACATCTGACTTCCCCATAACGATTCTGCTATTGATTAGAGCCGAACATGGGGCTTATTTAAAATAAAGACTTTTTTTAAAACGTCATTTAGCTTTCAATCATGGCTCTATAAAATTGAAAATAGGATACAGATCTCATTTATCGTCTTTTCGTTATCTTTTTCGACACATTAACATATCAATTCACTTACAAGTAAATTATGAAAGTACAAACTACCTCAATTTCAAAAAAAAAAAACTTCCTCGAAATAAGTCTTATCCTATATTTCGCGACTTTTTATTTTTAAACCCATCAATGGCTCCGTTTTTTAATGCCAAGGCTCACCTTACACAAGAAAAAGAATATTATCACCTAAAACATGTTTCAAGAGGAAAATGTTATTTTAGGATTGGAAACCTGTGACATATTTGTGGCAAACATGTTATTTTCTCGGAAATTGTATATTTGATTTTGGCAAGCATTTCATGTTCGACGATAAAAAATTTTTTTGCTCGTGAACATATCTTTGTGTAATATTGAGACCAATGTCCTTAAACTACGAATTAGAAATTTGCTTAGTATAGAAGACTCATTTCTATGATATAAAGTTTCTTCCTTGTCCAAAAGTCTAGGAACTTTTCTATAAAGTCGTTTTGTCCTTATAATTAAGTAAATCGACAAAAACTTGGGTATCCTAATATCAAAGAAAATTTCATTTTACTAAGGTCAACTTGGCTTTAATACTTCTGATAAAATCTTCAAAATCAATGAAATCATCTTTAAACATGTGGACTTTTGCATCTTGGCTATAAAGCTAAAAAAACGTTTAAAAATAGAACACTTTTCTCATCACTTTATTTTAACAACTTGTTTACCTACCCAGCAAAAAAATTTGCAGGTTCTTCCAAAGGTACAACTTTAAAAGCACTTCTTGAAGATGTACTTCCAATGATGTTTTTTATTTTAACTACACAGGAAGTTCTTTTCGTTCAATTTTTTATAACATGCACGCTACGTTTTTGGGAGGTATAGGCGAGATAGCATAACCGAATACACACTGAAAAAACAGAGAACCCAGCAGGAAAGAACATTTTAATTAATTTTAGAAAAATTAAATTTATTTTAGCAAATGTTAGCTAAACATTAGACAAAATTATTATTTTTCACTTACTAAAGAAAATTTCGTAACTTGAAAGAAAAAATTGGAATTTAAAATTGCAACAATATCTTTAGTGCCACACATGATGGGACTCATTATTGGTAAAGTTTACAAATTTTAAGAAACTATTTTGTGGAAGTCTCGAATTTAGTTAATCTATATGCTTGTGTATAATTTGCGTATAATTTTTATACCCTCCACCATAGGATGGGGGGTATATTAACTTTGTCATTCCGTTTGTAACACATCGAAATATTGCTCTAAGACCCCATAAAGTATATATTCTGGGTCGTGGTGAAATTCTGAGTCGATCTAAGCACGTCCGTCCGTCTGTCCGTCTGTTGAAATCACGCTAACTTCCGAACGAAACAAGCTATCGACTTCAAACTTGGCACTAGTAGTTGCTATGTAGGTCGGATGGTATTGCAAATGGGTCATATCGGTCCACATTTACGTATATCCCCCATATAAACGGACCCCCAGATCTGGCTGAAATTTGGTACATGGTGTAAATATATTGTCTTTAACAACCATGCAAAAATTGATCCATATCGGTCCATAATTATATATAGCCCCCATATAAACCGATCCCCAGATTTGACTTCCGATCCGGCTGATATTTGGTGCATGGTATTAGTATATGGTCTCTAACAACCATGTAAAAATTGGTCTATATCGGTCCATAATTATACATAGCCCCCATATAAACCGATCCCCAGATTTGATCTCCGGATCCTCTTAGAGGAGCAAAATTCATCTGATCCGGTTCAAATTTGGTACGTGGTGTTAGTATATGGTCTCTAACAACCATGCACGAATTGGTCCATATCGGTCCATAATTATATATAGCCCCCATATAAACCGTTCCCCAGATTTAATCTCCGGAGAAGCAAAATTCATCCGATCCGGTTGAAATTTGCAACGTGTTGTTACCATATGACCGCTAATAACCATGCCAAAATTGGTCCATATAGGTCTATAGTTATATATAGCCGATCCACAATCACACAAATATTGGTCCATATCGGGTCATAATCATGGTTGCCACTCGAGCCAAAAATAATCTACGAAAATTTTATTTCTATAGAAAATGTTATTCCTATAAAAAATTTTGTCAAAATTTTATTTCTATAGAAAATTTTGGCAAAATTATATTTCTATAGAAAATGTTATCAAAAATTTATTTCTATAGAAAATGTTATCAAAAATTTAATTCTATAGAGAATGTTGTCAAAATTTTAATTCTATAGAGAATGCTGTTAAAATTTTAATTCTGTTGAAAATTTTGTCAAAATGTTATTTCTATAGAAAATTTTGTCAAAATTTTATTTCTATAGAAAATTTTGTCAAAATTTTATTTCTATAGAAAATTTTGACAAAATTTTATTTCTATAGAAAATGTTGTTAAAATTTTATTTCTATAGAAAATTGTGTCCAAATTTTACTTCTTTAGAAAATGTTGTCAAAGTTTTATTTCTATAGAAACTTTTATCAAAATTTTATTTCTATAAAAAAATTTGTCAAAATTAATTATATACGTATTTAATCGGCCTTTTTGAGTTTAGTATATACCACATATGGACTACCTTGCAATTTAGAAGACGGTGTTAGGAAGTTTTAAGATGCCTTGCCATCGGCAAGTGATACCGCAACCTAAGTAATTCGATTGTGGATGCCAGTCTTCAGAAGAAGTTTCTACGCAAACCGTGGTGGAGGGTACATAAGTTTCGGCCTGGCCGAACTTACGGCTGTATATACTTGTTTCCACTGTTTTAGTTAATTTAACTAATGTACGCAAAAAACATTATTAAAGTCATGGAAACTTTATATGAGCTAAAATAGAATTAAATAGGCTTTAGTGAAATATAGGGTTCACTTTTTTTTGAGTGCATTGTCGAATTTGCGGTAACACCATCCACCTGTTCGGAAAATAACGTCCATGAGTTGCGTTTCACTGTCATTGTGATCTTATCGAATTCTCAATACCTTATAGCTTATCTCTGCATATTTCAAATTATTCTAAATCCAAAATTTACTTTTCCGAACAAGCTACTTCATGTCAAATTGCTATCTCTTCTTACATCATGATCATCATATCATGGCCATATTAAAATTGCATCATTTATGCTTATCATTGATGTCATACAATTCAATTTTACGCTTTTCAGCGACCCTAATCTAATATCCATACAAAGGCTGAAACATTGCATCATAATAAAGGGAAAGGCAACAAAATTTCGATGTGATCACTGAACATTGGAAATTAGGGTGAGAAAACTGGTCTTTGATAAAACTGGGACTAGCAATCAACTTGGCGTTGACAAAAAACGTATGTCAAAGCAAATATTGACATTGTGTTCTCATCTCCTGATGATAATTGTCAAAATCCTAAAAATGAAAACAATAACAAAAGACCAAAAACGAAAAACACACAAAAATTTTTCAAAGGCGGAAAAAGATGGCATATGTACAAACATCATCTTCGTCATCATAGTCATCATCATCATAGTTGGAAAACAAAAGATACAACCAATACAAACAACACTGACGACAACCAACATTTGGCAAACATACAAAAATATAGAGCACTAGGAATGATAAAAAAGAAAACAAAAAAAATCAGATCGACATTACCACCACCAACACCAACCAAAAGGACGAATTATGCACCCTGCATTATAGATAGAGATGTCGTTTCGGGAAATAACAATAGCTATTTGTCTAAGGAAAGCAAACGATGCAACTTGGAACTGTCATTTAATACATGCGAAGACAAATCTTATGGAAAACGAGTATCGCAAACGTTGTTCTTTTGTGACTAGGGTTTTCTTTTTCCGGGACTTTTTCCATTCCCGGGAATTTTTTTCAAATTTCACGGTATCCCGGTCAAAGGGAAACCTGCTTTGATGTGGCATACATTTAGATATTTGAATAAATTAGAAATCGTACAAAGCTACGGTTATAAGGTGCCATCTGGGCAGCTTACAATATATATTATGTTGATCTCTTACATCAGCCATAAATCATACTAAAATACGAAATATTTTGTAATAAAAAAAAAAATTGTTTATCACAAAAATTGTATATTTTTCATGAATAATATAAAATTTTCTGTGTTTTGAAATGTTGGGAGATTGCAACTCCATCTCAATGATTACTCTACAAGTTACCAATCTCCAACGGCATCCCTATCCATAGTGCAGAATATCTTGTAAAGACTTAACAAATTGCAAAACTGAAAATACAAAACCCATTCTGGAAAGTGCAATACTTTAATAGACAGACGTAATGCAACCCTCAAGAATCATAGTTGTCCATATTGTCATCATCATAAAGCCACTTTCACATAAACAAAAACAAAAAAAGGATCCCACAAAAGGGTGTAAAATTTTCAATTTGTTCTCTTTTTACGAGGGATGCCCTTGGTGACATATAATGTTACTTTTTTCAAATTTTCCGCTACGCTGGATTTTGTTTATCCAGTTTGCTGAAGGGAGTACTCTGAATAATGAAGAGGCAACCCCCTTCAGCCAACTAAATAAACAATTCATAAAAGAATGACGACTTTTTTTCTGAAAATGTTTATTTTTAATTTGACAAATTCAGAAGGCCAATTTGTGATGTATTTCTCCTTTGATTGTTTTGATTGGCATAAAAATGTTGAGATTTTATCAATCGTTGTTATCTGTTGGATGACATGAACATTTAGAACTAAATGCATTCGAAAAGGTTTTGCTACACGGGAGTGATCTATATGCGAGATAGTTAAGGGTTAAAAGAGCTGTAATATTTTAGTCGAGAGTAGAGAGATATAGATCACTTGATACGAAACACAATATTAAACATTCATACACTGAAAAATATATTGTCGTGAGGTCAAAGATTTCATGTCTTTAAAATACGAAGGCAAATTTTGCTTAGCATAGAAGACGCATTTATCTAATATAAAGTTTTTTTCCTTGTCCAAAAGTCGATAAACTTTTCAATGAAGTCGTTTTGTCCTCATTTTTTTTAATTTTTTAAAATCATCTTTATTTACAGTGAATTCCCACTCATATGTACAGAGTTACGAGATTTTATGGGGTTATATTACATAGAATAAACATAGAATAGTGTATTAAGTTTATTGTTTTCTAAAATACAAATACTAAAAGTAAAATAGGAAAACCCTTTATTTGATAGTGTCGTTTTGTCCTTATAGTTAAGTGATTTGACTTAAAAATGGGTATTATAACATAAAAGAAACAAGCATATACGGCCGTAAGTTCGGCCAGGCCGAAGCTTATGTACCCCCACCATGGATTGCGTAGAAACTTCTACTGAAGACTGTCATCCACAATCGAATTACTTCGGTTGCGGCAACACTTGTCGATGGCAAGGTATCTTAAAACTTCCTAACACCGTAATATATACCACATAGTCCATACGTGGTATATATTAAACTAAACAAGTATATACGGCTGTAAGTTCGGCCAGGCCGAAGCTTATGTACCCTCCACCATGGATTCCGTAGAAACTGCTTCTAAACACTGCCATCCACAATCCAATTACTTAAGTTGCGGTAACGCTTGCCGATGGCAAGGTATCTTAAAACCTCCTAACACCATCTTCCAAATTGTATGTAAGTCCTTACGTGGTATATATTAAATCAAAAAAGATCGATCAAATACGTATGTAATTCAGTTTGACAAAATAGACATAAATTTTTGACAAAATTTTCTACAGAAATAAAATTTTAACATATAATAAAATTTTCTATAGAAACAAAATTTTGACAAAATTTTCTATAGAAATAAAATTTTGACAATGATGAAAATTTGATTATGAACCGAATAAAATTTTAACAAAATTTTCAATAGAAATAGAATTGACATTTTCAATAGAATTGACAAAATTTTTTATAGAAATAAAATTTTGGTAGATTATTTTTGGCTTGAGGGGCAACCATGATTATGAACCGATATGGACCAATTTTTGTGTGATTGCAGATCGGCTATATAAAACTATAGACCGATATGGACCAATTTTGGTATGGTGGTTAGCGGCCATATACTAACACCACGTTCCAAATTTGAACCGGATCGGATGAATTTTGCTCCTCCAAGAGGCTCCGGAGGTCAAATCTGGAGAACGTTTTATATGGGGGCTATATATAATTATTGACCGATATGGACCAATTCTGGCACGGTTGTTAAAGATCATATACTAACACCATGTTCCAAATTACAACCGGATTGGATGAAATTTGCTTCTCTTGGAGATTTCGCAAGCCAAATCTGGCGATCGCTTTATATGGGGGCTATACATAATTATGGACCGATGTGGACCAGTTTTTGCATGGTTGTTAGAGGCCATATACCAACACTGTGTACCAGATTTCAGCCGGATCGGATGAAATTTGCCTTTCTGTGAGGCTCCGCAAGCCAAATCTGGGGATCGGTTTATATGGGGGCTATATATAATTATTACCCGATGTGGACCAATTTATGCATGGTTGTTAGAGACCATATACCAACACCATGTACCAAATTTCAGCCGGATCGGATGAAATATGCTTCTGTTAGAAGCTCCACAAGCCAAATCTGAGGGTCCCTTTATATGGGGGCTATACGTAAAAGTGGACCGATATGCCCCTTTTCAATACCATCCGACCTACATCAATAACAACTACTTGTGCCAAGTTTCAAGTCGATAGCTTGTTTCGTTCGGAAGTTAGCGTGATTTCAACAGACGGACGGATGGACGGACGGACGGACATGCTTAGATCGACTCAGAATTTCACCAGGACCCAGAATATATATACTTTATGGGGTCTTAGAGCAATATTTCGATGTGTTACAAACGGAATGACATAGTTAATATACCCCCATCCTATGGTGGGGGTATAAAAAGGCAGATTAAATACGTATATAATTAAGTTTAAAGTTTCTATAGAAATAAAATTTTGAGAAAGAAAAATTTTGACAACATTTTCTATAGAAGTAAAACTTGGAAAAAAATTTCTATAGAAATAAAATTTGGAAAAAATTTTCTATAGAAATAAAATTTAGACAAAATTTTCTATAAAAATAAAATGTTGACAAAATTTTCTATAGAAATAAAATTTTGGTAGATTATTTTTGGGTCGAGTGGCAACCATGATTATGAACCGAATAAAATTTAACAAAATATTCTATAGAAATAAAATTTTGACAAAATTTTCTATGGAAATAAAATGTTGACAAAATTTTCTATAGAATTTTAGTAGATTATTTTTGGCTCGAGTGGCAACCATGATTATGAACCGATATGGATCAATTTGTGTGGGATTGGGGATCGGCTATATATAACTATAGACCGATATGGACCAATTTTGGCATGGTTATTAGCGGCCTTATACTAACACCACGTTGCAAATTTCAACCGGATCCGATGAATTTTGTTCCTCCAAGAGGCTCTGGAGGACAAATCTGGGGATCGGCTTATATGGGGGATATATATAAATATGGACCGATATGGACCAATTTTGGCATGGTTGTTAGAGACCATAACCTAACACCACGTACCACATTTCAAACGGATCGGATGAATTTTGCTCCTCTAAGAGGCTCCGGAGGTCAAATCTGGGGATCGGCTTATATGGGGGATATATATAAATATGGACCGATATGGACCAATTTTGGCATGGTTATTAGAGACAATATACTAACACCACGTACCAAATTTCAATCGGATCGGATAACTTTTGCTCATGTAAGAGGCTCCGGAAGTCAAATCTGGGGATCGGTTTATATGGGGGCTATATATAATTATGCACTGATGTGGACCAATTTTTGCATGGTCATTAAAGAACATATACCAACACCATGTTCCAATTTTCAGCCGGATCGGATGAAATTTGCTTCTCTTAGAGGCTCCGCAAGCCAAATCGTGGGATCGGTTTATATGGGGGCTATATATAATTATGGACCGATGTGGACCAATTTTTGCATGGTAGTTAGTGACCATATACTAACACCATGTACCAATTTTCAGCCGGATCGGATGAAATTTGCTTCTCTTATAGGCTCCGCAAGCCAAATCGGGGGATCGGTTTATATGGGGGCTATATATAATTATGGACCGATGTGGACCAATTTTGGCATGGTTGTTAGAGACCATATGCTTACACTATGTACAAATATTCAGCCGGATCGGATGAAATTTGCTTCTCTTAGAGGATCGGCAAGCCAAATTGTCTATATGGGGGCTATACGTAAAAGTGGACCAATATGGCCCATGTGCAATACCATCCGACCTACATCAATAACAACTACTTGTGCCAAGTTTCAAGTCGATAGCTTGTTTCGTTCGGAAGTTAGAGTGATTTCAACAAACGGACGGACGGACGGACATGCTCAGATCGACTCAGAATTTCACCAGTACCCAGAATATATATACTTTATGGGGTCTTAGAGCAATATATCGATGTGTTACAAACGGAATGACAAAGTTAAGGGTATAAAAAAATTTGGGTTAAGGTCAACTTGACTTTTATAATTCAGAAAAATTCTTTAAAATTAATGGAATTGTCTTTAAATTTGTTGTCTTTTTGCATCAGACTACACAGCAAAAAATCGTTTAAAAATAGGACATGTTTTCTAACACTTTATTTTAAAGACGTTTTTACTGGAAACAGTATAATTTCTACTGGAAGTCGAGTTTGAATTTGGAAAATAAAGTTGTCGTTAACTCGTTATTAAAGGACTTTGATAGTATATGAAGAAAAAAAGCTGAAAAAAAATTAAGATTTGCTTCCTAGAAGTATACAAAACCCAAATTTAAAAGACTAATTTGTCTTAAAAGTATCCTTAGTTGTATTCTCTGCTTTTTTGGCTGGGAATCAATACCAAATTGTTAAAGTAAAGACAAAATCTTTGGAACCGGATATGCTTTTTTTCAGTGTAGAGAGCTTTGTTTTTACTTTTCCCTTAAAACTATTTCTAACATCCATCTCTTATATTCATCAACATTTCAAAATTTTAGCATTTGCCAGTAAAGGATTTTCAAATCGACCATATTGATTACAAATATCCATGCACGAGGCAATGTTAATTTCCAAGTAAATCTTTCTACCATATTCGATGTCAACATGTGAAAAAAGGTGGGAATGGGTTGGCCAATAATTTGTTAAAATTAATTTGTGTATATTTGTTTTCTGCAATGCATATTTTAAATATTTATGCATATCACTGCAGTTTTAATTAAAAACATATCAATCGTACAAGTAAACGAACATTTATACAAAAATCAATCACAATTGAAAATTTTTTTATCGTAGAATTAAAATCGCAATTTTTATTTGTTATTGCTTGCATATTGATTGAACGGAACGTGTGTGTGAGTGTGCGGCTGATAAAATGGAAGGATTTTTAAATGTATAGACCCTTATGTGCAACCCTTTTTTTTTGTAAATGAAACTTATTTTCAGAGGCATTATTTAAATGACACAAAAAAAAAACATATATACAAATTGGAAATTTACCATTATATTGCAGATATTGACTAATTCCAAACGATAGAGAATATCATTAAGAAAGAAAATTCAGAACAATAGTCAATGTTGAAGGCGATCATATCGAGTGAAAGTTAATGAATTTTGAAATTTAGATTACATTGAAAAAAAAAAATATTGACCTAATATGGAAGAATGCGTCTCTTCACAGAAAAAAAAAATTGACGAAATTTTTTCCAATTAAAAATTTGAAAGTTTTGAGTTTAAAAAATACTTAATTAAAAATTTAATTGATTCAATATTTTTTTTAATTGAAAAAAAAATCAATCACAAAAATTAATAATATCAATTAATTTTTTAGTTGGATCAATTAATTTTTCATTGAATTTCAATTAATTTTTTAATTGATACTATCATTTCTGTGATTGAAGACATTCCAATTAAAAATTAATTGGATCAATTAATTTCGCGATTGAAGACAAAAAATATTTTTTGTGCGTTCGGTAAAGTTGTATGTCTTCGAAGTAAAGTAAAATGTTCATAAAGCAAAGAAAAGAAATAATATTTAAATTAACAGTATTATTAAATCCTTGGTTTAAAAATAAAAATATTTCAAATATTGGCAATGTCCCATTTTGATGAATTTACATCTACATCTAGGTTTAAATTTGGTGCGCGATCTTAAAGCAGATCTTTGATGAAATTTGGAGCGTGATGTTAGTGTATGTCCTTCACCCGAAAATTGGTACCTATCAGTACTTAATTTTATATGGAATCTTTTGTGTAAGCCGATCAAAACTAATGTGGTGTTTTTATACCCTAAACCACATAGTGGTCAGGGTATAATAAGTTTGATCTGCCAAAAAATGTGCTTACCAGAAATATTGATTTTAGACCCCATAAAATATATACCGATCGACTCAGAATCACCTCCTGAGTCGATCTAGCGCTTGGTGTCCGTCCGTCCGTCTGTCCATGTATTTGTTGTTCACAGGATTCCGGTCGCAATTATTAACCGATTTTGATGAAATTTGGTACAGGGAGTTTTTGTGACACAAGGACGAATGCTATTGAATTTGGAAGAAATTGGATCAAATTTAGATATAGCTCCCATATATATGTATCGCCCGATTTCGACAAATAGGGTCACGTTCACTTTTTTACTAACCGATCATAGTAAAATTTAGCACAAAATAATCTTCTGCATCACCCATTAAGTCTTCAAAATTTCAACGAAATCGGTTCAGATTTAGATATAGCTCCCATATATATGTATCGCCCGATTTTGCCAAATTAGGTCATAAAACACTTATTTATCAACCGATGTTACTCAAAGTTGGCTAAATGTAATCTTCTATAGCACTAACTATATGTGCAAAAAATTTTCGATATCGGTTCAGATTGAGAAATAGCTCCCATATATATGTATAGCCCGATTTTCCCAAATTTGGCCATAGAATCCTTATTTATTATCCGATCTTACTCAAAGTTGGCTAGATCCAGTCCTCTATAGTACTAACGGTATGTGCAAAATTTCATCGAAATCGGTTCAGATTTTTTTCGAAATCAATAGAGATTGTTCTTGGGCGAAAAGTGAGGACGATAGGACTTAAAATGCGAGCTAGACTTAACATACGAAAATATATGATCAGATAGACGGACATCGCTAAATCGACCCAGAATTGAATTCTAAGACGATTCTATTAAACGATGGGTTATGGACTGCTATTTCTTGGGGTAGTGGTGAGGGGTATATAAAAGGTAATAGCCACTAAAAGGGTAATGAAGAAGAGCCAAAAACAAACTTGAAGCTTAATGCAGTTTTTACCACTAAACGACTTTAAAAACAAGTAAGGAAAGTCGGGCGGGGCCGACTATATTATACCCTGCACCACTTTGTAGATCTAAATTTTCGATACCATATCACATACGTTAAATGTGTTGGGGGCTATATATAAAGGTTTGCCCCAAATACATACATTTAAAAAATATGGGAAACATTTCAATCTGAAGCAATTTTAAGGAAACTTCGAAAAAGTTTATTTATGATTTATTGATCGATATATGTGTATTAGAAGTTTAGCAAAATTAGAGTAATTTTTACAACTTTTCGACTAAGCAGTGGCGATTTTACAAGGAAAATGTTGGTAGTTTGACCTTTTTGTCGAAATCAGAAAAACATATACATGTGGGCTAAATCTGAACCGATTTCAACCAAATTTGGCACGCATAGCTACAATGCTGATTCTACTCCCTGTGCAAAATTTCAATTAAATCGGAGTAAAAGATTGGCCACTGTGGTCATATGAGTGTAAATCGGGCGAACGATATATATGGGAGCTATATCTACATCTGAACCGATTTCAATAAAATTTGGCACACTTGACTATAGTACTAGTTGTACAACCAAATTGGGGTAAAACTCTAGCTTCTGGGACCGTATTAGTCCATATCGTGCGAAAGATATATATGGGAGCTATATCTAAATCTGAACCGATTTCAATAAAATTCTGCACACTTGACTATAGTACTAATTGTACTCCTAATGCAAAATTTCAACCAAATTGGGGTAAAACTCTGGCTTCTGGGACCGTATTAGTCCATATCGGGCGAAAGATATATATGGGAGCTATATCTAAATCTGAACCGATTTCAATAAAATTTGGCACACTTGGCTATAGTACTAATTGTTCTTCTTGTTCAAAATTTAAGCAAATTATTGCAAAACTCTGGCTTCTGGGGCCATATAAGCCCATATCGGGCGATATATATATATATATATATATATATATATATATATATATATATATATATATATATATATATATATATATATATATATATATATATATATATATATATATATATATATATATATATATATATATATATATATATATATATATATATATATATATATATATATATATATATATATATATATATATATATATATATATATATATATATATATATATATATATATATATATATATATATATATATATATATATATATATATATATATATATATATATATATATATATATATATATATATATATATATATATGGGAGCTGTATCTAAATCTGAACCGATTTCTTTCAAAATCCATAGGGTTCTATTCTGAGCCAAAACACATACTTGTGCCAAATTTGAAGTCGATTGGGCTAAAAATGCGACCTAGACTTTGAGTACAAAAATGTGTTCACGGACAGACGGACATGGCTATATCGACTCAGGGGCCCACCCTGAGCATTTTTTTTTTTTCAAAGACACCATGTGTCTATCTCGTCTCCTTCTGGGTGTTTCAAACATATGCACCTGTTCCACAATGTGGCGCAGGGTATACAAAATTTAGATCTAGCGAGAAAAAATCCAAATTGGCACACGCAATTGGAAGAATATCTGTCATCAAATCTTCCTGAAATTCTACCTTATTCCAAGTACTGGTTGGGAGCCACCGTGGTGCAATGGTTAGCATGCCCACCTTGCATACATAAGGTCGTGGGTTCGATTCCTGCTTCGACCGAACACCAAAAAGTTTTTCAGCTGTGGATTATCCCACCTCAGTAATGCTGGTGACATTTTTGAGGGTTTCAAAGGTTCTCTATGTTAAGCATTAGCGTAGCTAGACAATTTTCCTAGGGGGGGCTATAGCCCCCCTAGAAAAAAATTAATAGACTGAACTTCAGTTCGATTCATGTTTTATTTTATAAAAATTAATAAAAAATCAGACTTCAATATAACTCGACAATTAATTTATAAAAAAAGTAACTAAAAGTAGTTCCACACTTTTTCCCAGCAAAAAAATTTTTGTGTTGTGTTTCTAAAGGCACAACTGCAAAAATGTCTTCAGAAAGAAGTTAATAATTTTAAATACGCAGGAAGTTGTTTTGATTCAATTTTTTATAACTCATTTTTTCTTTAATGGGTATTTTTTTTTTGTTTTTAATGGGTTGTTGTTGTTGTAACAGTTTATTGTGATTTCATCCATTTTTATGTTATACGCTTTGGTATTCAGCTTATGGCCAGATCGAGGAACTCTGCGACGTGTTGTGTTTTTAATGGGTAATTTTTTTGTAATGGATTAAAATATAGTAAAAGTTTATAAAATGGTACAAATTTTTCAAATTTTGCCGCAAAAATGCTTATGCATTCTAGAAAATTTTAACATTTTAATAATTTTTGAAAATATTCGATAAACAAGCTTTATAATGCATTAAAAATCATAAAATCTTTTATTCGGGAAAATATCACAAAATTCACCTTATAGTAAAGAAACCAACTTACAATTTAGAAGACAATGTTAAGAAATAAAATCGGCAACTGCTACCACAATGCAAAGCCGTAAATAGGTTTTCAAATTCTGGGGGGGGGGCTAACATTTTTCTGGGGGGTCTAAGCCCCCTCCCCAGAGGCCTTCCTACGCTTATGATGTTAAGTGGTTTCACTGCAATATGGAACACCGTTCTGACTCGGCTATAAAAAGGAGGTCCCTTGTCATTGAGCTTAATATGGAATCGGGCAACACTCAGTGATAAGAGAGAAGTTCACCGATGAGCTATCACAATGGACTGAATAGTCTAAGTGAGCCTGATACATCGGGCTGCCACCTAACCTAAGTAGTGGTTACGGCGAAGATTTTTCAAAGTAAACTATTATATTAGATTCATGGTGGTGGATATTTAAGGGCGTTTTCGTTTCGCAAAAAATATGTTGCCTGGTGTTACACTACTTTTTCCCTCATTGTTTTTTTTTGCCCAAATTATATTGTCATTCCAAAGTTATTGTTAATTCATAATATTGTGAGGGATACCGGATCCAAAATCTAAGATAGTGTCCTTGATATTTTGCAATCAATTTTTTCCCAATCGAAATCGCCATAAGATTCATACTTTGCAAGATATATAACTTCGAATTAAATATTAATCGAGATTTATATTGATTTGATCAAGCCATGAGTGGGTCGGGCGAAACCCGGCTTGTTGCAGAATTCGATTAACAAATACTCTGTTGAAGACGTTACATAGTGTTGGTGTTAGTGCTATTACTCTCCGGGTAGAAAAGATTTGAGGTTTTCGTGTTTTGGTATGATAATTATAATGTATGCTTTCAATTAGTTGGAAAGAAAGTTTAACAATATTTTAGAGGTTGAAAAATTCAGTTGGAAAATTGTCGATACCTGGGGCTTTATTGTTTTCGAGTAGTTTATTGAATCTGCAACTGTTTATGTTTGATTGTTATCATAGTTAAGGATCTGGCAGAAGTGTTCTTTCCACCAGACCGTTGAGTCATAGATCTTTTTCCTGGGCTGACTTCTAATAGTATCGAAAACAGTCTGCATGCTTCCAGTGTTAGCAACAGTTTTAGCATCAGAAGATTAGTTGTAGCTTCTTTGCTTACTTCTATCATGTCGCTTCTCCTCTTCGCTATGGGCTTATAATTTGCTACCAGGCGATTCTTCCTGCTTTCCTTCTTGAGATTACCTTATTAGGTGTCCAGAAACTATCACTCAGCCATTCCCTGGTCTCTTTCATTACAAATCCAACTATCTCTTTTTGCGTTTCGTGCATCGCCTTTTCCATGTTGGACCGAGTCCCCGCCGATATCTCTAGATGTTGTTAATGTTTCCCTAAGTTTTGTGTTTGGGAAAGTTCATATCAGTTTCGATTACAATTATCTGATTACAATTTCGGTACGGTATATAAACCCATAAAATGGAGTTATTCACTTGTTCTCCTTAACCGATTATCACTTTGTAAATATGTGAAAAAAAGCTCTGTCTGTATTTTTTTCGCCTCAGATATGCATCTCATTCGACTGTTATTGTATAATGATATGCTTCAATGTTCAATTTTGTTTCATCATCATAGGCAATTACAGGGGGAATTGGGATGTTGTTGTATGTGGGATGTAAATCTTACATCAATTTACCGACATATATGAAACAGATATAAAGAATATTTACATTTATTTTTTCGATGGTTATTTGTTTTTTGCTGCCCATCAAAAAAAGTTCATTAATTAAAATTCCAATTAATTTTCTTGTGTGAGAGGGAGTTT
The DNA here is from genome assembly GCF_050003625.1 of Haematobia irritans. Lineage (NCBI taxonomy): Eukaryota > Metazoa > Arthropoda > Insecta > Diptera > Muscidae > Haematobia > Haematobia irritans. The sequence goes on along the minus strand of NC_134398.1, from coordinate 134,158,568 downwards.
CATTTTCCTCAGTTGTATTTGTGCTGTAATACAAAAAAAAAAAAAGAAAATATAGTGGAAATATTTTAACGTTACGTTGTTTACCTTATTCGATGGTATTGATGTCTTTGGTGACCCACCTTCATTGACTGGGCTTGATTGAGATAATTTGAAGGAAATGCGATTAAATGTTTGGAAGGAAATCTACATAAATATACTTATTTTGTAAAGTAAATTGTACGACAATACTTTGTGGTTAGGGAGTTCTTTGGTTTAAGCCCTGATTGGAAAATGTTGATTTCAAGTTCTCAATATTTTGTACTTTGTATTGCTACACGTATCACTGTTTCGGTACTAAACCGAATTTTGTGTCTTAATTTAGAAATATTATTGAATATTATATTTTATTTAATCCCATATATGTATTTACTGATAAAGATATCACCTTCAGTTTTCGTACATTCTTAAAGATTTCGTATCGTTGATGGTCACGCTTGACGTGTTTTTCGCCATTAGACATTTTTGTAATTTATGAATTAATTACATTTGCCAGACACAAAAGAATGAGTTCTCCTTCAGAGCATTACAAATGCCAGTCACATAATCTGGATGAAATTACAACAGATTCGTTTCTTAAACCTTTTGACCGTCTTCTCATTCTTTGTCATTACACTAAGATGAAAGAGAGAATTGAAGGGGTTAAGGGCAGTTGTATAAGGCCTTCATGTGTTGGTCAGGACATTTTTGTTGTGATATGGTCACATTTGTGATATTGGGCTATACACAGAGTGCTGCAAGGGAGAAACTAAAACTCCAATACATTCTCTAATTTCATTAAAAGTTATAACGACTTGGTAAACTCAAAAACTATTATATTTTTATATAATATTGAAGATTACACAACCTGCATTTTACGATGCATAATTTACAAAATATTAAGGATAAATTTCTTGAAATGCGTTTGAACTAAGCAAAATGGAGGGTACAAAAATGAACTAAAAGTAAAGAAAAAAATATTGGAGCCAAATCTTGATCATTTTCATTCTTACTATTTTTGGGAATCGTACGAATTTTTTATACCCTCCATCATAGGATGGGGGGTATATTAACTTTGTCATTCCGTTTGTAACACATCGAAATATTGCTCTAAGACCCCATAAAGTATATATATTCTGGGTCGTGGTGAAATTCTGAGTCGATCTAAGCATGTCCGTCCGTCCGTCCGTCTGTTGAAATCACGCTAACTTCCGAACGAAACAAGCTATCGACTTGAAACTTGGCACAAGTAGTTGCTATCGATGTAGGTCGGATGGTTTTGAAAATTGGCCATATCGGTCCACTTTTACGTATAGCCCCCATATAAAGGGACCCTCAGATTTGGCTTGTGGAGCCTCTAACAGAAGCATATTTCATCCGATCCGGCTGAAATTTGGTACATGGTGTTGGTATATAGTCTCTAACAACCATGCAAAAATTGGTCCACATCGGTCCATAATTATATATAGCCCCCATATAAACCGATCACCAGATTTGGCTTGTGGAGCCTCTAAGAGAAGTATATTTCATCCGATCCGGCTGAAATTTGGTACATGGTGTTGGTATATGGTCTCTAACAATCATGCAAAAACTGGTACACATCGGTCCATAATTATATATAACCCCCATATAAACCGATCCCCAGATTTGGCTTGCGGAGCCTCAAAGAGAAGCAAATTTCATCCGATCCGGCTGAAATTTGATACATGATGTTGGTATATGGTCTCTAACAACCATGCAAAAATTGGTCCACATCGGTCCATAATTATATATAGACCCCATATAAACCGATCTCCAGATTTGGCTTGCGAAGCCTGAAAGAGAAGCAAATTGCATCCGATCCGGCTGAAATTTGGTACATGGTATTGGTATATGGTCTCTAACAATCATGCAAAAATTGGTCCACATCGGTCTATAATTATATATAGCCCCCATATAAACCGATCCCCAGATTTGGGTTGCGAAGCCTCAAAGAGAAGCAAATTTCATCCGATCCGCCTGAAATTTGGTACATGATATTGGTATATGGTCTCCAACAACCATGCAAAAATTGGTCCACATCGGTTCATAATTATATATAGCCCCCATATAAACCTATTCCCAGATTTAGCTTGCGAAGTCTCCAAGAGAAGCAAATTTCATCCAATCCGGTTGTAATTTTGAACATGGTGTTAGTATATGATCTTTAACAACCGTGCCAGAATTGGTCCATATCCGTCCATTTGACCTCCGGATCCTCTTGGAGGAGCAAAATTCATCCGATCCGGTTCAAATTAGGAACGTGGTGTTAGTATATGGTCGCTAACAACCATACCAAAATTGGTTCAATCACACAAAAATTGGTCCATATCGGTTCATAATCATGGTTGCCACTAGAGCCCAAAATAGTCTACCAAAATTTTATTTCTATAGAAAATTTTGTCAAAATTTTATTTCAATAGAAAATTTTGTCAAAATTTTATTTCTAGAGAAAATTGTGTTAAAATTTTATGCGGTTCATAATAAAATTTTCATCATTGTCAAAATTTTATTTCTATAGAAAATTTTGTTCAAATTTTATTCGGTTCATAATCATGGTTGCCACTCGAGCCAAAAATAATCTACCAAGATTTTATTTCTAAGGAAAATTTTGTTAAAAAGTTTATTTCTATAGAAAATTTTGTTAAAATTTTATTTCTGTAAAAATTTTTGTCAAAATTTTCTTTCTATAGAAAATTTTGTCAAAATTTTTATTTCTATAGAAAATTTTCTGAAAATTTTATTTCTATAGAAAATTTTGTTAAAATTTTATTTCTGTAGAAAATTTTGTCAAAATTTTATGTCTACTTTATCAAACTGAATTATATACGTATTGGATCGATCTTTTTTGATTTAATATATACCACGTATGGACTTACATACAATTTAGAAGCTGGTGTTAGGAGGTTTTAAGATACCTTGCCATCGGCAAGCGTTACCGCAACTTAAGTAATTCGATTGTGGATGGCAGTGTTTAGAAGAAGTTTCTACGCAATCCATGATGGAGGGCACATAAGCTTCGGCCTGGCCGAACTTACGGCCGTATATACTTGTTTTTTGCTTTAGTTCATATTGAACTTATGTGTTCGGTCATTGAACTTTAAAACCACATTTAGTTCAGAAAATAAACAAGTATATACGGCCGTAAGTTCGGCCAGGCCGAATATTATGTACCCTCCACCATGGATTGCGTAGAAACTTGTACTAAAGACTGTCATCCACAATCGAATTAATTGGGTTGCGGTAACACTTGCTGATGGCAAGATATCTTAAAACTTCTTAACATCGTCTTCTCAACTGTAAGTTAGTCCATACCTGGTATATACACCCAGAAATAATTGGTTGGAATTCAAGTACGACAACAAATAGATAGTGGAGACCTACAATTTTTAGTTCTTTGGAATAAATGTTAGTTACTTCCCTTGATTAATGGTTTCTATAACCAATATAATAGCTGTGTAACTAAAAGTTCGTACACCCGACTAAATATTGGTCGTTATTTATATATTGAAGTAAGCAACCATTTCAATTTATTCCATATTGTTGTGATAACTAATTTGTTTTGCCAATGTGTCACCAAACCCAACAGAAAGTCTGTCTGGCCAATAAGTTAGTTGTGTGTTGCTATGGACTACATATATGACAACAAATAATCTTTTGTTTCATTAATTACATAAAATTTTAAAAATCAAGTTAGATTTTTTTTTCAAGGTAAGTAAGATAAAAATCAAATTGCAACTCACTCTTCACCATTTCTCTTAATTTCCATAACATATGTAGAGATATCTTAGCAAATGTGACCATTACCGAGGTTGGGAAAGGTAAATATAAGGGTTGTCTGCCTCATCATCTGTCTCAAAATCTCAACTTTCCCCTGCTGCCGATATATAAGAAAAATTTCATGAGTCTGATTGAATCCCAAGTCACTCTGAAAATTGATCACGTGATTGTGAGTGGCCGAACTAACAAAGTTAATGTATGGGCGTGAGAATTGGCGGAAGTTGGGAAAATCCATGTTATTCATTTGCTATGGAACGCTTCCAATTATGATAATATGGTACTACAACAACAACTGGAAATATTTGATTGTGCTTTTGAAGATTTAGCAAATCTCCACCTTAGCTATTTCATGGGGTTATCTTTTACCCTTCATAAAAGGATTTTTACAAGATCCTTTTTGATCAATAACTACAATATACATTAATATATAATAAAATAAAAACTAAAATGAATTCAACGGATTTTTTCTTTAAATTCGCAAGCATTGGTTATCGGGCAAATAGTTAGTTGTTTTAACAAACGAATGCAATTTTATTGGTTGTGATTGCCAATTATACTATTAATGTGCCCAAAATGTAGTTCTTTAAACTATTTTATATACTGTTGTGTCAGACAACAATTGGTTGCTTCAACAAATTTTGTCGGTTATATTCTGATAGTAGATGGGACCAAATAATTTGGTTGGCAAAAAAATTGGTTGGCACAACAAATTTGTTTTCTGTGTGTATGTTATTAAAAAGAAGGCCGATTAAATACGTATATAATTCAGTTTGACAAAATTTTCTATAGAAATAAAATTTTGAAAAAATTTTCTACAGAAATATATTTTTGACAAAATTGTCTATAGCGATAAAATTTTGACAAATTTTTCTATAGAAATAACATTTTGACAAAATTTTTCTATAGAAGTAAAATTTTGACAAAATTTTGAATAGTAATAAAATTTTGACAAAATTTTCTATAGAAATAAAATTTTGACAAAATTTTATACAGAAATAAAATTTTGACAAAATTTTCTATAGAAATAAAATGTTGGCAAAATTTTCTATAGTAATAAAATTTTGACAAAATTTTTGGGGATCGGCTATATATAACTATAGACCTATACGGACCAATTTTGGCATGGTTGTTAGCGGCCATATACTTGCGCAATGTACCAAATTTCAACCGGATCGGATGAATTTTGCTCTTCCAAAGGGCTTTGGAGGTCAAATCTTGGGATCGGTTTATATGGGGGCTACATATAATGATGGACCGATATGGACCAATTAATGCATGTTTGTTAGAGACCATATACTAACATCATGTACCAAATTTCAGCCAGATCGAATGAAATTTTCTTCTCTTAGAGGCTCCGCAAGCCAAATCGGGGGATCGATTTATATGGGGGCTATATATAATTATGGATCGATGTGGATCAATTTTTTCGTAGTTGTTAGGGACCATATACGTACACCATGTACCAAATTTCAACCGGATCGGATGAATTTTGCTCCTCCAAGAAGCTTTACAGGCCAAATCTGAGCGTTGGTTTATGTGGGGGCTATACGTAAAAGTGGTCCGATATTGCGCAGCGTCATTTTTGGTTGATCAGGTTTTGTATCATTAAATTTGTTAAAACAACACTAATTGTTAAGTTCAAAAAAACATCAATAATATACTACAAAAGAGCATACCATTCGTACATTTCGATATGTTAATTTATAGCCACAGTGAGAAAAGAATAGAAGTTACATGCAATTCTATAATTTGTTGTAGTTTTTCCATTATTAGTCGTTCACTTTATTTGCAACGGCTAAATTTATTGCTAAAATATCAGAACCAGTACCCACTTTTGTATTCACACATCTTGCCTTCATGTTGAAACTGATTTAAGGCGTACTTTATCAATACCCTGCCAACATTTTTTGAATTTGACGGCGCTTCTGAGAATCCCCACCCCGTCGGAAACAATCCTATACGACATCGAAAACTCGTCGGAAAAGCGCCTTCACTATTGAGAAGTTGTACCACGCCAAGTTACTACAAAAAAGTATCGCGTGAGTGCAATTATTAGGTGCCTTGTTTAATAAATTTAGAACGACGCCAATAAGAGCCCCTTCAAACAATCAGAAAAAGTGCATTTTAAGATAGTTGTAAAAGAATCATTGTGGTTAAGTAAAACACGATTGTTTAGATGTTTATTTGTTTGATTAAACATTTATAAATTCTTATAAATATAACATTTATACCAGTATCACAACACATTTAACATAATTTTTCCATTAATAATAGAATGATGTTGATTTACAAGTGGCAAGTTACATGTTGCAGCGTTTATCAGCCATTGTTTTTATTCTCGTTGGAGGCGGGGCACAGTGTCGTGTTTTCATATAAACGGCGGCCAAAAATAGAAGGAGTTATCGTAGAAGCATAAAAATTGGTACACATTATTATTATAAGTAGGAAAAAAAAACGAAGTTTTGCAAAAATCGGCCCAAAGACTCGCACACCTCCCATATATCCTGAAAAAACCTTTTATTTTCCAAAATTGTTCTTGTAATTGAACCAAATTTGGCTCGATTTATCTCTGATATATTACTGATAACTGTGGTGAGTTATATGAAATTATCTCAAAGGACACGCCCACCTCCCATATATACTGAAATCAACAAAAAATTATAAATTTCCATAATTGTTGTTGGAATTGAACCAAAGTTGGCATGATTTGTCCTTGATGAATTTTTGATTAGATAATTAAATGAAATTAAATATTTCATTTAATTATCTTACAAAATACGTCTATGTCTTTGATACCAAATATATACCCATATGTCCTTGATACCAAATAAAAAAATCATTTCTATATTATAAATATATATATATTTTTTTTCATTCGCCAATTACTATTATTATATTTAATAAGAGATAGGAAACACATATTTTTCAAATTCATTATTATTGATTAACAAAATATTAAGGACATGATTAAATAAATAAAACTAAATATTTTTCCTCATTCACTAAAGCTGTCATAATCCGTATCACTCGATTCGTACTGACTCAAAAAAGTTTCTGCAATTATAGTTTCAGAACATTCCTCAGTATTGGATTCACTTTGGATGAGAAATTGAGTTATTTTACTATAATTCTTAGCTTTCTTATTATTTGCTTTTCTATGAATAGTAATATTTGGTTCAGACTGCAAAATCATTCTTTCAATTAAATCCTTATTGGTTGACTCACGACTATTTTTTCTGGTATGATTTAATCGGGTCTTTCTAAAAACTTTATGAGTTCCTTCTATAGCTTCCTCCGACACCATGCCAACAGGCATTTTTGAATGTTTTATGAATTCTACACCATGAACAAGAATTTTATGAACTGTGGCTGGCATGTAATACCAAGCGTAATTTGTCGAATTTCCACCTGTCTCGACACTGAAAATTTAAAGAATAAATGAAAGGGGGATGAACGGGGACGCGAAACTAAATTTTTTATACTCTACACACTTGACCAAATATTATATTAAAATATTAAAAAAGTGTTTTTTGGTGTTTTTTTCTTACACTCCACTGAACTTGAATGTTTTTATTTTTAACAAACTTCGATTTTCGCTTTTTGTTTACATTCGGTGTAACGGTAAACCCCATATGATCCACCAAACGAGCCAAAATAGCGAATTGCCATATCGTTATATTCACTCAAAAAAAAAGTGAACCCAATATTTCACTAAAGCTGATTTAATTCAATTTAAGTTCATGGAATTTTTACGTTTTAAGAAAGTTTCCATGACGTTAACATTTTTTTGCGTACGTTAGTTAAAATAACTAAAATAGAGGAAAAAATTATACACAAATGAAGCATAAAGATTAACTAAATCGGGTCTCCCACAAAATAGTTCAGAATTTCTTAAAATTTGTAAATTTTACCAGTAATGAGCCCGTCACGAACTTCGTATGGTACTAAAGACATATTTGCAATTTTTAACTCCAATTTTTTCCTTCAAACTTCGAAATTTTCTTTAAATAGTGAAAAAAATGAATTATGTCTAATAAATCTTCTTGAATTTATCGAAAATTATTTACTTAGTTTTGTGAAATCGGCGTGACATCTCCGTTTCTAATACAGTTTAGTTAAAATTGTCTAAAATTAATATATTTTTTCTAAAACTAACTAAAATTTTCTTTTCGGCTGGGTTCACTGTTTTTTCAGTGTTCTAACACGTTTATCCAATCCTAAATTATACTGCTTTACCGACAATTTTTATTTTAACTTACCGAATTAAATTTGGGTATTTTTTATAACTTTTATATATCGATATTTTTTACTAGAACTATTAACTTTGAATGCTCATATCTTTTTGGAAATATAACATTTTTTAAAAATTCATTTTGATTTAACATAAATAAAGTGTTGTTTGTAAAACGAAATCAACTTTTTTTAAAAACTAGTACAGTGATATTTTTGATTTTTGGCCGCCCTCACGACACTGTGCGGGGTATCTGTAAAATATCTGAAAAACAATCACTTTATTCCATTTGGAAAGTCAGAAATTGTTCACCAATATACCTTTTACAATTTTAAGCGAAATCGCGAAGCAAATTGGGTTGGGTAGCTCTGATCTATACTCATACAATTCCTATAAAATTATTAAACGCGGATTTTTTCTACAAGGCCTTTTCTGTATAAACCTAAAAACACGTAAGATTCTATTACTTGATAGCACTTCCTTCTTATTTAAAGTGTCCAATTGCCGTTAAGTGTATGGGGTGGTTCCGAAAAGAAAAGTGTGGCGAAACGGAAAATTTTATAATTTCTTAATTTCTGTTAAGTCAGCATTATCACAAAGGCAATAATTTCCAGCTGTGAAAGAAAACAAAACGAAAATCTTTGGAAAAATAGCCAATTGTGTTCCAAGTCATCCAGATAGTGTAAGAAAACTAAAAGCACAACGTAATGAGAAATATTTTGAATGAACACTTTTTCTTTTTCCCATTCTTAAAAATTGCTATGCTATGTTGGTTTCTGACAACTTACAAAAAAAAAAAAAAACGAATCATGTAGTCCTTAAGGTTGGTGGTAGTCTTGGCTTGTCTGAGTTATGGTTGAATGTAATCTCCAGAAAGACATGATAGAATATGGAAAATGATGGCATAAACGTGTACCCACCATAAAAATACCAGCTAATATCGTCTATACAAGGAACTCTGGCATTCGAGGGATTTTAATGCTAAGAAAACCATAGGATTTCTGAACAAGGACTCCCAGATTTACCCAGTCCTGTTTTTGGGGCGCCATATCTGTCTCATTATATCTCAAAGCTGTGAAAGGAGGGGATAAAATTGGTTTTTCTGTTTTTTTTTTTTTTTTTTTTTGTGGATAGGCTCAACCAATACAAAGGCGCAGGATCTGGGCAATGGCAATAGCAGTCATGTGGAAAATATCTACAAAGTGTGACATTTCTTTGGGTATTTTCTTGGTTATTGTGGTTGTTATTTCGTGGATTTTGCTGCTTTTTCATAAATACGAGGGCGTTATGTAAATTATAGAAAATAAATAAAAAGGCAAAGAAGAACGAAGATTAGCTATAAGGACTAGCAGAGGATGTTTTATTAATGGAATATTTTCGACACTTTGTATTGCTTATATAAATAAACAAAATAGGAATTGTGTGTATGTGTGTGTAGCATACTAGTAGGCTACAGGGCTCTTATAGTTGAGAAAACGAAATAACTTCATCTACACAGAAATGGAAATTATAAAAAGAATGGATTTGGAATTCCGATTACATTCGAATACTTCAAAACAATTGGTTCTATTTGTTTTGGTTCACAATGTGCAAGGTTTCTATTTCACTCGTTTGAGAAATGGACACTGAAGTTACTACTCGAATTGTGTGCTGTGTGCTTGAAGTATTCGCTTGTGTATTCGTTGCAGAGGTTTGATACATACAAGTGGGCCTATATGGCATATTTGCAATACCATCTGAGTTTCTTAAATAACAACTACTTATAGTAAGTTTTAAGTCGATAGCTTTTTTCGTTCGGAACTTAGCGTGATTTCCACAGAGGGACGGGCGGGCATCGCTAGATCGACGCAGAATTTCACCACGACCCATATTCATATTCTTTATGGGGTCTCAATGGGGACCAATATTATGATGGGGTCTGAGACCAATATAACCTCCTATGGTGGAGGGTATAAGAAGGAATAAGATAGACAAAACATATTTTCCAAATATATTCATCTCTAATTGAGATTTTTCAAAATTTTTGCTCCTAAACGACGTCAATTGTAATTACTATCGAATTGCGGCTTTTTTAAAATTCCTACACTGAAAATAATAAACCTTTTTTGCTCTTTTAAAGACTAATATCCCAGTCTCCATGGAAAATTGGCACGCGGAATAATAACGTGTAACCTTTGCTTCTTTTCGCGCATACCTACCCCGTATATAAAGCATTTCACTGCTATTGCAGTATCCACTGACAACAGGACAAAGAAAAATCATGCTAAATTTAACCCCCAAGTGCCCCGAGGTAATTATAAAAGTGTCCTTCCTTTGAGTATGGGGTTGGGGAGAAAGTTAGTCTATCTTAATCGCATTTTGTTTTTTGGTTTGAGAAGTTTCAGCCTCCGCTTCTTTGTCTTAATCATAATGAGTGGCATTCGGACATTTGGACATAATTGTTCAATTATTTTTGCGTTTTGTCTATGCCAAAAAGGCATATAATTTTCCGAGATTCTTTTCGTTCTGGGGATTATGGTCTTTGGAAGTTGCTACTTCTCTTGCTAGTGGATAGTAAAATGACATTTAAAAAATGTAGTCTGAAAATAATGGACAATTACCTAATAGAATCTAATTAAATTTAAATTTTTTTAGATGGACAATAATGAGGGACATATTATTAAGTGGGCAAATAAGTAGAAAATCTCAAATAGGATTTAAGATATAAATTAAGGCGTTTAAATCTCTGATTTATGCGCTTAAACTTTTTAATGTCTTTTGTAATTTTCAGTGGCGATTTTAAATTTCTAAAATTTGTGGACATTTTTCATATGATTTTCATCCTAATATTTAAGTCGAAATCAAAGGATAAAGTTTACATTATATCTGTAATCAGGAAGGAGGGAGATGTTTCAGCCGCAAAATTTATCTCCAACATTTCATAAAAAGTTGGAACTACTTTCTTTTCCAACTATCTGCTATACTTATGCATAAAGAAAGATCGATCCTTGAGAATATAATATGAACGGGAACCCGCATTAAACTGACATATTTCTATTCACCCGAAGGACTACAATATTCCACAAAGTGAGGTATTAGTTGTAGTGGTTTTGATTTCAAGTCAAAGAAGCGGAGAATTGAAGTCAGAATTAATTTAAGACACGATTCTCTTTTAAATTTAACTTTTGCGTACTTGATTCTAGGAAATAATTTTCAATTTATTGTTACGGCAACTTAAGTTTTCAAATTCAGACTCCACTGCAGACCAGGGATGGAAACTACAATTTTTAAGAAAGTACAAAAACGGTATCTTTTTAAGCGAAAAAGTACTTTTTACTAAATTTCAACAAAAAATTCATTGGAAGATTATTGTCAAGAGCTTTTTCTTTTTCTTACAAAGACTATCGTAGTATTGTAAAAAAATAGTAAAAATAAAAAATGTATAAATAAAAAATAAAAATAAAATTTTGACAAAAGTCTCTAAAGAAATAAAATTTTGACAAAATTTTCTATAGAAATAAAATTTTGACAAAATTTTCTATAGAAATAAAAATTTGACAAAATTTTCTATAGAAATAAAATTTTGACAAAATTCTCTATAGAAATAAAATTTTGACAAAATATTCTATAGAAATAAAATTTTGACAAAATTTTCTATAGAAATATAATTTTGACAAAAATTTTTATAGAAATAAAATTTTGACAAAATTTTTATAGAAATAAAATTTTGACAAAATTTTCTATAGAAATAAAATTTTGACAAAATTTTCTATAGAAATAAAATTTTGACAAAATTTTCTATAGAAATAAAATCTTGAAAAAAAAAATTCTATAGAAATAAAATTTTGATACAATTTTCAATAGAATACAATTTTGACAAAATTGTCTATAAAAATAAAATTTTGACAAAATTTTCAATAGAAATAAAATGTTGATACAATTTTTAATAGAATAAAATTTTGACAAAATTTTCTATAGAAATAAAAATTTGACAAAATTTTCTATAGAAATAAAATTTTGACAAAATTCTCTATAGAAATAAAATTTTGACAAAATATTCTATAGAAATAAAATTTTGACAAAATTTTCTATAGAAATATAATTTTGACAAAAATTTTTATAGAAATAAAATTTTGACAAAATTTTTATAGAAATAAAATTTTGACAAAATTTTCTATAGAAATAAAATTTTGACAAAATTTTCTATAGAAATAAAATTTTGACAAAATTTTCTATAGAAATAAAATCTTGAAAAAAAAAATTCTATAGAAATAAAATTTTGATACAATTTTCAATAGAATACAATTTTGACAAAATTGTCTATAAAAATAAAATTTTGACAAAATTTTCAATAGAAATAAAATGTTGATACAATTTTTAATAGAATAAAATTTTGACAAAATTTTCTATAGAAATAAAAATTTGACAAAATTTTCTATAGAAATAAAATTTTGACAAAATTCTCTATAGAAATAAAATTTTGACAAAATATTCTATAGAAATAAAATTTTGACAAAATTTTCTATAGAAATATAATTTTGACAAAAATTTTTATAGAAATAAAATTTTGACAAAATTTTTATAGAAATAAAATTTTGACAAAATTTTCTATAGAAATAAAATTTTGACAAAATTTTCTATAGAAATAAAATTTTGACAAAATTTTCTATAGAAATAAAATCTTGAAAAAAAAAATTCTATAGAAATAAAATTTTGATACAATTTTCAATAGAATACAATTTTGACAAAATTGTCTATAAAAATAAAATTTTGACAAAATTTTCAATAGAAATAAAATGTTGATACAATTTTTAATAGAATAAAATTTTGACAAAATTTTCTATAGAAATCAAAAGTTTATTTCTATAGAAGATTTTGACAAAATTTTCTATAGAAATAAAATCTTGATACAATTTTCAATAGAATAAAATTTTGACAAATATTTTTATAGAAATAAAATTTATACAAAATGTTCAAGAGAAATAAAATTTTGATACAATTTTCAATAGAATAAAATTTTGACAAAATTTTCTATAGAAATAAAATTTTGATACAATTTTTAATAGAATAAAATTTTGACAAAATTTTCTATAGAAATAAAATTTTGACAAAATTTTGTAAAAGACCATTAGTAAATAAGTTTGTTAAAGACTTTCTCAAAATATTAAAATATTTTGTCGAAACTATTATGCTAAAACTGTATACACAAAAGGTACTAAATCATTCTCGGCAGTACTACGGTACTGACCAAGGTGAAAAAGTATTGAAAAAAGTACTATAGTACTGCATTTTCCATCCCTGCTGCAGACCTCTGCAACGAATACACAAGCAATTACTTCAAGCACATGCCACACAATTCGAGTAGTAACTTCATTGTCCATTTCTCAAACGATTAAAATATAAACCTTGCAAATTCTGAAGTATTCGAATGTACTCGGAATTCCAATTCCATTGGTTTTATAATTTCCATTGCTGTATAGATGAAGTTATTTCGTTTCTCAACTATAAGAGTATGCTACACACACACACTCCATTCCTATTTTGTTTGTTGTTGGCACATATAACAAAAGCACAGACCCGCTCACAGCCTGCATTCACTGACTTCTGCCAATCAACTGATCGACGATTGTGTTTGTTTTTCTGTTGATAGTTACTTCGTGTCGCTTACGAAGTTTCGCCTTTGCTAGAGCAAGGTATTCTATCTTCACTAAAAATGTTATGTTTTACTCGTTTCTTGACGATTACAACAAAAACAAAATATTGAAAGAACTGCACAACGATTCCTTTTGAATGCGATGGCTCTGCAATGCTTGACACTGCAATCGCTTTACAGTGTTTCTGTTTATTAATCGAAGTACGAGTGTATTCGTATTCGTGGAGTATATTGCCTTCACTAGAACATCGATTACTTCGAATAGGCTTGTGCAGGCCTTTGCTCCACTCCAAGTAGAAATTATGGTTTGTTTCAAACAATAAAGTGTTTAAAATAAAGTGTTGAAAAATATAACCTATTTTTGATCGCTTTTTTTGCTCTGTAATGAAGATACAAAAGATCAACAAACCTAAAGACCAAGTTGACCTTAGATACCCATTTTTAAGTCGAATCACCTAATTATGGGAGCCACCGTGGTGCAATTTTTAGCATGTCCGCCATTCATACACAAGGTCGTGGGTTCGATTCCTTCTTCGACCGAACACCAAAAAGATTTTCAGCCTTGGATTATCCTTCCTCTCTAAGTCGTTTCACTGCACTGAAAAAAAGCATGTCCGATTCCAAAGATTTTGTCTTTACTTTCAAAATTTTGGTATTGATTCCGAGGCAAAGAAGCGGAGAATACAAGTAAGGATACTTTAAAGACACGATTCTCTTTTAAATTTGGTATTTGTGTACTTGTTTCTAGGAAGTAAATTTGAATTTTTCGTTTTTTTCAGCTTTTTTTCTTCATATGCCATCAAAGTCCTTTAAAACCGAGTCAACAAACTTTATTTTCCAAATTAAGACTCGACTTCCAGTAAAAATTATGCTATGTTTCAAGTAGAGGTCTGCATCGAATAACTTTTCACTACATGTATGCAATTCGCTGTCGAATATAGTACATACACTGTCTTTCTCTCAGAGCGCAAGTAGTGAAGTGAAGAGAACACTTGCTTGTCAAATACCACCAAGTACTTATCCGAAAAACTATGTGTTCCGAAAAAAAGGAACAATAAAAATGCAAGTATTTGAGAAAAAGTACTACATGGATTCTCTTCACTTCACGTGGTACCACAAGTATTTCTCAGTTATGTGCGAAGCAAAACTTTCCATTATTATTAATCATAGATATGTATGTATGTCACATATTTCATATATTTATGTATGTCACACACTTACCTTAACGTTTGGCGTTCTTTATAACAAACCGAAAACATATATTATGGAGAGTAACTGTTTTTTGTATTGCTAAAACTGCACGTGGTACATGAAGTTTTGTTCTCGCAACATACTCGACGTGATCACTCTGAGTACACTTCAATAAGACAGAAAGAGGAATATGTGTTTGTTGGTAGTGAAGACATCAGAGTAGCAACAAGAAGTTACTCGTGGCTTTTGGTGTTCATCAAAATGTTTTGCGACTCTCTCAAATAGATGTACTCATGTAGCAAGTACACGTGTACTCTTCATTTACAAGTGGAATTGTGCAGACCTCTAGTTTCAAGTAAAAAACGTCTTTAAAATAAAGTGTTGAAAAACATGTCCTATATTTGGACGATTTTTTGCTTTGTAGTCAAGATACAAAAAGACAATAAATTTAAAGACAATTTCATTAAATTTAAAGATTTTTTCAGAATTATTAAAGTCAAGTTTACCTTAGCCCAAACATTTTTATACCCTCCACCATAGGATGGGGGTATATTAACTTTGTCATTCCGTTTGTAACACATCGAAATATTGCTCTAAGACCCCATAAAGTATATATATTCTGGGTCGTGGTGAAATTCTGAGTCGATCTAAGCATGTCCGTCCGTCCGTCCGTCTGTCCGTCTATCCGTCTGTCCGGCTGTCCGTCCGTCTGTGGAAATCACGCTAACTTCCGAACGAAACAAGCTATCGACTTGAAACTTGGCACAAGTAGTTGTTATTGATGTAGGTCGGATGGTATTGAAAATCGGCCATATCGGACCACGTTTACGTATAGCCCCCATATAAACCG
The DNA here is from genome assembly GCF_050003625.1 of Haematobia irritans. Classification (NCBI taxonomy): domain Eukaryota; kingdom Metazoa; phylum Arthropoda; class Insecta; order Diptera; family Muscidae; genus Haematobia; species Haematobia irritans. The sequence continues at coordinate 134,142,851 of NC_134398.1, read as the reverse complement.
ATCCCCAAATTTGGCTTGAGGAGCCTCCCGGAGCAGCAAAATTCATCCGATCCGGTTGAAATTTGGTACCTGATGTTAGTATACGGCCTCTAACAACTATGCAAAAATTGGTCCATATCGGTCCATATTTATATATAGCTCCCATATAAACCGATCCGCAGATTTGACCTCCGGAGCCTCTTGGAGGGGAAAAATTCATCCGATCCGGTTGAAATGTGGTACATGATGTTATTATACGGTCTCTAACAACCATGCAAAAATTGGTCCATATCGGTCCATAATTATATATAGCCCCATATAAACCGATCCCCAGATTTGACCTCCGGAGCCTCTTGGAGGGGCAAAATTCATCCGATCCTGTTGAAATTTGGTACCTGATGTTAGTATACGGCCTCTAACAACCATGCAAAAATTGGTCCATATCGGTTCATAATTATATATAGCTCCCATATAAACCGATCCCCAGATTTGAATTCCGGAGCCTCTTGGAGGAGCAAAATTCATCCGATCCAATTGAAATTTAGTACGTGGTGTTAGTATATAGTCTCTAACAACCATGCAAAAATTGGTACATATCGGTTTATAATTATATATAGCTCCCATATAAACCGATCCCCAGATTTGACCTCAGGAGCCTCTTGGGGGAGCGAAATTCATCCGATCCTGTTGAAATTTGGTACATGGTGTTAGTATATGGTATCTAACAACCATGCAAAAATTGGTCCATATCGGTCCATAATTATATATAGCAAAAGTCATCCGATGCGGTTGAAATTTGGTACATTTTGTCAATATATGGCCTCTAACAGCCATGTAAAAATTGGTCAATATCGGTCTTTAGTTATATATAGCTGATGACTTATTACACAAAAATTGGTCCATATCGCCAAAAATAATCTACCAAAACTTTATTTCCATAGAAAATTTTGTCAAATTTTATTACTATAGAAAGTTGTGTCTAAATTTCATTTCTATAGAAAGTTTTGTCAAACGTTTATTTCTATAGAAATGTTTGTCAAAATTTTATTTCCATAGAAAGTTTTGTCAAAATTTTATTTTTATAGAAAATTTTGTAAAAAATTTATTTCTGTAGAAAATTTTGTCAACATTTTATTTCTATACAAAATTTTGTCAACATTTTACTTCCATAGAAAATTTTGTCAACATTTTATTTCTATAGAAAATTTTGTCAAGTTTTTATTTCTATAGAAAATTTTGTCAAGTTTTCATTTCTATAGAAAATTTTGTCAAGTTTTCATTTCTATAGAAAATTTTGTCAAGCTATATTATATACGTATTTAATCGGCCTTTTTTTGTTTAATATATACCCCGTATGGGCTAACTTAAAATTTAGAAGACAGTGTGAAAAAGTTTTACGATACCTTGCTATCGGCAAGTGTTATCGCAACCCAAGTAATTCGATTGTGGATGACAGCCTTTAGTAGAAGTTCCTACGCAATCCATGGTGGAGGGTACATAAGATTCGGCCTGGCCGAACTTACGGCCGTATATACTTGTTTGATTTAATATATACCACGTATGGACTTACATACAATTTAGAAGATGGTGTTAGGAGGTGTTAAGATACCTTGCCATCGGCAAGCGTTACCGCAACTTAAGTATTTCGATTGTGGATGACAGTCTTTAGTACAAGTTTCTATGCAATCCATGGTGGAGGGTACATAAGATTCGGCCTGGCCGAACTTACGGCCGTATATACTTGTTTTTCTTTCATGTTATGATACCCATTTTTAAATGAAATCACTTAATTATAAGGACAATACGACTTCATTGAAAAGTTTATCGACTTTACGACAAGGAAAAAAACTTTATACTAAAGAAACGCGTCGTCTATGCTAAGCAAAATTTGCATTCTTATTTTAAAGATATGAAATCTTTGACCTCACGACAATATTTTTTTTAGTGTGCAATGTGGAACTCCGCTCGGACTCGGCTATAAAAAGGAGGTCCCTTGTCATTGAGCTTAACATGGAATCGGGCAGCACTCAGTTATAAGAGTGAAGTTCACCACTGTGGTATCACATGGACTGAATAGTCTAAGTGAGCCTGATACATCGGGCTGTCACCTATCCTAACTATAGGGACAAAACGATTTCACTAAAAAGTTTATCGACTTTTGGACTAGGAAAACAAACTTTATATCAGAGAAATGCACCGTCTATGCTAATCAAAATTCGTATTCGAATTTTAAGGACACGAAATCTTTGGCTTCACGATAATATTTTTTTAAGTGAACGAAATGAAATGAGTCAAAGACGATACTGCCATACGTTATGGTTGGAAGAATTAAGGACAACTAAAAGTACGATAACAAGGAAATTGGGATATAACAGGTTGGCTGATAAGTCTCCGGTCTGACATATAGATGGCGACGCTAGTATTAAATACATACTATTTTTATAAGGTACCAATCTTCAAATGATTCGTGTCAAAATTTGACGTCTGCAAGTCAATTAGTTTGTGCGATAGAGTGTCTTTTGTGAAGCAACTTTTGTTATTGTGAAAAAAATGGAAAAAAGGAATTTCGCGTTTTGATAAAATACTGTTTTCTGAAGGCAAAAAATACGGTGGAAGCAACAACTTGGCTTGATAATGAGTTTCTTGGGTTGATAATATGTTTCCGGACTCTGCCCCAGGGAAATCAACAATAATTGATTGGTATGCAAAATTTAAGCGTGGTGAAATGAGCACGGAGGACGGTGAACGCAGTGGACGCCCGAAAGAGGTGGTTACCGACGAAAACATCAAAAAAATCCACAAAATGATTTTGAATGACCGTAAAATGAAGTTGATCGAGATAGCAGAGGCCTTAAAGATATCAAAGGAACGTGTTGGTCATATCATTCATCAATACTTGGACATGCGGAAGCTCTGTGCAAAATGGGTGCCGCGCGAGCTCACATTTGACCAAAAACAACAACGTGTTGATGAGTCTGAGCGGTGTTTAAAAATGTTTTTGTATTTAAATTTGTTTTTAGGTCGAAAATGGGATAAAATTATGTAGATGATGTAAAATAACGAGTGGCAAGATTTTAGTTACGTTGAATACTCGTATTTTGTTTAGGTATTTGAGTAGTTTTTGTATTAAAAGCAAGAACGAAAAATAAATTAAAGCAAATTAACCAGCAAAGTTTTACCATTTTTAGAATTTTTCTACCCAAAAGGTGAAATCTTATAAAGAACGCCAAAAACGTATATATTTAAACTTTCATTTATTCATTTTCATTATTTTTTTGGATTGATTATGGTGTTCATTATTACATAGAAATAAACTTCTGCAATATTCGCTTAGAAATACTTTTTAAAATATTTTGATTTTTGGGTATATTTATCGTTAAACATTCTTAATTTTTAATAATAACAAATGAGGAATTGGACGAAGGAATTTTTGTATATATTTTATTCGATGCTATTTTTATTGATATTTGAGTAAATGTTAGTTGTTAACTTTCGTGGAGCCACCGGGAGCCACTGTTGTGCAATAGTTAGCATGTCCGCCTTGCATATAGCAAATACCAACAAGTTTTTCAGTGGTGGATTATCCCACCTGAGTAATGCTGGTGACATTTCTGAATGTTTCAAAGCTTCTCTATGTGGTTTCACTGCAATGTGGAAGCCGTTCGGACTCGGCTATAAAAAGGAGATCCTTTGTTGTTGTTGTTGTAACAGTTTGTAATGTAGTTTCATCCATTTTGTTCTATGCTTGTGTAGTTCAGCTGGTATACAGATCAAGGAACTCTGCGACAAGGATAGGGTGTGGCCAGAGTGATCTGGTAGTGAGACGAGTAGGCTTAGCTGGGCAAGCAAAAAGGTGACGAGTGTCATGTGGCCCTTGGTTACAGATGGGACACACGTCAGCTACGCTACTATAAATCAGCGATAAGTATGAATTGAGGCGGCTGTACTTGCCTGATCTTAGTTGGGCCAAAACTACCCTGGTTTGCCGTGGGAGATCCTTTGTCACTGAGCTTAACCTCGAATCGTGCAGCATTCAGTGATAAGAGAGAAGTTCACCACTGTGGTATCTCAATGGACTGAATAGTCCAAGTCAGCCTGAAATATCGGCCATTATACCTAACCTAACCTAACTACAAAAATAAAATTTTAAGAACTTTAATTAATTTATTTTATTTTTCATAAATTTATTTAATTTTAAATTTTTGTTATAAACTAAGCAGCGGAATTTTATTTTGTTTTTGTTTGAATGAAAACTGAAATTTTAATTTTACATTTTGCATTAATGTCTTCAAGAAATATAATAATATTTGAAAATGTAACGTTAATTTTACAAAATTAGCAGATTTTTTAAATATAAAGTTAATAATAATGTAAAAAAAACGAATCGAATTAAATTTATTTCATCAAGAGGCTACGGAATCTGGGGATCGGTTTATATGGGGGCTATATAATCGGAAGGTCTTACCTAAGGTTAAGACCTACATCAATGAGAACTACTCGTGTCATGTTTCAAGTCACGCTGGATTTCAACAGACGCACGGATTGACTTCGTTAGATCGATTCAAAATTTCACTGCGACCAGGAATATATGTACTTATCGAATGATCATGTTAGTATTCCCATATGGCGCAATACTTCTCGTTAATTTGTGATGATTACGTACAAGATTTTACAAGACGAAAATAATCGAGAAGGTTCAGCGGTTAAAAATAGAAGTGCCCACATGTAATAGGTACTTTTAGTTAATGTGGTATCATAATGGACTGAATAGACTAAGTGAGCCTGAAACTTAATCGGGCTGCCACTTTAACCTAACCTTCAAAATTTCCAACACACAAAAATAGTAGTTCTTTCTTACCATACGAAATATTAGATCCACGAACTCTTCTTTTATTTGCAAAGATGTCTCTAAAAAGACAAATAAATATGTTTTGGTGGTACCCGATGCCACGTTTGTTACCAACGAACCTTGGGTATCACGCCTTGTGAATAGGTTATCGAAGATTGCTCCATCATCTTTCTGGACGGTCTGGAGATCGGTTTATGTCGAAGAAATAGGAATCGGTATATATGAGGCCATAAAATTTCTTTTTACATTAAGACCTTAAATCTGGGTGTCGGTCTATATGGGGCTATATACATTAGAGTGACCGCAACTTATATGGGGCAAAAAAAAAGTCGAATCCCCTTTCCAGATATTGGGATAGCCAAAATTTGAGCCCGATTGAACGACGTTAGCACGTGCCGCTCGTCGCTCAAAATTTGTAACACGAATGTTTTGGCCAAAAACTTGACGTATTGAGTCATAACTCGAGAACGGTAAATAATAAAAACACGCACTATATCACAAGCGATAGCTTATTTTGTCCTTAAAAATCTATGTTATGAACAAAATTGTTGTAACTCTGAGTCAAACCGAGTTACGCCAGCCTTTAGCTTCGAAAACGCGACCTGGTGCCACTAGGAGCATTCGCCTCAACCCCACAAAACGAATCCCCTTTCCAGATAACGTCGTTTAATCGGGCTCAAATTTTGGCTATCCCAATATCCGGAAAGGGTATTCGTTTTGTGGGGTTAAGGCGAATGCTCCTAGTGGCACCAGGTCGCGTTTTCGGAGCTAAAGGCTGGCGTAACTCGGTTTGACTCAGCGACGAGCGGCACGTGTTAACGTCGTTCAATCGGGCTCAAATTTTGGCTATCCCAATATCTGGAAAGGGGATTCGTTTTGTGGGGTTAAGGCGAACAAGATTCCGACATTTTTTTTGCCCCATATAAGTTGCGGTCACTCTAATGGTGGAGTGTACAAAAATATGATTTTGAACTATATTCGTTATCGATACCAATTGGTAGCGATGAGAATATTTATATTAATTTCATCATAATTCCTCTGCGTGTAGCAATTCTGATTTAAATTCGTAATTTGATCAAACTAAGCAGTAATGCTAATATTACAATTTCGTGTTGAATGCGAAAAACATTCAGCACCAGCAAAAGTAAATTTCGCAACGCCTTTTCAATATCTTTAAATGACAAGCTATCCACAAATTCGATTACAATGTCTGCCACCAAACCACCCTCACCACCTCATCAAGTAAATGCCTTATTATGCGCCCTTCAATATTAACCAATATTTTCCAAAGGGGCCACACGACCAAGGACTACTGTCAGTAACTCCTGCCAGACACAAGCATATATGCCTTAAGGGCTCAGGTGTTGTGTCATTCAATTATAATTTCCATCAACTCTTACTCTTCCGTCGAAATTGACTTGGTTTGATTGGAGTTGACTTGATTCGAGTCGATATGAAATGATTTTCATTTATTTGATTTGTATGTGAGTTCCATTTTGGCTTTGGTGAAGTGAAAGCCTTTTTTTGGTGGATGCAATGTTTTTGGCATTTGTCTGTTCTGGTAAATTACAAGATTTTTAATATGTTTGTGCAGAGAGTGCTTTGACAGTTTATTTATAATTCAATTTGGTAATGATTTTATTAAAAAAAAGTATGTTGTGGGCGTATTTTTATAGAACTTAAGTACTTTACTAGAGTAAACACTGATACATACGATTCAACTAGAATACTTTTACGATGAATATCTCAATGAGTGACATGTTATGAACTTAGATAATTTCATCCAAAGTATTACTTAGGTTTCATTTTCCACTTGTATATTTTTCTGATAGATACTTACTCGGAAAAATCTCTCATTACAAAATAATCTTGGAGGAAACTTATGGTGTTTTCTTTTCTTTTAAAATAGGCCCGCTTTTTGTATTTTGCTCGGAAAATTAGCTTTTTCTAAAAAAAATATTTTTGTGCAAAATTGCACCAGAAACAATGAATCATCTTTTTAAGCACCCGTGCATTGATTTCGCAAGTTCTTCACTTTATTCTACGCCAATATTTGGGATTCCATTAACAAAAAATAAGGAAAAATTTAAAAGAATACATGTTTTTTGGATATATCTTCTTTTATCTCTGCTTAAAGACATTTCGAGTAACACTAGCAAATATTCTATAGCGAATTCCACGTGCCGAGAATTAGATCGGTACACTTTTCTGATATTTTTTGAAAATCCCCATTTTTATTTTATTTGTCCTTACTATGTTCAGAAAATTTAACTTTATTATGAAAACTGCGTTGTATTCGTTATATTCAAGCGTGAAAATAAGATTGATTTATACTTGATTGGAAAACTACAAGTGGTTATCGTAGAGCCCCCCAAGATGTACATGCCAGGATACCGTCCAAAAATGGGTGAAAAATAGCTACATCAGAAATTATTTCAAAGTGAATGCCAGATTTCGGAAACCACATCGAAGTTCTTGAGCTGAACATTTCGCAAAAGCATGCAACACATATTAAATAATGTGCTTGGACTAAAGGTCACTGGATTTGCACCGCCGATGGTAATAGTAACGAATGATGGCCGCTCCCAGTCTGTATTCATCAAATGTCAATATTTTGTCGGTATTTTAACTACGCTTAATGGGAATCCCAAAAAGTGGTGTACAAGTTAGTTCCATTTTTGCACGAGATAGATAATTATTCCCATAAAACCGTTTCCTTTTTGTATGTAATCCATTGCGGATAACACATCGAAATGTGCCCTTGCTTGTTTTCCAGATAACATATGTAGCTGTCAGGCTACCTACACCCAGAAAAAAGTGACCCCTTCTTTAAGTTAAAATGAACTCATTGTGAAGAAAGTTGAACTTCGTTTGTTTGTTTGAACGATGTGATTTTCGTAGAAATTAGGTATGATGCATTCCATATATTAGTTAACATTTTCCTATATTTATGTACCACTATACTACAGAATGAAAAAATTTAACTGATTTGAATTCATATATGGAATGATTTTATTGAAATATTTCATTCATTTGGACAAATCTTACACATTTGTGGTAAAACTTTTACTTCATAATTAGAACTGCTTACCTTCGTTTTTAAATACAATTTTATTTATTTATATAAGCAGTTTTATCTTCAATAAAAGACATGTTTTATTAATATATTGAATATATTTAATTAGAATCAACCATGTGATATTATCAACTGTAAAACGCACTTTTTCTTCTTCTTGTACTTTTCACTTTTAATAAGTTGCTGCCTAACGATTTTGTCCTCCTTTTACAATTTCAATACCTACAAATATAAAAAATCATAAACCATTTTTGTTACAAAAGGTTAGCGTCACTGAATATTACCTGATAATTGAATTCCAAATTATTCCAAATAATTGAAGATTCCAAAATGAAGACAAATGAAAGGGTTGTTATTCTGCTGGTGTTTTCTTTCTTTATACACCATCACGAACATTGATATATTTATTTTCAAAAAACGAAAATTTTCCTCACTAATTTAAAATAACAAATATTTTATATATTTTATTTGTTATTTATTATATTATTTTTTAACAATCTCTCCGTATACCACAACAACGCGATTCCAACTAACAAAACAACCCACGCGCAAACATATCGATTACACCCACGCGCAAACACATCGATTACGATGACAGGTATCGATTACAGGTAGACAATAGAAATATAGGAAAATTTCCTATATTCTAACAAGTGTGTTTCCTTAAGTTTTGAAAGGATTGCATACTTCTTAGTACGAATGAACTAAAATATTTTTCTATGCCAAATGTTGTTCGTATGTATGAAAAACTTTCTATTATAAAGGAAGTTGCAATTATCATTTTATAAGAAATTTTACTAATTTTGAGGAAACTTGATTTTAGTTCGGGTTTTGTGTATTTTTACGAATGCTTTGTTATCGGAGAATAAAATTTTCTTGTTCAGTAGTAAATTCTTATACCCAGCGAAGAAAACAGTATGAGTAAAATTCCATGCCTTATTCTAGTTAATGAACTATTCCTAACTGCTTACAGTTTAGGATTTTTTTTACTGAAACCAGTAATTTTTATTATTTCTCACAAAATTTTACCTTAATGGAAATAAAATGGATAAACTATATTGATGAAAAAATTTTCCTTTAGTTTCGAAGGCACTTTTTTCTGGGTGTAGCTATCTGGAAAACAAGCAAGGGCACATTGCAGCTTATCAAATAACCGTTAGCAATAAATACAATATGACATTAAGGGAATCTCTATCTGTCTTACCAAATGCATCAGATATACTCAAGGATGCCATTAGTTGCACTTTTTCTAAAATCATGCAGGAAGTCCATTGGTGAAATGTCGGTCATGTGACGACCCACCCTATCTGGTCCTATATTTAAACAATAAAATATCAAACGGCAATTAGTAGTAATATTAGCTAGACTAGTTGATAGTCGAGATAATATAGTGATGAAATATAATAATTATGAGAGTCAATTGTTCAAGTGTTTAGAATTGATAATATTGAAACATATATAAAGGCTGAAATTAATAATGGATGTGTGAAAACTTAAGACTACAGGATTGTGTTAGAGCAAGTATAAACGGCCGTAAGTTCTGACAGACCGAAGCTTATGTACCCTCCACCATGGATTGCGTAGAAACTTCTTCTAAACACTGCCATCCACAATCGAATTACTTGAGTTGCGGTAACGCTTGCTGAGTTATCTTAAAACCTCCTAAAACCGTCTTCTAAATTGTAAGTAAGTCCATACGTGGTATATATTAAATCAAAAACGACCGACTAAATCGTCTATAATTCAGTTTAACAAAATTTTCTATAGAAATAAAATTTTCACAAAATTTTCTATAGAAATAAAATTTTGACAAAATTTTCTATAGAAATAAATTTTTGACAAAATTTTCTATAGAAATGAAATTTTAACAAAATTTTCTATAGAAATAAAATTTTGACAAAATTTTCTATAGAAATAAAATTTTGTTTTTGTTTTTTTTATTTCAGCTTAAAACCATACATTGACTAAACTGCAAGTGTAGCTTAACCAACAGAGGAAAAGAATGTTTGTCAAATTTATTTGGGCAAAGCCCTATAGACTCCAAGATGGTTGGATGGACGCACGTTTCGGAATTACCACATTCCTCATCAGCATCCTCTACTTGGAGTAAAACTATCAACCAATTATCAGAATAAATTCAGGCAGTTTATTAAACCCAACAATGAACCACACTTGAACCATCCGAAAAAAGGTTTTGTATGATAGCCGAAATAAATTCGAAACAAACATATCTCTTTTCCTATGATGATTGATTTGACAGTGGCATTGGAAAAGAGATATGTTTGTTTCAAATTTATTTCGGCATAAGCCGGTTATCATACAAAACCTTTTTTCGGAAGGTTCAAGTGTGGTTCAATGCTTAAAGAACAAAACCAACAATAAAAAAACAAAACGAAATAAAATTTTGACAAAATTTTCTATAGAAATAAAATTTTGACAAAATTTGTATAGAAATAAAATTTAGATAGGTTTTTTTTCGGCTCGAGTGGCAGCCATGATTATGAACCGATGTGGACCAATTTTTTGTGATTGGAGATCGGCTACATATATAACTATAGACCGATATGAACCAATTTTGGTATGCTTGTTAGCGGCCATATACTAACACCACGTTCCACATTTGAACCGGATCGGATGAATTGTGCTCCTCCTAGAGGCTCCGGAGGTCAAATCTGGAGAACGGTTTATATGGGGGCTATATATAATTATGGACCGATATGGACCAATTTTAGCATGGTTTTTAGAGACCATATACCAACACCATGTACCAAATATCAGGCAGATCGGATGAAATTTACTTCTCTTTGAGGCTCCGCAAGGCAAATCTGGGGATCGGTTTATATGGGGGCTATATATAATTATGGACCGCTGTAGACCAATTTGTGATTGGTTGTTAGAGACCATATACCACCAAATTTCAGCAAGATCGGATGAAATTTGCTTCTCTTTGAGGCTCCGCAAGGCAAATATGAGGGTCCGTTTATATGGGGGCTATACGTAAAAGTGGGCCGATATGGCCCATTTGCAATACCATCCGACCTACATCAATAAGAACTACTTTTACCAAGTTTCAAGTCGATAGCTCGTTTCGTTCGGAAGTTAGCGAGATTGCAACAGACGGCCGGACGGGCATGCTTAGATCGACTCAGAATTTCATCACAACCAAGAATATATATACTTTATGGGGTCTTAGAGCAATAATTCGATGTGTTACAAACGGAATGACAAAGTTAATATACCCCCTCCTATTGTGGAGGGTATAAAAATGGTAATGTAATAATGTAATATTAGAGTCACAGTCGCCAATGAATCTCACAGTCACCAGAATACAATAACATACCACAGTGGACAAAAATTTTAAATTTACTCGAAAATCCATTAGTAGTATTCATACCCTTCACCACTACTGTGGTACAGTGTATAATAAGTTTGTGCATTTGTATGTAACACCCAGAAGGTGGCGGCATACACCCATAGATCCATCGATCGTCTTAGAATTACATTCGGAGTCGATTTAGCGATGTCCGTCTGTCTGTTGATGTATTATTGTGTGAAACGGAACATCTTCAAATTTGGCATAGGGGTCAAAGATGATACCTATTGATTTTGGAAAAAAATCCGATTAGATTAAGATATAGCTGCAATATATATTTACAACCTGGTCATAAATGACGTATTTATCAACCGATCTTCTTAAAATTTCGTTTTTTCAAATGTTTTGCGAGTCTCGTAAATTTTACAGAAAAAACCGGTTCAGATTTACATACAGCTCTCACGTATGTCTTTTGTTCGATTTACACTCATATGACCACTGTAGGTCAAATCTAGGATAAATCTTCACCATTGTAAGGCCGCTTGTGCTGCCTTAAAAGTTCTCCTGATGAAAGGAGACATAGATCTTATTCAAAAACCATACATATATAAGAACAAGATCTGTGAATTAAGCACTCCGGGTTTCAAACTTTTGCATAATACCGGTAACGATATAAATTCAGCATATATAATTGCTAAAAACGAACTAAACTTGTTCCTGCTTCCTTCATTGAGCAATGCAGACACTGTCGTAGCCAGTCTAGAGATATCCACATGCAAATATTGGGTATCTTCGGTCTACATGGGGCATGATAGGGATATGCCACCCTGTGCCGTTAAGACCTTAGTTGAGGAGTCACTAAAAACAAAGACAAAACTCATTATGGGATGCGATGCAAATGCACATCATAGTATTTGGGGAAGTAGTGATACTAATACAAGGGTAGAGTCGCTAATAGAGTTTATTTTGCGTACTAAACTGGTAGTTTGCAATAAGGGAGATGCACCAACCTTCGTCACCAAGAACAGACAAGAGGTTTTGGACGTCACGTTGACCTCTCCGGAACTGAATGATAAGATATCTGAGTGGCAAGTTTTGAGGGATCATAGCTTCTCAGATCATCGCTACATCAGTTTCAGATTGGCTGTTCTTACTTCAAAGACCATATTTCCGCCAAATGTTAGGAAAGCTGATTGGAATAGGTATAGGGAATCGTTCAATTTGATGATACCGGAAATGCCGGAGACAAATGTGAGCACTGTGCAAGATATCGAACACGCAGTGGAGCGGATTACTAAGGCCTTCAACATTTCACTGAAAGTTGCTTGCCCTAGAGGAAAGCCAAGGGGAAAAAATCGGCCGCCATGGTGGACTACGGAGTTAAGTAATATGAGGAAATCCTGCAGGAAGCTCTTTAACAAAGCAAAGTCCACAAGAGCTCCGGAGGATTGGGACACTTACAAGATGAATCTGAGAGCATATAAACGAGAACTGAGAAGGTCTCAACAAAACTCTTGGGATGATTACTGTAGCAGTATTGAGAATACGTAAGAGGCTTCCAGACTACGGAAGGTACTAGCATCCACTAACACCGCTCCAGGTTTCATTAAAACATCAGAGGGAAATTGGACAACGTCCAGTGAGGAGACGTTGGAGGTACTTTTGGACACACACTTCCCTGGAAATCAGATGGTTGAACCATGTTCCGGCGGTGTAACAGAGGCTCAGCGATCATTTCCTATCGAGAAAATTGTGTCGGAATCTAGAATAAAATGGGCTTTAAATAGCTTTGGACCATTCAAATCCCCCGGACCTGATGGAATTACTCCGGCGGAGTTACAGGCAGTGGCTGAAAGAATTATCCCCTGGTTGACGATGATATATAAACGATGTGAAACGATGTGAAACAAAAGTCGTCTTCATACCTAAAGCAGGAAAAGCCTCTCACTCGAGTGCGAAGGATTTCCGACCAATCAGCTTATCCTCATTCCTACTTAACACCCTGGAGAGGATGATAGACATGTATCTTAGAACCAGCGTGGATTCAAGTTTGCTCTCGAAACGACAGCATGCATGCTAGAAGGGCAGGTCTACTGAGACCGCATTGCATGAACTAGTCAGCTTTATTGAAAGCTCACTATCTGTCAAAGAATACACAATCGTGGCGTTTCTAGACATCGAAGGGGCGTTCAATAATGTCCATCCGAGCTCGATATTAAAAGGACTGACAACTCTGAATGTTGATCCAGGTATACTTAGGCTGTTAGACAAACTTCTAATAAAGAGACGTATTTCAGCCACACTAGGACAAGCAAATATACAAAGGTATGTGAACAGAGGCACTCCCCAAGGAGGAGTTCTATCACCTCTTCTTTGGAATGTTGCTATAAACAACCTTCTGGTTTCCCTAGAAAAAGAAAGGATAAAAGTGATGGCATGCGCAGATGATGTGGCGCTAGCAGTCAGGGGAAAATTCCCATCCACAATCAGAGATATTATACAGAGAGCTCTCCGGATGACTGAGAAATGAGCGAAAGATAATGGTCTTTGTGTAAATCCACCAAAGACAGAACTAGTCATGTACTGCAAAGATCGCAAAACTCCCACGGTTAGGCCCATTTCCTTAGGGGGCACTGAAATTCCCTTTGGTGAGTGTGCAAAATACCTTGGCGTTATTTTGGACAGTAAGCTGAATTTTAGGCTTAATATTGAAGAGAGGGCGAGAAAAGCCACGGTAGCTTTGTACTCGTGCAAAAAGGCAATAGGGAAAAAGTGGGGACTAAGACCAAAAATTGTGCATTGGCTATACACGGCAGTAGTTAGACCTATAATGCTATATGGTGTTGTAGTCTGGTGGCCGGCACTTCAGAAACCGACTTGAAGTAATGTTCCAACAAATATTGGCATTAATATATACTCAGACAGTCAACCTGCAATAAAATCATTGGACTCTGTGTTCCTTAACACGAAAACGGCCATAGACTGCCGCAAATCTCTCAACGAGATGGCTGAGCAGTACAATATTCACCTAATATGGGTGCCTGGCCATAGGAACATACCGGGGAACTGCGAAGCAGATGTGGTAGCAAGGCTAGGAACTACCTTACATATTCCGTATGCGTGAGGAGACTTCTACTGCATCAGAACTCACCAAAGTTGAACCTATGGTTATTGCGAGAGTCACCGATATCTCTGAAGAGGACATTCTTGATGACTCAATTGAAGCGGCTGATGTGACGGTTGTTGAAAATCTCGATGGTCCTACGGATCCTCCAAATAAATCTTCATCATTGTAAGGCTGCATGTGCTGCCTTAAAAGTTCTCCTGATGAAAGGGGACATAGATATAGTTCTTATTCAAGAACCATATGTTTATAAAAACAAAATATGTGAATTAAGTACTCCGGGGTTCAAACTATTGCAGTATACTGGTAATGATGTAAATCGAGCCTGTATAATTGCTAAAAAGGAGCTCAACTTGTTTCTGCTTCCTTCAATGTGCAATACAGACACTGTCGTTGCAAGTTTAGAAATAGCCAAATGCAAATATTGGGTATCTTCGATCTACATGGGACATGACAGGGAGATGCCTCCATATGCCGTTAAGACCTTAGTGGAGGAGTCACTGAAAACAAAGACGAAACTCATTATGGGATGCGATGCGAATGCACATCATAGTATATGGGGAAGTAGTGATACTAATGCAAGGGGAGAGTCGCTAATAGAGTTTATTTTGCGTACTAATCTGGTAGTTTGCAACAAGGGAGATGTCCCAACCTTTGTCACTAAAAACAGGCAAGAGGTTTTGGACATCACCTTGGCCTCGCAAGAACTGAATGAAATGATATCTGAGTGGCAGGTTTTAAGTGAACACAGCTTCTCAGATCATCGCTACATCAGTTTCAAATTTGATGTTCATATCACCAAGATCATATTTCCGCCAAATGTTAGGAAAGCTGACTGGAATAGGTATAGGGAATCGTTCGATATGATGATACCGGAAATAACAGAGACAAATATGAGAAATGTGCAAGATATCGAACACGCAGTGGAGCGGATTACTAAGGCCTTCAACATCTCACTGAAAGCTGCCTGCCCTAGAGGAAAGCCAAGGGGGAAACATCGACCACCATGGTGGTCTACGGAATTAAGTAATATGAGGAAATCCTGCAGGAAGTTTTTTAACAAGGCAAAGTCCACCAGAGCCCCTGAGGACTGGGACGCTTACAAGAAGAATCTGAGAGGATACAAGCGAGAACTGAGAAAGGCTCAGCATAACTCTTGGAATGCTTACTGCAGCAGTATTGAGAATACGTCCGATGCTTCCAGACTACGGAAGGTTCTAGCATCCACCAACTCCGCTCCAGGTTTCATTAAAACATCGGAGGGCAATTGGACAACGTCCAGTGAGGAGACGCTGGAGGTACTATTGGACACACATTTTCCTGGAAATCAGACGGTTGAACCCTGTACTGGCGGTGCCACAGTTGCTCAGCGGTCGTTTCCTGTCGAGGAAATTGTATCGGAAACTAGAATAAGATGGGCGCTAAATAGCTTTGGACCATTCAAATCCCCTGGACCTGATGGAATTACTCCGGCGGAGTTACAACTGACAAAATTATCCCCTGGTTGTCGGTGATATATAAAGGATGTATCAACTTATCATATATCTCAGGAAAGTGGAGGGAAACAAAAGTCGTTTTCATACCAAAAACGGGAAAAGCCTCTCACTCGAGGGCGAAGGATTTCCGACCAATCAGCTTATCCTCATTCCTACTTAAGACTCTGGAGAGGATGATAGATATTTATCTTAGAACTAGCATCGATTCAAGTTTGTTCTCGAAACGACAGCATGCATACTCGAAGGGCAGGCCTACTGAGACCGCACTACATGAACTAGTCAGCTTTATTGAAAGCTCACTATCTGTCAAAGAATACACAATAGTGGCGTTTCTAGACATCGAAGGGGCGTTCAATAATGTCCATCCGAGCTCGATATTAAATGGACTGACAACTCTGAATGTTGATCCATGTATACTCAGTCTGTTAGACGAACTGCTAATGAAGAGACGTATTTCAGCCACACTAGGACAAGCAAACATACAAAAGTATGTGAACAGAGGCACTCCCCAAGGAGGAGTTCTATCACCTCTTCTTTGGAATGTTGCTATAAATAGCCTTCTCGTTACTCTAGAAAAAGAAAGGATAAAAGTGGTGGCATACGCAGATGATGTAGCTCTGGCAGTCAGGGGAAAATTCCCATCCACAATCAGAGATATTATTCAGAGGGCCCTCCGGATGACTGAACAATGGGCGAAAGACAATGGTCTTGGGGTAAATCCTGCAAAGACAGAATTAGTCATGTACTGCAAAGATCGCAAAACTCCCACGGTTAGGCCTATTTCCTTACGGGGTATTGAAATTCCCTTTGGTGATTGTGCAAAATACCTTGGCGTTATTTTGGACAGGAGGCTGAACTTTAAGCTTAATATTGAAGAAAGGGCGAGGAAGGCAACTGTAGCTTTGTACTCGTGCAAAAAGGCAATAGGAAAAAAGTGGGGACTAAAACCAAAAATTGTGCATTGGCTATACACGGCAGTGGTTAGACCTATAATGCTATATGGTGTTGTAGTCTGGTGGCCGGCACTTCAGAAACCGACTGGTTTAGATAAAGTTCAGCGTATGGCGTGTTTGTGTATTTCAGGCGCATTCAGCAAGACAGGAACAAATTCCCTTAATGTCATGATGCATCTATTGCCTTTAGACATTTTGGCCAAACAGTCAGCTGCAACAACGGCTGTGCGGTTGCGCGAACTATCGCTGTGGTCGGAAAATGGTTACGGTCACAGTTCTGTCCTCAAAATAATGTCAGATGTGCCTAACGTAGTGGATTACACTTTGGCGAGTCCACTTTTCGACAAAAAGTTTGAGACTCTAATCCCCAACAGTGAGGCGTGGTGCACACAGACCCCGGGGAATAAAGAATATATAGATTTCTACACTGATGGCTCCAAATTGGATGGACAAGTGGGTTTCGGAGTATATTCTAGTGATCTGGAACTTCAAATAGCGAAAAGATTACCTAATCACTGTAGTGTTTTTCGGGCTGAAATATTAGCAATAAGAGAGGTGGCGAATTGGCTGAGAAGTAATGTTCCAAAAAATGTGGGCATTAATATATACTCAGACAGTCAACCTGCAATAAAATCCTTGGACTCTGTGTTCCTCAACTCGAAAACGGCCATCGATTGCCGCAAATCTCTCAATGAGATGGCTGAGCAGTACAATATTCACCTAATGTGGGTGCCTGGCCATAGGAACATACCGGGGAACTGCGAAGCGGATGAGTTGGCAAGGCTAGGGACTACCTTACATATTCCAGGGGAACTAGAATTTGTTGGTATGCCCCTAGCTACCTGCAAGCTCATGCTGCGTGAGAAGGCTGTTACGATGGCAAATGTTCGATGGGAGAATTGCAAGGGTTGTAACGACACCAAGCAAATATGGTCCCATTTCAACTTAAACCGCACACTAGATATGCTAATGTTCTCGAGACGTCAGGTATCACTCCTGATATCTGCTATAACGGGTCGCTGCCTGATAGGAGATTTTGCAAAAACTATTGGCGCGAAGTATAATGACTATTGTATGAGCTGTCATGATGCGGAGGAAAAAGAATCAATTAAACACCTCTTGTGTGAGTGTCCTGCATTTTGTGTAAAGCGCAAGCAACTTTTAGGAGCATATAGCTTCAGATTACTGGCGGATCTGGAAAACGTTAACTTAAGAAGTTTGTTAATGTTTTTGGAGCAACCTGGTTGGTTCCACAAAAGTAAATAATAGAGAAGGTTCAGTGGTTAAGACTAGAAGTGCCCATATGTAATAGGTACTTTTAGTTAAATGTGGTATCACAATGGACTGAATAGTCTAAGTGAGCCTGAAATTTAATCGGGCTGCCACTTTAACCTAACCTAACCTAACTGTAGGTCAAAATTTCACTCCGATTTACTTGAACTTATGCATAGGAAATGAAATTAAAATTTCTACTATGCATGCCAAATATGGTTGAAATTTGTTTAGATTTAAATATAGCTCTCATATATATCTTTCGGCCGATATGCACTTATATGGCCCCAGAGGCCAACATTTTACTCCGATTTACTTGAAGTTTTACACAGAGAGTAGAATTAACATTTTTGCTATGCTTATTTGGTCCAAATCAGTTCTGATTTCAAAATATCTCCCATATATATCTTTCGCCGGATTTAGATTCATATGACCTCGGAGGCCAAAGTTCCATTCCGAAAATTTTGAAATTTTGCATAGAGAGTGCAATAAAACTTATAGCAAAGTGTGCCAAATTTAGTCAAAATCGTCTCATATTTAGAGAAAGCCCTCATATATGTTTTTACGATTTGGGCAAATATGACCAACATACCCACATATTCTTTGTAAAACCACCACTGCTACCAGGTATACTGGTATGAAATAAGCGTCAACATAGAAATGGCTCGATGGGGAACATTTGTTCTGAACGACCCCTTTATTTGTTTTGTTTGTTTGCTATGACATTTTGAAAAATATTTAGTATACCTGAACAGACAACATCATATTTTTCATCGCGTTAAAAATTTCGAATTTTGTACCAGAAAGTGATGATTTGCCGAAAGCAATAATTTTTTGTTTTCATTTGCAGAAAATGCTGCAGAATGCTTGTCGAAGCATATGGTGATCATGCTCTATCAGAAGCAACATGCAAAAGATGGTTTCAACGATTCAGAAATAATGATTTTGAGGTCAGAAATAAAGAACGTGGACGACCACCAAAAAAGTTTGAAGACGCCGAAATGGATGGAGATGACACTTTGAATCAAAAGCAAATGGCAGCAATGTTAAATATTCGCAACAAACAATTTCTGACCGTTTAAACGCTGGGTGCACATAAAAAAACAAAAAACGCTCATTTCATACCAGTACACCAATATCAGTTCATACCGGTATACCGGTCGGAAACTCGTAAAAATGATTCAAATTAACCTATACTCTAATTCATATGTATTGACCGATAAATCATAAATGCAGAGTTCCGAAATTTTATGCAATGGCTTTAAATTGAACTCATTACAATATTCTTTTTTACTAAATTTTGAGTCTAGAGATTTTCTATGTGTAAAAAATTTTATCCAAATCGGTTTATATTTAAATATTTGTATATTGGAATATAAACTTTTACATATCTCCCAACAAATTTGAATAAGTTAAGATGATATCAAAAATTTTGGAAATTGGTGCAAATTACAACTCGAGGACCTATCACAGGACTGGTACAGGTGCTCCAGATAGTTGCAATTTATGGATTTCCATACTCCCTTGATATTCAAATCTTTTCGGATCTACGCATTTAATGAAATAAAATTATCAGAATAACCTATTGTTCGACATATTTCAAAAGTTTTATCATTTCTAATGCGATTCGGATGCACAAAATGAAACAGATTTCTAAGAGTTTATACGAGAGTGGTTCCTGAGGTCCTATCCATGGGATGCTCCTGCTAAATTTTCCCAGGGCGTGTCCTTTGGAATGTGTCCAAGACGTGTCGTAAATTGCAAATTTACCCCGTCAATGACAAACCCATGTTAAAGTGGCCGGTCCATACGTTTTGACCAGAACTGGGACTGGTCCATACACACCAGGGACTAGTCCTTTACCGGTCTTGTGGTTGTTCCATTTTCCGTTGGGTACATACTTTAGACTTTACTTGCTCGTTTTTATACCCACCACCATAGAATGGTGACGGGGGTATAATAAGTTTGTCATTCCGTTTGTAACACATCGAAATATCGATTTCCGACTATATAAAGTATATATATTTTTGATCAGGGAGAAATTCTAAGGCGATATAACGATGTCCGTCTGTCTGTCTGGCTGCCTGTCTGTCTGTTGTAATCACGCTACAGTCTTCAATAATGAAGCAATCGTGCTGAAATTTTGCACAAACTCGTCTTGAAATCGTAGTTTTTATCCAATTTGCCTGAAATTTGAAATCTAGAGGTACTTTATGACCATAACAAGGTGTGCCAAAAATGGTGAGTACCGGTCCATGTTTTGGTATAGCCCCCATATAGACCGATCTCCCGATTTTACTTCTTGGGCTTATAGAAACCGCAGTTTTTATCCAATTTACCTGAAATTGGAAACCGAGAGGTACTTTAGAACCGTAAAGAGGTGTGCCAAAAATGGTGAGCATCGGTCCATGTTTTGGTATCGTCCCCATATAAATCGACCTCCCGATTTGGGGTCTTGGGCTTATAGAAACCGTAGTTTTTATCCCATTTGCCTGAAATTGAAAATCTAGAGGTACTTGAGGACCATCAAAAGGTGTGCCGAAAATGGTCCGTATCGTTCCATGTTTTGGTATAGCCCTCATATAGACCGATCTCCCGATTTTACTTCTTGGGCTTCTAGAATCCGAAGTTTTTATCCAATTTGCCTGAAATTGGAAATCTGAAAGTATTTACGGGCCATAAAGAGGTGTGCCGAAAACGGTGAGTATCGGTCCATATATTCCGACTTCACTTCTTGAGGGTATAGAAGGCGCACTGATCATGAAAATTGCTTGAAACTCAATGTAAAATTTCCAGATTTTACTTCTCGGGTGAAAATCTACAGATTTTAGATCTCAAATCAAGACGTTATTTTATAATTTTCTTGCACACGTTAATGATTCCTCTAAAACTCAAACAAAAATGGTCCTTATAAATCCAGAATCTGATATAGTCCTTATAGGTGAAATCTTTAAATTTATCTTCGGGAAGTGTCCTCAAGTCCTCAAGCCCTCCTGAAATTTCAAAGGAAACCCTAATATTTGGTTCATGGTTATGGGTATTTAAGATTCGGCCCGGCCGAACTTACTGCTGTATATACTTTTTTTTCTAAATTAGCGATATCTTTGTCGAATGTCCATCAAAGTACACGTCCAAAGAAATCTGATTAGAATGATGTTGAGATTTTGGACCACGGAAATATTCGATTAAAAAACTGTTATTCGCTGATCTTTTTTAGATATTCCCTTCTGCTTGTTTCAGGAACACCCAGCGTCCATTTTAAATAAATTCTCTGTTAGATTGAAGATATGCTAGGATCCAATGATCCTAATTTCTTCAGGCTAGCAAAGCATTTCTGTTTCATTAAACTTCTACTTGGGACAATCGTTTTCTTCATTCATTGTAATCTCATTGATTTGCTTTATGGACACAAGATATTACATCAATTAGATGGAATCCTAAGAATCTTAAGTAATTGATTCCACACCACTAACCTCATTAATTTACATTTTTGTTAAGACCATGGCCCAAACAACTTAACCATTAGCCATCCGATAAAATTCGATATTTTTGTAAAAAAAATGAATTTTCTAAGCATACAGAAACTTTCTTCATAAAAACCACTATAGCTCCACAGCTCCCCTGTAAATGGGATTTGTTTTGGCCTTTGCCAAACAAATTAAGGATCCTAAGGAAACCAAAAAATTCAATACAATAACTTGCTTCAAGGAGCTTGTGGATGGAAAAGTTTAAAATGAAAATAGAAAACCACAACAAACAATAAAGCTCAAAAACCCACAGCCCATTGTACACCAATAGCATGGGAATCTTAGAAAACTTTTAGGTAGCAAAGGCAAGGAAAAAAACTGATTTTCTTAGGGGAAAATGGACTTAAATACCGGAAACAATTAATTCCACATGAATTAACATACGTACATATGGCCGAAAAAAATGGCAGGAAAAAATCAAAACAATCCCTCAGTGGCTATCATGGGGAGTCCTTTAACGTTAAATTTAAATAAAACAAAAAGGATCTTTGTTGATGTGTAAAAGTTAAATGTTAAATAGTTAAATGGCAGGGATGACAGTGTAAGATTTTGTTTCTAAAGCGTTTCTTTTCGGGATTTAATTTTGCCAATATACCATTGCACTATGGGGCAAATGACCGTATTCTGCGGCAAGAAGTCAGTTTTTCGGTAGTTTAAATTGGAGAAACTGATAACGTCATTCTGTTTCAGACATCCCAGTAGCTCGAAATACAAAATATTAGAAACATATGGCAACTCATTGATTTTAAAATAAGCTGGCAAAGTTGGCTGTTGTTAGATAGTTTACATTTTGAATCGCTAGTCAAAAAAAAAAAAAAAAACACACATTGTATGTAGAAAATTGGCTGTAAAAAATAAACTAATAAGCGAATCTACATTGTGTAAAATGGATAGTAGTACTACAAGTACGTAAACTAATATAAAAAATATTAAAAATTCGGTTGTGTTTATGCGAAAAGAAATGTGTTGTGTTAAAGTGGTAAGTTTTTGTTTTATAATTTTCATGTAGTGTTTGTGTTTCGTGGAATGGTACTTTCTGTAACACGTTGGCTGATAAGTCCCCGGTATGACACATATATGGCGTCGCTAGTATTAAACGCATATTATTTTTATATAGTACCAACCATCAAATGATTCGTGTCAAAATTTGACGTCTGTAAGTCAATTAGTTTGTGACATAGAGCGTCTTGTGTGAAGCAACTTTTGTTATTGTGAAAAAATGGGAAAAAAGGAATTTCGTATTTTGATAAAATACTGTTTTCTGAAGGGAAAAAATGCGGTGGAAGCAAAAACTTGGCTTGATTATGAGTTTCCGGACTCTACCCCAGGGAAATCAACAATAATTGATTGGTATGCAAAATTCAAGCGTGGTGAAATGAGCACGGAGGGTGAACGCAGTGGACGCCCGAAAGAGGTGGTTACCGACGAAACCACCAAAAAAATCCAGAAAATGATTTTGAATGACCGTAAAATGAAGTTGATCGAGATAGCAGAGGTCTAAAAGATATCAAGGGAATGTGTTGGTCGTATCATTCATCAATATTTGGATATGCGGAAGCTCTGTACAAAATGGGTGCCGCGCGAGCTCACATTTGACCAAAAACAACAGCGTGTTGATGATTCTGAGCGGTGTTTGCTGCTGTTAACTCGTAAAACACCCGAGTTTTTCCGTCGATATGTGACAATGGATGAAACATGGCTCCACCACTACACTCCTGAGACCAATCGACAGTCGGCTGAGTGGACAGCGACCGGTAAACAGTCTCCGAAGCGTGGAAAGACTCAAAAGTCTGCTGGGAAAGTAAAGGCCTCTGTTTTTGGAGATGCGCATGGAGTAATTTTTATCGATTATCTTGAGAAGGGAAAAACCATCAACAGTGACTATTATATAAATCGCGGCAAAACGGCCCCATATGAAGAAGAAAAAAGTGTTGTTCCACCAAGACAACGCACCGTGCCACAAGTCATTGAGAACGATGGCAAAAAGTCATGAATTGGACTTCGAATTGCTTCCCCACCCACCGTATTCTCCAGATCTGGCCCCCAGCGAATTTTTCTTGTTCTCAGACCTCGAAAGGATGCTCGCAGGGAAAAAATTTGGCTGCAATGAAGAAGTATTCGCCGAAACTGAGGCCTATTTTGAGGCAAAACAGAAGGAGTACTACCAAAATGGTATCAAAAAATTAGAAGGTCGTTATAATCGTTGTATCGCTCTGGAAGGGAACTATGTTGCATAATAAAAACGAACTTTGACAAAAAAATGTGTTTTTCTTTGTTAGACCGAGGACTTATCAGCCAACCTGTTATTCACGTGTATTCACCGACATTTTGGTATGAGAGGAAAGGTTATTGTGTGTACTTTCATATGGTTTTAAGTTTAATTCTGACAGCGTCCGGCTTATAATGAAAAAAATTAAAAAAAATCAGTGTTTCTAAAGATAAAAAATTGAACTCGTAACATTTTGACTGCAAAAAGGTCGGATTTCCTCTGGTGACGTATTCCAAATTTTCAAGGAATGCAAAATAAGCTTGCATGGCATTAATTATTAAGAAAACATATAATATTTTCGCTCGAGCCAAGCAAAAATGGAAGAAACACAAAGAGCAGATGCGTCTCATTGGCTGGAAATGCTTCACTAATAGAAATAAATGTTATAATAAAGATTTGATCATGCAAAGAAGGACTGGAGGATTCACAGAATAAGAGGACTTTTCAAGAGAACCATCTTTGTGTGCAATTTGAAGCAAATTAAGGTGAAACTCTGGCCTCTGGGACCGAACCGATTTCCACCAAATTTGGCATGTATTGCTAGAATGTTAATTCTGCTCCCTGTGCAAAATTTCACGTAAATCGGAGAGACTTTGGTCTCTGTGGTCACTTTTGTGTAAATCGGACGGAGCATATATATGGGAGCTATACCTAAATTTGAACCGATTTATCACACTTGCAAATACTATCAATTTTACCGTTTGTGCAAAATTTTGTGAAAATTGGGATGAAACTATGGCTTCTTGGGCCTTATATGTGCGAATCGGGCGTAAGATATATATGGGAGCTATATCTAAATCTTAATCGATTTCCTCCAAAATCAATAGGGCTCTATCCTGATCCAATACACATACGTGTATTGGATCAGGATACACGTATGTCTAAATTTGCGACCTAGACATTGAATACAAATCCACAGTCTAGTGCAGGATAAAAATATTAAAGGTTTCAGTGGGCGTGTCAACGGGCAGATCGATCTGAAAATTTCTATGAGCTCTTCTGACGTTATGCACAACATATGTTTCAAATTTTAAACCGATAAGTGTATTTTTGTAGTTTTTGCCTCAAAATCCGGTCGTTGGCCCCATAGCGCATTGTGAAAACAAGCCTAATTTGTCACGTTTTTCAAGCAATGACACTTTTTGCTACTAAATGCCATACTTTTTCCATTATCGTGCCACAATTTTTTAGTTCTA
Organism: Haematobia irritans; assembly: GCF_050003625.1. Classification (NCBI taxonomy): domain Eukaryota; kingdom Metazoa; phylum Arthropoda; class Insecta; order Diptera; family Muscidae; genus Haematobia; species Haematobia irritans. Next base: position 134,117,797 of record NC_134398.1, on the reverse strand, counting down.
TCGACTTTTTAACTAATTAATTTTATAATATAGTTTACGCGTCCACTATTACTATTTTTACCACCATAGGGTGGGGGGTATATTAAATTGTCATTCTGTTTGTAACACATCGAAATACTGCTCTCAGACCAAAAAAAAAAAAAAAAAATATATATATATATATATTTCACCACGACCCAGAATATATATATATATATATATATATATATATATATATATATATATATATTCTGGGTCGTGGTGAAATTCTGAGTCGATCTAAGCATGTCCGTCGGTCCGTCTGAAATCACGCTAACTTCCGAACGAAACAAGCTATCGACTTGAAACTTTTCACTTTTACGTATAGCCCCCATATAAACGGACCCCCATATTTGGCTTGGTATATGGTGTTGGGGTATGGTCTCTAACAACCATACAACAATTGGTCCATATCCGTCCGTAATTATATATAGCCCCCATATAAACCGATCACCAGATTTGGCTTGCGGAGCCTCTAAGAGAAGCATATTTCATCCGATCTGGCTGAAATTTGGTGCATGGTGTTGGTATATGGTCTGTAACAACCATACGGAGCCTCTAAGAGAAGCAAATTTCATCCGATCTGGTTGAAATTTGGTACATGTTGTTGGTATATGGTCTCTAACAACCATGCAAAAATTAGTCCACAGCGGTTCATAATTATATATAGCCCCCATATAAACCGATCCCCAGATTTGGCTTGCGGAGCCTCTAAGAGAAGCAAATTTCATCCGATCCGGCTGAAATTTGGTACATGGTGTTGGTATATGGTCTCTAACAACCATGCAAAAATTGGTCCACATCGGTATATAATTATATATAGCCCCCATATAAACCGATCCCCAGATTTGGCTTGCGGAACCTCTAAGAGAAGAAAATTTCATCCGATTCTGTTGAAATTTGGCACGTGGTGTTAGTATATGGTACCTAACAACCATACCAGAATTGGGCCGCATCGGTCCATAATTATATATAGCCCCCATATAAACCAATCTCCAGGTTTGACCTCCGGAGCCTCTTGAAGGAGCAAAATTCATCCGATCAGGTTGAAATTTGGTACATTTCTCTAGTGTATGGCCGAGAGCAACCATGCCAAAATTGGTCCTTTTCGATCTGTTTTATATATAGCCCCCATATAAACCGATCCCCAATCACACAAAAATCACGATTGCCACTCGAGCCAAAAATAATCTACCAAAATTTTATTGCCAAAGAAAATTTTTGTCAAAATTGTATATTTCTATAGAAAGTTTTGTCAACATTTTATGTCTTTAGGAAATATTGTCAAAATATAATTTCTATACAAAATTTTGTCAAAAATTTTTTTCTATAGAAAACTTTGTCAAATTTTTTTTTCTTTTATTTCTTATTTCTTCTTTTATTTCAAAATGTTATTTCTATAGAAAGTTTATGAAGCATTTCATAGTTGGAGAGGAAAATTTTGCAAGATCTTCCAAATTATTAAGAAATCTCCCTATCTACCAAACAGTAAAAAATTCTGCCATTTTTGGTAGACTCGTGTTCATAATTGTATATAGCCCCCATATAAAGCGACCCCCATATTTCAATTTTGGCTCTACAATTACCGCACAAAAGTTCATATCGGTTCGTAATTATTTCTTCCCTATATATACCGGCCAAGAACTGAATATATACATTTAATCGACCTTTCTTTTGTTTACTATATATCCCGCCTAGACTAGCTTACAATTTAGAAGATGATGTTAAGAAGTTTTAAGATGCCTTGCCATCGGTCGCAACCCAAGTAATTTAATTGTGGATGACCGTCTTTAGTAGAAGTTTCTACGCAATCCATGGTGGAGGGTACATAAGATTCGGCCTGGACGAACTTACGGCCGTATATACTTGTTTCTGCTATCATCTTGTTCTCATCTGGTCTCGTATACCATTTGAAAAGAGGAAAAAAAAATTTCTGTAGATGTAGGCGGTTAACCGGGTCACCCACAAATGGAGACTTCCCACTGTATACACATTTTGGAAGTATGCAGTTAGGAGAGATAAATCTAATGTAATAATATATAAAACATCTAACGACAATTTGCCGCTTTTGAGAGGTGTCCGGTTTTCAGAGTGTCCAAATTTAAGAGTTTTCGTTGTACTATATATTCTATAGGAAATACTAATATAAATATAAATAAATTTAATTCGATTGACTTTTACTTAATGACATTTTTTATACCTTCTACCATAGAAGAGAAGGGAGCCACCGTGGTGCAATGGTTAGCATGCTTGCCTTGCATACACAAGGTCGTGGGTTCGATTCCTGCTTCGACCGAACACCAAAAAGTTTTTCAGCGGTGGATTATCCCTTCTCAGTAATGCTGGTGACATTTCTGAGGTTTTTAAAGCTTCTCTAAGTGGTTTCACTGCAATGCGGAGGAGGTCCCTTGTCATTGAGCTTAACATGGAATCGGGCAGCACTCAGTGATAAGAGAGAAGTTCACCAATGTGGTATCACAATGGACAGAATAGTCTAAATGAGCCTGATACATCGGGCTGCCACCTAACCTAACCTAACCTACCATAGAATGGAGGGTATATTAACTTTGTCATTCCGTTTGTAACCCATCGAAATATTGGTCTCTGACACCAAAAAGTATATACCTATAATCTGGGTCGTGTTGAAATTCGGGTCAAATCAGCGATGTCCGTTCGTCTGAAAATCACGTTAACTCCCGAACGAACCAATTAATGAAGGTAGAAAAGTATTTCAAATGGGCTCCAATGGGCCACGTATAGGTATAGCACCCATATAAACGATCCTCAGATTTGACTTGCTGACCCTCTTGGAGGAGAAATCTTTATTCAATTTTTAAAATTTTGTACGTGACGTTAGTTTGTGGCCTCCAGCAACCATGCAAAAATTGGTCCAAGTAGGTCCATAATTATATACATGCCCCACATATACCTATCTCCAGATTTGACCCACGAAGCTTCTTCGAAGAGCAAATTTCTGGGGCCTCATGTTGGAATAAATTTCATCCGATCCGGTTGATTTTTGGTACATGGTGTATATACTAACATTATGTAAAATGTTGTCGATATTGGCCCACTTATATCTCGCTTCCGTATAAACCGATCCCAGGATTTGACCAAAAATGGTAGACTTTTTACTGATTGGTACCAAAAATGGTAAATTTTTTACTGTTTGGTATATTAGCGGAATTTAAATTAATAGGTACCTCAATTTTCTACAGCAATGGAAATGAAATGTTGACAAAATTTTCTATGAAATACCCGTGCTAAATTTGTGGTATCTATCTAGATATGATTAGATCTCAAAATTGGCCACTTTAGATCTAAGCACATTTACCCAGATATGATGATACAGAATTAGATATACGAGTAATTATTTATAATTCCATATGTGACTACATCTAACATCAGATACAACTATATATAGGGATATACATATAATTATATCTAAGAACTTAGATCTAGGCCCATATTGAGATCTGATCCTATCTAATTCCGTAGTAATTAGATACGAGTAGATCTTACCATTTTTCGGATATCTAATTATATTAAATTATATCTTTCAATTTTTACATGTATAGAAATAAAATGTTGACAAAATTGTCTATAGAAATAAAATTTTGATAAAACTCTATATAAATAAAATATTGACAAAATTCTATAGAAATAAAATATTGACCAAATTCTATAGAAATAAAATATTTACAAACATTTTTTAATTTAAATTTTTGAAAAAATACTATAGAAATAAAGTTTTGACAAAATTTTTGACGAAATTTCCTATAAAATAAAATTTTGACAAAATGTTGTTGACAAACGTTTCTATAGAAATGAAACTTTGACCAAATTATCTGTAGAAATAAAATTGTGACAAAATTTTCTATAAAAAGAAAAAATTGAATTCAAGCAAACTTCCGAACGCATCAAGTTACCGACTTGAAACTTTGTATAAGTAGTTATTATTGATGTAGGTCAGATGGTATTTTAGGTGGACCATGTCGGATCATTCTCATTCCAAATGCAATACCAAATGGCATTGCATATGGTCCGATACACAGATTTGTTTTGCGGAGCCTCTTGGGAGAAGAATTTCATGCGATCTGGTTGAAATTTTGTTCGTGATGTTAGTATATGCCCTCTAAAAACTATGGAAAATTGGTCCACATCGGCCGTAGCCTCCATATAAACAGATTCCCACATTTGTCGTACGGAGCCTCTTGGAAGAGCAGATTTTACGAAAAACATGGGTCCATAATTATATGTATATATCCGCTTATATAAACCAAAACTTATTATCTCCATTGTTGGTCCCCTGCCACTAGCTATTTCATCGTCGAGAGGTTTATAATTGAAAAAGGGCATCCAGAAAAAAGGGTGCCAACTGAACTTTATTTTAGTTCATGAAGATTAGTTGATTTTAGTTAAATTTTGCACAATATGAGTAAATGTTCCTTATTTGAATAATTTTTTGCTAACTTTAATGACGTGAACTAAAATTAAGAAAAAAATGTATACAAATATAGTGCACAATTTTACTAAAAAATAAAATAGTTAATATTTTCCTAAAATGGCAGAAGTTTGCTTTAATTGAGTTCATAAGTCTTTCAAATCAGTAAATTTTACTAAAACTGTATCTGTCTCGAACTACGTACAGCGCTAAAGACATTTTAACAATTTTTAAATCCAATTTTTTCTTCCAACATATCAAAATTTCTTAAACAACAGAAAAAAATTAATTATTTTTAAAAAATTTTCTTCAATTTGACAAAAAGTATTAACTTATACATGTCGCAATTAGAAAATTATTTTAGTTAAAATTTTCTAAAATAAACCTACATTTTCTTCCACGGTGGGTCACTTTTTTTTGGGTGGGCGCCTTCATGGTACATATGGAGAGTCTTTGGTCTTTCGAGCTTGATTCTCCTATTCCACTATGTGAGAGTACATGAATTCTATCACGTATATTACTTGTCATAATGACTGATTTAGAATTTTAACTTAAAGGTGAGTATTAAGTTCGAGTTTATCCGCTAAAATCGCTAAAGTGAAAACTAGATCAGTAAGAAAAATGCATGAAATTATACATATTTGTTGCAAATTTTATTATAACTTGATGGGGAAAAGCCCAAAGCAAATTCTCACGAAGTTTGTATTCCTTAAAATGGATTATTAAAGAAAAGTAATCGTGAAAAAGTTACGTTTTTAGCGGCTAAACTCGAACTTAATACCCACCTAAACATAGTATTTCATCTCTTAAAACGCCTTGTCTGTAGTGCTTCGGACTCTGTCATAAAATGGCCTTAGGAAAATATAAAAATTTATCTTTTCAAGGACATGAGGAAACTCTGCTCCTGTTTCAGTGTGAAAAATTTCAAGGGTAGAAATAAAATCTGTGTGTGGAATCACTACTAGGGATACCTGATGAATGGAATCAAAGCCAAATGATGTTTACGCCTGAATGCCAATTGAAAAAAATAAGGGAAAAGGACTCCCCCCAACATATTCATAGTGTTCAACAACTGTGGGTATGGGGTGGTATCATTCCAAATAGGCCAATTAATACGGCCAAAACGTATGCCACAAATGAAACACGCAAAACATGAAGCTTAATAACGCGTCACTGGTTCGAAATCAAAAACTTGCCACGGCGCCCCACAAGTAAAATTTCTTTATGCATAAAAGGAATTTTTTAAATGACGAATAATAAAAGGAAACAGGATGGTGTAGCTTTGAAGTTTTGTGGTAGGCCTCTTATGACAGCCCTCAATTCAGAAAATTACTTTGTTAAATTATAAAACTGGCATTTCCCTTCGGAAAACAATTAAAACTCAAATATTTTGAACGAAGGCACTTAACTTTTCAGTAAATAGCCTTTTGGTTTGATGAAAAACTAACAAAAAGTAGTTAAAAAGTTTCCTCTTTTATGTATTTCTTTGATAAGAGATAAACCAGTCAAGTATAAAAGAAGGAAACAGTTCGAATATCGAGTTTCAAAAGATTTTATAGGTTCTCATTGATGATATACAAAGTTTGAAGGTATGTTTCACAATGTGACGGGATTTTTGTTTGTTTATATTTTGGAAGTAACGAAAAAATAAATTTAAATACCAATTCTTTTAATGTTTTACAAAAAATCGAAATTTTTGGAGGCTATGTAATATTGAGGTTTTAAAAGATCCTATTTTCTTCATTCCTCAGAAAGTTTTCCTTTCTGAGGAATGAAATTTTGGATAAACGACAGTAAACAGTTTTCTTAAAAGCAAATGAAAAAGATTGGAGAATATTGCTGAAGGTTATTTGCTCTAAAAAAAAATACTATACAAAAAAGGAGAATTCGCTTGTTTAAAATTTCGTTCGGGAGAAAAGTATTGTTTCTTTGTGTCTATGTTCTAGATGGAATCGTAAATGTTATATATAAGTTTACAATGATATCCTTCGAAAAGAAATTTGATCTTTTTGAAAGATCAATGGCTTTAGTCCAAGATCATTTTTCAATATGTGTTGCATTCAGTGATCTGGAGGGGTCCAATTTTTTCGCTCCGCTCCGGGAAAAAATATTTCGATCCCGCTCCTTTTTAAAGAAAATTATAGTGCTCGTCGTTTATCGCGAAATTGCATCACCAAACGAAGTTGTTTATTTTAACTACACATATAATAAGTTTCTCATTCCGTGTGTAGTACACCGAAATATCGATTTCCGACTTAATAAAATAAATATATTCTTGATCAGGGAGAAATTCTAAAACGATATAAGCGTGTCTGCTGTCCGTCTGTCTGTCGGTTGTAATCACGCTACAGCCTTCAATAATGGCGCTATCGTCCTGAAATTTAGCACAGATTCGTTTTTTGTTTGCAGGCAGGTCAAGTTCGAAGATGGGCTATATCGGTCCAAGTTTTGAAATAGTCCCCATATAAACCGACTTCCCGATTTGGGGTCTTGGGCTTATAAAAACCGTAGTTTTTATCCAATTTGTCTGAAATTGAAAATCTAGAGGTACTTGAGGACCATTAAAAGGTGTGCCGACAATGGGGTGATCAGTCCATGTTTTGGTATAGCCCCCATATAAACCGATCTCCCGATTTTGCTTCTTGGGCTTCTAGAAAGTGTATTTACTCTCCGATTTACCTGAAATTGGGAATCTGTAGGTATTTTGGAAACATAAAGAGGTGTGTCGAAAATGGTCCGTATCGGTCCATGTTTTGGTATAGCCCCCCTATAGACCGATCTCCCGATTTTGCTTCTTGGGCGTCTAGAAACTGTATTTTCTATCAGATTTGCCTGAAATTGAAAATCTAGAGGTACTTTAGACCATAAAGAGGTGTGTCGAAAATGATCCGTATCGGTCCATGTTTTGGTATAGCCGCCATATAGACCGATCTCCCTATATTTATTCTTGGGCTTCTATAAACTGTATTATCTCTCCGATTTGCCTGAAATTGAAAATTTGGAAGTATTTTTGGACCATAAAGAGGTGTGCCGAAAATGGGGTGTATCGGTCCATGTTTCGGTATAGCCTCCATATAGGCCGATCTCCCGATTTTGCTTCTTGCGCGTCTAGAAACTGTATTTTTTATCCGATTTGCCTGAAATTGAAAATCTAGAAGTATTTTAGGACCGTAAAAAGGTTTGTCGAACATGATCCGTATCGGTCCATGTTTTGGTATAGCCGCCATATAGACCGATCTCCCGAATTTTATTCTTGGGCTTCTATAAACTGTATTTATTACCCGATTTGCCTGAAATTGCAAATCTAGAGGTATTTTGGAACCACAAATAGGTGCACCGAAATTGAGGAGTATCGGTCCATTTTTTGGTATAACCCCCATGTAGACCGATCTCCCGATTTTACTTCTTGGGCGTCTAGAGACTATATTTTCTAGCCGATTTGCTTGAAATTGAAAATCTAGAGGTATTTTAAGATCACAAATAGGTGTGTCTCAAATGGTGCCTATCGGTTCATATTTTGGTATAGCCCCCATATAGACCTATCTCCCGACTTTATTCCTGGTGTTCTAGTATCCGTACTTATTATCCACTTTGCCGGAAATTAGAAATCTAGAGGTTTTTTAGGACCATAAAGAGGTGTGCCGAAAATGGTCTATATAGGGGCTATACAAAAACGTGGACCGATATAGTTTGGTATAGCCCCTATATAGACCTAACTCCCGAATTCATTTCTAGGACTTCTGGAATTCGGCTGACCACAAATAGGTCAGCCGAATATGGTGTGTGTCGACCTATGTTTTAGTATAGCCTCCTCATAGAACGATCTCCAGATTTAACTCCTTGGGCTTCTAGAAACCGTAGTTTTTATCCGATTTGAACAAAAATGTAAATATACTGGAATTTTAGACCCTCAAAAATCTGTATCGCATTTATTTTTACCGGTCCGTTTGGTAAGGCATCGATATAGACCGATTTAACTTCTTGAGGGTACACCCAAAGAAAAAAATATTTTCCTCCGGAATGAAATTTTAGACGAACGAAATTTCCCTTTCGTATAAAGTATTTCCGTTTAGAGCAAACTAATCCGAATTTTTGATAAGCAATTCAACGATTGTCTCTAAAATTTGTGTCAAAAGAAAACTATGCTTGTCGACAATTTCGTTCCTCAGAAAAGAAAACACTTCTTTCAGGGTATAACAGGAGCACTGATCATGTTTAGCTCACTAGCAAGTTTACAATTAAGTAGGTTTAAGATTTTGTTTAAATGTTTTGTATGTTTATAAAAAGTTCTTTGTTTAATTTAATAAAATAAATGAAAATTCAGTTGATTTAATGAAGAATATTCAAAGAATAGTTACTGAAAGAGTTTCGTGAAAATAAAAAGCAGACAATTCTTTTGGTTTAATTATATAGCGTGACTTCAGTGGACCTGTAGATTTTGGGTCCATGTTTCATGCATATGTTTGTGATTTTCGTATCACGCATATAACTCTGACAAACGAGGTAATATGAACCGTTTTCCAATTTTTCTCTTATACTTACATTTTATCACCCTTAAAAAATTCGAAATCCCTAAACTTTCTCCAGCCCATTGAGAATTCCAAAAATGCCATATTAAACTACTTATTGCATTCAGAGGATACACGAATATAACATTCCTTTATTTTTCGCTGAATTAGGGGTGTCCTTTTTAATACCTCAAAGTTAATTATCTCTGCGGACAGGTATATACATAACCTTAATAACAGGAAAATCAGCCCAGTCATCCATCCATAACAACTAAACATATAAAGGATAATTTCCATGAAAGTGGAAACACATTTTTGCCTTGACTTAAGAGGAAAACTTTAGCTATTATAAGTTTCAGGTGGCACTATTAAGACTTTTTTTCAAAGTTTCCTCAGTCACTAGACTTCAACATTTTAGTATATTTAAATATATTTTGTGAATTTTCATCATCATCACTTGTAGTTTTTTCTACACTCAACAAAATATAGTGGAAACTTCAATTGAAAGTGGTTAGAATGAAAATAGTCCCTCATATGAAGGGTGCATGTTTAACTATTATCTTTGACGCACGCTTCGAGTTTTGTTCCACTGTGAAACATCTTTAGTTTGGTCTATAATTTACCCATGGATCGTCTAACAAATGAACAACGCCCAGATCCATTGTTTTATCGAAAAATTATATTCAGCAATGAAGCTCATTTTTGGCTCAATGTGGGCGTAAATAAACAGAATTGTCGAGTTTGGAGTGAAGATCAGCCAGAAGCATTGCAAAAGCTACCAAGGCATTCAGTAAAAACATTTTTGTGCGGTTTCTGAATTGTTGGTATCCTTGGACCATACCTTCTCAAAGATAATGCAAACCGTAGCATAACTGTTGGTAAACGCTACCGTGATATGATATCCAATTTGTTTTGCCCAAAATGCAAGAACTGGTGTTGCATGACATGTGGTTTCAAAAAGGCATGCCAGATAGCACGCGTAACAATAGAGTTGTAGAGAGACGAATTCGGTGAGCATTTTATTTTACGTTCGGGACAGGTCAATTGGCCGCCTAGATCTTGAGATTTAACCCTTTTAAACGATTTTTGTGTGACCATGTTAAAGCTCATGTCACTACAGATGAACCCGCTTCAATTTTGCATGGTTGCTAGAGACCATATACCAATACCACGTACCAAATTTCAATCGCTAAAGATGCTACCCAAAAAAGGGCTAATTTATATAACTCTCTTATTTAACTCCATATTAAGACTATCTTACTTCCCTAGTCATTGGAAGCTTGCAAAAATTATCATGGTGTTAAAGCCCGGCAAAAAGAAAATGAAGTCTCCTCTTACAGGCCCATAAGTCTTCTACCAACATTTTCGAAATTGTTTGAAAAACTTTTTCAGAAACGGTTGCTACCAGTATTGGAAAAATTAAATATTATTCCAGAACACCAGTTTGGATTTCGAACTTCCAATGGGACCCCTGAACAATGTCACAGAGATGTGAAAGAAATACGTTCCAGTTTAGAAAATAAAGAGCACTGCGTTGTCGCCTTCTTAGATGTGAAGCAAGCTTTTGACAGTGTTTGGCACGAAGGGTTACTTTACAAAATCAAGATTATGCTTCCATCTCTTTACTATCTTTTACTAAAATCTTATCTTGATAATAGGCATTTTTATGTTGATGTTAATAATGTCAAGTCTGGTATTGGGATTGTTAAGTCTGGAGTACCACAAGGCAGTGTACTGGGCCCAGTTCTTTACATTATATACACATCAGATATGCCTGTAAATAATGATGTAACTGTTGCCACCTAAGCCGATGATACTGCAATAGTGGGATCTAATACTTCTCCATTTAAAGCATCCAAACTTGTCCAAAAGCAGCTCAATTCAACTGGCTATGGCTAAAATGGTGGAATATCAAAGTTAATCCTGAAAAATCAACTCACGTTACTTATACCCTGAGAGCAGATGAATTGTATACTTTAAAAATTCATGGAGAGTTAATACCTCCTCGGCCAAAAGTCCGAGCGGTCATTGCAAAATAAAGTTCTACTATATAAAACTATTTTAAAATCCATATGGACTTATGGAATCGAACTTTGGGGTACTGCTGCCAACTCCAACCTAGAAATCTTACAAAGATATCAATATAAAACACTTCGAACAATATCAAACGCTCCTTGGTAGATGAAAAACAGCAACATACACAAAGATCTTGGTGTCCCCTTTTTTAAAGATGTAATAGCCACTAAGAGTACCAATTATCTAAACAGACTTAGCTATCATCCAAATATTTTAGCTATAACTTTATTAGATGATAGATGACACTTACGAAAAAAGACGCCTCAAACGCACTCATATTCTTGATTTGCCTTTTTTGAATAAATAATATAATATTGTATAGTATATACTAAAAATGTAAAACGTTATAGAAATGTTAATTGCAATGGTGATTAACTAAATTTTTGTGTTACCTAGTTATTAATAAATTTGCTTATTATTGTATTTTAAATAGATTGCAAATAAAGAAAGAAAAAAGAAAAATTTCAATCGAATCGGGTGAATTTTGCTCCTACAAGGGGCTCCGGAGGTCAAATATTGCGATCGGTTTATATGGGGCTACATATAATTATGGACCGATATGGACCAATTCCTGCATGGTTGTTAGAGACCATATACTAACACCATGTACCAAATGTCAACAGTGTCGGTTGAATTTTGCCCCTCCAAGAAGCTCCGCAAGCCAAATCTGAGCGTCGGTTTATATGGGGGCTATACGTAAAAGTGCTCCGATATGGCCCAATACCATCCGACCTACATAAAGGTTGATACGGTCAAAATTTGGGCAAGGGAAAACGCGTGTAAATCGGTGAAATCGTTTATTTAAAAAATCAAATTAAATTTCTTTTTCAAGTTCAATTACACACAAAAATTTTTTTTTCAGATTCAATCACGAAATTAATTGATCCAATTAATTTTTTAATTGAAATGTCTTCAATCACAGAAATGATAGTATCAATTAAAAAATTAATTGACAGTCAATTAAAAAATTAATTAATCCAATTAAATATTTAATTGATACTATTAATTCGAGTGATTGATTTTTAATTCAATTAAAAAATTTGTTGAATCAATTAAGATTTTAATTGAATATTTTTATACCCACCACCATAGGATGGGGGGTATATTAACTTTGTCATTCCGTTTGTAACACATCAAAATATTGCTCTAAGACCCCATAAAGTATATATATTCTGGGTCGTGGTGAAATTCTGAGTCGATCTGAGCATGTCCGTCCGTCCGTCCGTCCGTCTGTTGAAATCACGCTAACTTCCGAACGAAACAAGCTATTGACTTGAAACTTGGCACAAGTAGTTGTTATTGATGTAGGTCGGATGGTATTGCAAATGGGCCATATCGGTCCACTTTTACGTATAGCCCCCATATAAACGGACCCCAAAATTTGGCTTGCGAGGCCTCTAAGAGAAGCAAATTTCATCCGATCCGGCTGAAATTTGGTACATGGTGTAAGTATATGGTCTCTAACAACCATGCAAAAATTGGTCGACATCGGTCCATAATTATATATAGCCCCCATATAAACCGATCCCCCGATTTGGCTTGCGAGGCCTCTAAGAGAAGGAAATTTCATCCGATCCGGCTGAAATTTGGTACATGGTGTTAGTATATGGTCTCTAACAACCATGCAAAAATTGGTCGACATCGGTCCATAATTATATATAGCCCCCATATAAACCGATCCCCCGATTTGGCTTGCGAGGCCGCTAAGAGAAGCAAATTTCATCCGACCCGGCTGAAATTTTGTACGTGATGTTAGTATATGGTCTATAACAACCATGCAAAAATTGGTCCACATCGATTCATAATTATATATAACCCCCATATAAACCGATCACCAGATTTGACCTCCGGAATCTATTGGAGGACCAAAATTCATCTGATTCAGTTGAAATTTGGTATGTGGTGTTAATATATGGCCTCAAACTCCCATGCAAAAATTGGTCCATATCGGTCCATAATTATATATAGGCCCCATATAAACCGATCCCCAGATTTGACCTCCAGAGCCCTTTGGAAGAGAAAAATTCTTGCCGTTTGGTACGTGATGTTAGTATATGGTATCCAACAACCATGCAGGAATTGGTTCCTATCAGTCCATAATTATATATAGCTCGCATATAAACCGATCCCCAGATTTGACCTCCGGTGCCTTTTGGAGAAGCAAAATTCATCCGATCTGCTTGAAATTTGGTACGTGGTGGTAGTATATGATATTTAACAACCATGCCAAAAGTGGTCCATATCAGTCCATAATCATACATGGCCCCATATAAACCGATCCCGAGATTTGGTTTTGGAACCTCTTGGAGGAGCAAATTTCATCCGAGTGAGTTGAAATTTGGTACATTGTGCTGGTATATGGTCGTTAACAACCATGCCTAACTAGGTCCCTATCGGTCTATAGTTATATATGGCCCTCAGATAAATCGATCCCCAATCACACAAAAATTGGTCCATATCAAGTTCATAATTGTATACAGCCCCCATATAAGCGACCCCCATATTTCAATTCTTGCTCTCTACGTACAAAAAGTCCATATCGATTCGTAATTATTTGTAGACTTAACTATACATAACTTTATTGTCTAATATATACCATGTATGGACTAAATCACAGTCTTTCGTAGAAGTTTCTACGCAATCCATGGTGGTGGGTACATAAGATTCGGCCTGGCCGAACTTGCGGCCGTATGTACTTGTTTTAATACTCAATTAGGATTTTAATTGGAAAAATTTTCGTGAAATTTCTTTCAGGAAAAATATTTAGTAAGGCTTTCGCTTTTCCAAATCCGAATTGTCGGGCCTCACGCTTGACACCTGCCATCAGATTTTGTACAACCACCTTGTCCACCTTCTTCGCCACAGAAAGCCAGTTTGCCTTGACCTGCTGCTCGTCCTTAGCAGTTATTTTGGTCTTCTTTAGGTTCCGCTTAACAATAGCCCAGTATTTCTGGCGTGTTGGGAGGGTTCTTGTCCTTGGGAACCACCTGAACGTTGTTGGCGGCGTACCACTCCATGACCTTTTTACCGTAATGGCAAGATGCCAAATCCGGCCAAAACAGTACGGAACAACCGTGGAAAGGCAGCAGACGTTTATTCAAACACTCTTTCACGTAAATTTCTTGGTTGACAGTCCCGGAAGCTATGAAAATGCTGCTTTTCAAGCCACAGGTACAGATGGCTTGCCAAACCAAATATTTCTTTGCGAACTTTGACAGTTTTATATGCTTGAAAATATCTGCTACCTTTCCCCTTCCTTTTGCCGTATAAAACTTCTGTCCGGGAAGCTGCTTGTAGTCGGCTTTGACGTAGGTTTCGTCGTCCATTACCACGCAGTCAAACTTCGTCAGCATCGTCGTGTAGAGCCTCCGGGATCGCGCTTTGGCCGTCGTATTTTGTTTATCATCGCGATTTGGAGTCACTACCTTCTTGTAAGTCGATAGTCCGGCTCGTTTTTTGGCTCGATGCACGGTTGTAGACGATACTTGCGGCATCTTGGAGAGGTTGGGGTTTCGCTTGAAACTACCGGCAACTCTCTTTGTCGTCTCAGCGGCTTCCGGTTTTCGATTTTCCCCCGATCCAGACTTCCTGGCTGTCGACAAACGTTCCCCAAACACTTTAATTACATTTGTAACGGTTGATTTGGCAACTTTTAGCGATTTTGCCAGCTTTGCGTGCGAGTAGCTCGGATTTTCGCGATGCGCGAGCAAAATTTTGATACGCTGCTCTTCTTGCTTGGATGGCATTTTGACATCTGAAGAGTGAATTCCAAAATCAAAATAAGAGCAACATTCTACACACACACACCTTAAATGCAAAATTGAAAAAAATACGTCAAGTTTCTATTGACCAAATTTTGACCGTATCACCCTTTAAATAGCAACTACTTGTGCCAAGTTTCAAGTCGATAGCTTGTTTCGTTCGGAAGTTAGAGTGATTTCAACAGACGGACAGACATGCTTAGATCGACTCATATACTTTATTGGGTCTTAGAGCAATATTTCGATGTGTATGAAAACGACTTTTGTTTCCCTCCACTTTTCTGGAATATATGCTAAGTTTATACATCATTAATATATCTCCGTCAACCAGGGGATAAATCTTTCAGTCCCTGCTTGTAACTCCGCCGGAGTAATTCCATCAGGTCCGGGGAATTTGAATGGCTGTTTAACGCTCATTTTATTCTATATTCGGATGCAATTTCCTCGATAGGAAATGACCGCTGAGCCACTGTGGCACCGCCAGAACATGGTTCAACCGTCTGATTTCCAGGAAAATGTGTGTCCAATAGTACCTCCAGCGTCTCCCCACTGGACGTTGTCCAATTGCCCTCCGATGTTTTAATAAAACCTGGAGCGGAGTTAGTGGATGCTAGTATCTTACGTAGTCTGGAAGCCTCGAACATATTTTGCTGCGGTACTAAACATTCCAAGAGTTATGCTCAGCTTTTCTCAGTTCTCGCTTGTATGTTATCCTCTCAGATTCTTCTTGTAAGCGTCCCAATCCTCAGGAGCTCTGGTGGACTTTGCTTTGTTAAAGAGCTGCCTGCAGAATTTCCTCATATTACTTAACTCCGTAGACTCCGTGGGTTGATTATAGATTATATAATTGAATAAAAACAAGTATATATAGCAGTAAGTTCGGCCGGGCCGAATCTTAAATACCCACCACCATGAATCAAATATTATAGTTTCCTTTCAACTTTCAGGGGATTTTGATGATAGATATTCTCCCAAACAGAGTAGTTCAACCAGTACAATTTCCGAAGATAAATTTGAAGATTTTACCTATGAATATCAGATTCTGGATTTATAAGAACCAGTTTTGTTTGAATTTTAGAGGAATCATTAACATCTCAAGAAAATTATGAAATAACGCCTTGATTTGAAATCTAAAATCTATAGATTTTCACCCCCATTATTTAAATGATTACTACAAGTAAAATCTGGAAATTTTACATTCAGTTTCAAGCAATTTTCATGATCGGTACGCCTTCCATTCCCGCAAGAAATAAAATCGGTCTATATGGAGGCCTTACCAAATGGACCGATAAAACTAAATCCGATACACGTTTTTGTGAGTCTAAAATAACAGCATATTTGCAATATCAGGTAAATTGCATAAAAAATCGGATAAAAACTAGAAACCCAGGAAATTAAATCGGGAGATCGGTCTTATGGGGGCTATACTAAAACATAGACCGATACCCACCGTTTTCGCCACACATTTTTATGGTCTTAAAATACTTCTACATTTGCAAGTTCAGGCAAATTGAATAAAAACTTCAGTTTCTATAAGCCCACCGTGGAGCAATGGTTAGCATGCCCGCCTTGCATACACAAGGTCGTGGGTTCGATTCCTGCTTCGACCGAACACCAAAAAGTTTTTCAGCGGTGGATTATCCCACCTCAGTAATGCTGGTGACATTTCTGAGGGTTTCAAAGCTTCTCTAAGTGGTTTCACTGCAATGGGGAACGCCGTTCGGACTCGGCTATAAAAAGGAGGTCCCTTGTCATTGAGCTTAACATGGAATCGGGAAGCACTCAGTGATAAGAGAGAAGTTCACCCTGTCACCATTCTATGGTGGAGGGTATAAAAATTTTGTGCTATTTTTGACAGAAATATTTGTAAAGTATTTTTACTTTTGGTGTATAGATTTGGTAAAATCCCATCATTTATAGAAACGAAGGGATTTTAGGTGATGCATTGCGTTTTATGATAATTTTGTTTGTTTGTTTTCGATTTTAGTTTATGTTTGTTGTTAACTACCATCCGCAAAAATACAATTCTGCAAACTTTAGAAATTAACCTTATTTTTAATTTTTATTTAATTTTCACACATTTTCCTTTTTGGCCATCTAGGTGACATTTTTAGGACTGGTAATAAAAAAGTTTGTTTCTGAATTTCATACCTGTCTGTGATTTTGTTTTCTCTATTTTGTTAGCTTTGAATTCAAAAAGTATAATTTTGCTAATTTTAAAATGGTAACGTTATTTTTTCAAAAGTTTATCCATATATATGCAACAATGATCTGTCATTGATTTAGATCGGACGGTGATGCAAATGGGCCATATCGGACCACTTTTAGGTATAGCCCCCATATTAACCAATCCCTTGACTTCCGGAGCCTCTAGGAGGAACAAATTCCATCGGTTCCGATTGAAATTTGCTATGTGATATATGATTTTTTTATAATCATGCAAATCGGGTTATAATTATATGTATACCGATATAAACTAGAGGTGTGCACGTGACACGAAATTTTCGTGACCTACGAAAATTTTCGTGACTCACTCGTGAGTCATGAGTCGCGCTCTTGTCAACGGCGTGAGTGTGCGTGATTAACAAACCAAAATGTCGTGCGTGAGCGTGAGTCACGAAAACAATATCTTCGTGAGTGTGCGTGAGTAACGAATGGATGTTAAGAGTTTAATAACGCTCTCGATTTTAATCGTACTCATGATTGCAGACACGTTTCTCAGGTAAATTACTCATAAAATTATTTATGAGTCACGACATATTTCGTGAATCACGAAAAATATCGTGACTCACGGTATTTTTCGTGAGTCACGACATTTTCGTGCGTGAGTGTGCGCGAGTAAAAGTTTTCTTTTCGTGAGTGTGTGTGAGCGTGAGGCCTACCAAACAATATCGTGCGTGAGTGTGCGTTAGTAAGATTTTTCCGTCGTGAGTGTGCGTGAGCGTAAGTAAAATATTACTCACGTGCACACCTCTAATATAAACCGACCTTTCAGATTTGACTTCTGAAGACTCATGGAGGAATAAATTTCATTGGGGGATGTAAAATTAATATTTCCAAAATAATTTTTTAAACTATCAAAAGAAAAAGACCGTTTGGTGTTCTTTGGAGTTTTTTTACGTGTACTCTATATTTTCAAAGCAAATATCGCGTGTTCTCAATGTGTTACATGTTACAAGTATCTAACCCCTTCAATTTTGTCCAATTGACTTTTCCATTTGCTTTTTACTATCGAAACTTGTCTACATGATGTTTTGTGGTATGACTGATTTAGGGGAGGAGGTGGGGGAAGCATGTTCTGTGGTTTAAACCGAAATAAAGTACTGTTCAGACTATTCCACACAGCCATAACAGCCAACCTACCAACCAGTCATACCGATTATATTAGCCATCATGACAAGCACAACACGAGAATAGACCATGGAAATTATAAAAAATACATTACGCGTGCCTACGTTTAGGCGTAACAAATTGCCGTTAACTAATTTCAAATTGTTGAAATTTTCTGTGGTATATATTTAGGTTTTACCATATACATATTCCTCTTTAATTTCTGATTATTTTGATTATTATTTAATGATGCATGCCACCATGTCCCATATGGGACATTATTCACAATGTGCCGACGTTTAGTTTGTTTAAGGTGTCGTTTGTTTCGTCGAAGAAGGTCTAGTCGAAATTAGGGGTTGAATAATTTTCTATGATGACCAAGGTAGATAATTATAGGTTCGAGGTTCAGACAAAATAATAATGATGATCAAGTTAACAAGGATTCTATGAATATTTGTGTATAAATATGAAGTTAATTTGAAAGACCTCTTTCAATTGTCATTCTATCCATTTGGCGGGAGGGGAAATTGTTTTTTGTACAAACAAGGTTATCTTTCAGAGTTATTTAATATTATAATTACAATTAAATGAATTGCTTTTTGAGATTAGCGTCCCAGTAAAAACCTACCTAAAAAAGTATTGAAAACGTTCTTTTTGATCGGGAAGTGGTGAATACTTTGCACAAAAGCGATGAATTTAACATGGGCTTGTTATAGGACGGATGTCCACAATTTCACCAGCCGTTGCACTAAATTTGCATTACTTCTTAAGGTGTGATCCGAATACAGTGATTTAGAATAGATAAGTTATCCATTTTTTATGACATTTAATACATTCTAACACTTGCCTGGAAAGTTTGACCTCAAATACTTTGAATAATTTGTTTATTAATTCTTACTCTCTTTTTACAGTACTTGAAACAAAACAATTATATACGACCGTAAGTTCGGCCAGGCCGACGCTTATGTGCCCTCCACCATGGATTGCGTAGAAACTTCTACGAAAGACTGTCATCCACAATCGAATTACTTGGGTTGTGGTATCTTAAAACTTCTTAACATCGTTTTCTAAATTGTGAGTTAGTCCATACGTGGTATATATTAGACAAAAAAGTTATGTATAAAGGGTGATACGGTCAAAATTTGGTCAAGGGAAAACGCATGTAAATCGGTGAAATCGTTTATTTAAAAAATCAAATTAATTTCTTTTTCAAGTTCAATTAGTATAAAATTCAGGAAACATATTCAGTTAGGCTTTCGCTTTTCCAAATCCGTACAGCCACCTTGTCCACCTTCTTCGCCGCAGAAAGCCAGTTTGCCTTGAACTGCTGCTCGTCCTTAGCAGTTTTTTTGGTCTTCTTTAGGTTCCACTTGTCCAGTATATAGCCCAGTATTTCTCAATTGGGCGGAGCTCCGGCGTGTTGGGAGGGTTCTTGTTCTTGGGAACCACCTGCACGTTGTTGGCGGCGTACCACTCCATGGCCTTTTTACCGTAATGGCAAGATGCCAAATCCGGCCAAAACAGTACGGAACAACCGTGTTTCTTCAAGAAAGGCAGCAGACGTTTATTCAAACACTCTTTCACGTAAATTTCTTGGTTGACAGTCCCGGAAGCTATGAAAATGCTGCTTTTCAAGCCACAGGTACAGATGGCTTGCCAAACCAGATATTTCTTTGCGAACTTTGACAGTTTTATGTGCTTGAAAATATCTGCTACTTTTCCACTTCCTTTTGCCGTATAAAACTCCTGTCGCGGAAGCTGTTTGTAGTCGGCTTTGACGTAGGTTTCGTCGTCCATTATCACGCAGTCAAACTTCGTCAGCATCGTCGTGTACAGCCTCCGGGATCGCGCTTTGGCCGTCGTATTTTGTTTATCATCGCGATTTGGAGTCACTACCTTCTTGTAAGTCGATAGTCCGGCTCGTTTTTTGGCTCGATGCACGGTTGTAGACGATACACCCAACTTATTAGCGGCATCTCGGAGAGAGAGAGGTTAGGGTTTCACTTGAAACTACCGGGAACTCTCTCAGCGGCTTCCGGTTTTCGATTTCCCCCCGATCCAGACTTCCTGGCTGTCGACAAACGTTCCCCAAACACTTTAATTACATTTGTAACGGTTGATTTGGCAACTTTTAGCGATTTTGCCAGCTTTGCGTGCGAGTAGCTCGGATGCGCGAGCAAAATTTTTTTCAAGTTTATATTGACCAAATTTTGACCGTATCACCCTTTAGGTAAGTCTACAAATAATTACGAATCGATATGGACTTTTTGCACGATACGTAGAGAGCCAGAATTGAAATGTGGGGGTCGCTTATGTGGGGGCTATGTACAATTATGAACTTGATATGGACCAATTTTTGTGTGATTGGGGATCGATTTATCTGAGGGCTATATATAACTATAGACCGAAATGGACCTAGTTAGGCATGGTTATTAACGGCCATATACTAGCACAATGTACCAAATTTCAACTGACTCGGATGAAATTGGCTCCTCCAAGAGGCTCCAAAACCAAATCTCGGGATCGGTTTATATGGGGGCTATATATGATTATGGACTGATATGGACCACTTTTGGCATGGTTGTTTAATATCATATACTACCACCACGTACCAAATTTCAACCATATCGCATGAATTTTGCTTCTCCAAAAGGCACCGGAGGTCAAATCTGGGGATAGGTTTATATGAGGGCTATATATAATTATGGACTGATATGAACCAATTCCTGCATGATTGTTGGATACCATATACTAACATCACGTACCAAATTTCAACCGAATGAATTTTACTCTTCCACGGGGCTCCGTAGGTCACATCTGGGGATCGGTTTATATAGGGGTTATATATAATTATGGACCGATATCGACCAATTTTTGCATGGGTGTTTGAGGCCATATATTAACACCACGTACCAAATTTCAGCCGGATCGGATGAAATTTGCTTCTCTTAGAGGTTCCGAAAGCCAAATCGGGCGATCGGTTTATATTGGGTTTATATATAATTATATACCGATGTGGACCAATTTTTGTATGGTTATTAGGGACCATATACTAACACCATGTACCAATTTTCAGCCGGTTCGGATGAAATTTGCTTCTCTTAGAGGCCTCGCAAGCCAAATTTGGGGGTCCGTTTATATGGGGGCTATACGTAAAAGTGGACCGATATGGCCCATTTGCAATACTATCCGACCTTCATCAATAGCAACTACTTGTGCCAAGTTTCAAGTCTATAGCTTGTTTCGTTCGGAAGTTAGCGTGATTTAAACAGACGGACGGACGGACATGCTCAGATCGACTTAGAATTTCACCACGACCCAGAATATATATATATTTTATGGGGTCTTAGAGCAATATTTCGATGTGTTACAAACGGAATGACAAAGTTAATATACCCCCATCCTATGGTGGAGTGTATAAAACGCGAAAACTATTTCTTAGCAAGTAAGTAAAGTTTAAAATTTGGTGTGGCCGAATATATTATTCACCTCCGTGTATTGTACCCCCCAAAAAAAAATCGCTAATTTAACATATATTTCAAACATATTTTGCAGGAAGCACATATATTATTGAATACTGCCGAAACATTAATATGTTTGTTTTATGTGAACATATTATATGTTTGGAAGCATTTTGAGACCAAAAATATTATATGCTTGGAAGAATTTTTCCCAAAGACGATTGTGCTCATACCCTAACATACTCGTAATTTTCACTTACACGAAATTTTTTAGTTCTTGGTACATTTTTCTGTAATACAAATAATGTTGAAGAAATTATTAACTTTTATAAATTTTTTTAAATTTTACCTTTCGCCTGCACGGAGAATCGAACCGAGGACCATACAGTTTGTAAGCCAACACACTATCCACTGGACTACGTAGCTGTTATAGTCACCGGTAGATAATAATCCTTATAAGTTACATTTGTATAGCATAGTTTGCAGCGCCCACGAGCCCATGCAAACATTACATTATTTAACAGAAACATACATTTGTTTGCCACGTGAAGCAGTGGTTAGCATGTCTGCCTTGCATGCAAAGGGTTGTGGGTTCAATCCCTGCTCCGACCGAACACCATTGTTTTTTTTTTGTTTTTTTTTTTTAATTTACGCATTTATATTTATACTATATTAAATTTTTATAATGAAACTTCGAAATGTGGGTTATTAAAGATTTATAGTCAGTAACGGTGCTTGATATAAACGAAATTGACTGATTTTTGGATAACATATTATTTTTTTATTGCAAAAATAACAATTTTGTAACAAAAACTTGTTTTTGGTACAAAACTTTAAAATTTGGAAGGAATTCAAAAACTCTAACAAAAGAAGAATGTGGAGTCGAGTATAAACATACATATATAATTTTATAATATAAACATAAATTTATTTAGGCGTGAACAGTTTTTTACTAGCATTTAACACCATCGCTGTAAAATGCCTTTTATTTTTCTTTAATAATTCATTTTAAAGAAAATAAACTTTTTAAATTGTTTTAGCTGCAAAACTCGAACTTAATGCCCGCTTTTTGAAGGTGTCCGTCAACTCCTCGTGGACTACTTATTAATAAGGAGGAACTAAACTTTGTTTTTATACATTTTGCTGTGTAATTTTTCACTATTTACTCCTTATTTCATTTTACTGTCCCAACTCTAAAAAGAGTATAGTGCCCTTTCATTATTTTATGAAGACAGTGATTTCTTTAAACGAACCAAGAAAAAATTGTGGCCATAATGCCAAAATGATAAACAAAACACATGTCCACACATACATAAAATGCTGCTCTCAAGGCGAAAACATAGCTGTTTGGTTTCAAATGTCTTTCTCTTAGTTCCGAATGTCTATTCTCTTTATTCAAATTAAATAATATTTAGACTTAAGCAGATCAAATTTTTGGCCTTATCATAAAACAGTTTTCCGAAACAACATACAAGCGGTTTCACAGAAATTGTTCTCTTTTGATTCTTTCGCTGTGTTATGTTGATATCTTTCGTCAACTCTCCCGGTTTCCATCTCTATTTCTTTCTCTATACTCTCTCTGTCGCTTTGAATAAAATATCTCAACATATGTATGTTTAGTCGAAATTTGTAAATTTATATATGTTTGCATTCACACATATGATTTTTATGAAACCTTCATGCCCCAAACATAATATATTCTAACATATTAACATTGATGTCCCAAACATTTAGTGTTAGTTTAGGAACATTACATGTTTGCACTTAAATATATTGTGTTTTAAAATTGTGCCCGAAACACATTTTGTTTATATCGGAACATATGAAAAACATATTTTTCTAACAGTGTGGGAGTTGTATAAAGCTCTATTGGAGTATATTTGCATTTAAATTTGAAGCTATTTGGACAATTTTTTTTACACTACTAAAAGTTCTCTACAATTGAATTTATGTCATTTTTATGCAATTTGACAAAAGTGCATCTGTGGTTTATTGGGCTGTACATATTATTAGAGGTATAGGATAATTTGAGGCATTTTAAAAATTGTTGCTACTACACTGAAAAAAATATTTACGTGATATTAAAGATTAGGCAACCAACATTTTAGGATACGAAATTTACAAAATATTAAGGACAAGTTTCTTTAAAGTAATGAAATTTTCATTAAAATAAAGTTTATAATCTTTGCTTCCAAATTTTTTTGTATCTTTGAACTATGGCTAATTTTCCTCAAAGTAAAGAAACACATTTTTGATTTCAAGAAATTTTACTTAAATTAACTGAAATATTGAAACTTTTGATTTAAGATAAAAACGCTTCAAATATAGGCTAAGGCTTATTTTGAGGATTTATCGTCTTTGGTTTAAAGTTTTTTTTTTTTGTTTTTTTTTTGGAATTAAGAAAACATTTTTTACTTTGAAGTACCCATTATAATAATTTTGAAGTGCCCATTATAATTTAGGTTGCCAAAAATGTGCCTACCAGAAATATTGATTTTAGACCCCATAAAATATATACCGATCGACTCAGAATCACCTCCTGAGTCGATCTACCACTTGGTGTCCGTCCGTCCGTTTGTCCATGTATTTGTTGTTCACAGGATTCCGGTCGCAATTATAAACCGATTTTGATGAAATTTGGTACAGGGAGTTTTTGGGAACAAGAACAAACGCTATTGAATTTGGAAGAAATGGGATCAAATTTAGATATAGCTCCCATATATATGTGTCGCCCGATTTCTTAAAATGGGGCTACTTTGCGCTTTTTTACAAACGGATCGTCATCAAATTTGGCAAAAAATAATCTTTTTCATCGCCTTTTAAGTCTGCAAAAGTTCATCGAAATCGGTTCAGATTTAGATATAGCTCTCATATATATGTATCGCCCGATTTTTCTAAATGTGTCTATAAAATCCTTATTTACCAACCGATCTTACAAAGTTGGCTAAATATAATCTTCTATAGCGCTAACTATATGTGCTAAAAATCATCGAAATCGGTTCAGATTTAGCTATAGCTTCCATATATATGTACCGCCCGAATTTCTAAATTTGTCCATAAAACCCTTATTTATCAACCGATCTTACTCAAAGTTGGCTAAATGTAATCTTCTATAGCACTAACTATATGTGCAAAAAATTGTCGATATCGGTTCAGATTGAGATATAGCTCCCATATAGATGTATAGCCCGATTTTCCCAAATTTGGCCATAGAACCCTTATTTATTAACCGATCTTACACAAAGTTGGCTAGATCCAGTCCTCTATAGTACTAACGCTATGTGCAAAGTTTCATCGAAATCGGTTCAGATGTAGATATAGCTCCCATATATGTATTTTTTTCTCAAAATTTTATTTCTATACACTGAAAGAAACAAGTACGTCATGAGGATGAATTTTTACATCACGGTGACGAATTTTTCTTCAAAAATGAGCTAACGTAACATTTCATCCCATTGACGATTTTATCGTCATAGCGATGAATTGAATTCATCCCTGTGATGAACTTATTTACATCCCATATACAACTATGTTACGTCCAGATGATGAATGTATTTCATCTATGTGATGATATTTTTCGTATCTGCGATTATTCTCTTTCATCCATGCGATGATGCAATTCTTCAAAAGTACGATTCTCGTTCGTCATCGCTACAAACGCCATCGTCATAGCGATGAACTCTTTCCCTAAATTTGACGTAATCCATTCATCAATATGATGTAATAGATTCATCAATTTGATGTAATCGATTCATCAATACGATGTAAACATCAAATTGATAAATTGATTATTAGAAATATTTTCTACGACACTTTTAATAAAGAACCATTTTGTTTTTTATTTTAATTAAATTTAAATTTTATTTATTTGAAATATGTACAACTAACGAAGTAAAAACGTATACAAATTTTTTCAAACACATCTACCAAAGCTGTTGATTTTGATAAATTGACCATCTTGACACATAAACATTCTGTTACCTTAATTAGTGTTTAGATTACCAAGGATGAAAAGTTTTATGGGTTCATCCTGTGGAGTAAAAAAATTATAAAGAAGAATTTAAAAATGGAAATTTTAAATTATTGTAAAATATATTCGATCTTTTTAGAACAAAATTTAACTCACCCTTTTTGTGCCCAACTGTTACTTTTCGTTTTGAATTGTTTGCTCATCCAATTCATCTTTATTCTTTAATTTCTTTATCCGTATTCGGTTTTCACAGAACGAAAAATGTTGCGGCATTTATCTGTAAATTTAGAAATACTTCCATAAATATATAACATATAAATGTTAAAAAAAAAAATAAATTGACCAAAATATAAAAAAATCGTCACTTTGGTTAAATTTTTCCCATATATAACACTTCATGTTTTTTTTATTTTTACTCACATTTTTGTTTTTCTTTTCACTTTCACATCTTTAAGCATTAGCCCTTTATTTTCGGCACGCGCGACCACCTTTACACTTTGGACTAAACTTAACAACTGAGAGGAACCATTTGAAATGTTCTTACCGCACAGAAAAAAAAAAAACAATATTTCTACCACACAACTACGTATGGATGTATTATTGCATTAGTATTTGAATACATGTCAACGGAGTAGATGAAACTTTTCGTCTATTTGATTACTATTTTCGTCAATTTGACGACTTTTATTGTTCTCATATGTCTTGGAAGCCAATTTAAAAACAAACATGTGAACAAATGTTTGCTCAAATACTCGTTTGAGTTAAGTTAAATGTGGAAAGAGCATGAAATACCCAACAAAAATAACGTAGCTCTCATTAATAAATGCTGTGTACAGTTATTTTAAAAACAAAACGTAGCAAGCGCATTTGGTTGTGTGTGTTTTTTTAGGTAGAGAAATAAATACACATCTACAGAACGTATGAATTTTATCGTCACATTGAACACTGTTTCGTCACATGGACTATTGATTCGACTTTTAGGTGTTTCACTTTAGTACTAATGGAAAAATGTAAATTACAAACATCTATATACTATATACACCGTATATCGTTTTATGTTTTAGTTAGCATTGAGATTTTTTGATACACATTTCAGAGAAAAGTGTGTTTCATCGATTTGAAGATTCTTTCATCGCATTGACGAAAACCAGTATCCTTGATACATCATGAAAATAAAACTCTTAAAACTTTTGTCCAACTTCTATTAATATGTGTAATTCATATATTGGGACTTCATATAAACGAAATTAATTTAAATCAAATGTTAATTTTGGTTAACTTTCGCTGAATCGGGAAGAAAATAATTTCGTCTCATAGACAAAACTAGATCATCAATGTGACGAACTATGAAAAGAACAAAAATTGACATTGATGATTGATTTCGTCACGTGGACTACCGAAATACTCCCATGGACGAAACTTTTCATCGCATAGACGAAAACGCATTGATGAAACTCAATCGTCAAGGTGACGAACGCTTTTTCTTTCGGTGTAGAATTTATTATCAACATTTTATTCCTATAGAAATATCTCAAAAAAATTTGTTTATAGAACCTTTTTCCAAAATTTTATTTCTATAGAGATTCAACAAAAAATTACTATTTTTGGTAGAATTCTACCAACTGTGGCAACCGTGGTGGTAATACAAATTTATTTTCTATGTTATATATGTTGCATTTTCATGGTTTAAGATAATAAAGTACTTAAAACCATTTTGTTTTGTAAAATTTGTCTAAATTTAACGAAAAATATTGTAGGGGAAATTGTTTGGGAATGTATGGGAAAGAAGGGAACTTTTTTTGTCCTTTTAGGGTAAACCGAACATTTTCCCTGCCAACACTGACTATGAGCTATAGTCAGATTGAGACAAAGCACCCATAAACATGTACCCCTTAATTTTCCTAAATATGCAACTGCGGTTTATCTCCCAGGCCTATATCAATGTTACCCCTAGTAGGCTTATGACTACTAACTCAGTAAGGGTGGTTTAGGGTATGATATAGTCGGCCCCGCCCGACTTTCTACTTTACTTACTTGTTAAACTGGCATTTGTTTGTACGTTAGTACCTTTATTACTAAACCACGAAAAGAGAATGAAAATTTGATAAATCAGATCTGTATACTAATTTTAGTTTTATTGGTTTATATGTGACCAAATCGGGTGACATTTAGTCTGAACCCTTCTATAAAAAGTCTGGCATTATTGTTTACAGGATTTGACTACAATATTGGGTATCCATCACAAAATTTTGTGTAGAATGTTGGTTTTTTGGACATTTTTGCCAAAACCGGAAGAACATATGAATACCCAATCTGACAACGTAAAAATGACACCGTGCGTTGTCAAAACAACAATCAGCGTTCACGATCTGTAAACGTAATGGTTACGAATTTATAAATAAAATTAAAAAAAAGATTTCCGCTACCGTGACTCGAACCTGTGTTGTCTGCATAATACGCGTTAACTGTCGCTATAGCACATTGCACCACCAGCGGAGTTGCCATAACAACGTCTAACGATTATTCTAAGACTTCTCATGGCCAAAAAAAAATCGAATGCCGTTCATAAAATCATGGGCCCTAGTACGAAATAGATGTTACATCGTAAAAACCCACAAAAAAATTAAAATTTTTATGGAAATCTTTAAAAAAGATATAATAAAAAAAATGATTCTCATATCTGCTTAAATATTTTTTTGGTTGTATCGCTTTAATATAATCAAATAATACAATTATTTAAAACATATTTTGCTTATATCTCGTTTAAAATGCGTCCTATGTATTTTATACATAATGAGCCTTTCACAAAATTAAGATTGTGTATTTAGAAGTTTTGTTTTGTTTTCAACAACAACTTTTACACAAAATAGTTCTTTTTTTTTAAATTAGTAAATTTATACGAATTGTGTTGCGCCTTGAATTTTGTATTTCTACCTATTCCTTCAAAATATGAACTTTAATTAAAGAACATAAAAACTGTATACGTTTTAATAATTTTTCTTCAATGTGACAATAGTATAAACATATTTTTATCATGTTGGAGGTAGTAAAAATTTATTTTACATTTTAAAAAATAAACCTACATTTGTATTTATGCTGGGTTCAATTTTTTCATCTATATTTGATTTAATAATTAATTTGTTAAAAAAAGAAACGATTATCGTTTTGGAATAGCTATCTCATTAAATTTGTCTGACGCCATGAGTCATGTTTTATTCATATCACTCAACTATAAAATTGCTTTCAAAGTTAGTAATTTGGACATTTGTCAAAAATCCCTCGGGAACTATTCGGCTATATCTGATATCAGATCTTTGAAATATCTAAAACTTAGTCGATTTTTTTATGAAACTCGAGCAATGAATCTTATTTAGTCATTGATTCCATAATAATCAATGAGCCGACTTCGCATCGTATCTATGAGAGCCGCAGTAAGAAAAAAAGTGAAATATGTTTTATAACTCTTGGCCCAAAATGGTAACTGAAAGCGATCCGACCGAATGAGCAATTGACATTTACGACACACATTCCATGTGCAGTGGTGAATGCACACCCAGAGCTCGGTCAAAGTCAATAAAATGCTCCACAAAATCTCGAATCTTTAATTTTTGATATACTACGGCAGTAGTAGCAGAGAGCATAGTGCAAACGCACGCATGGCATTCATTTGGTGCGTCTGTCGTCGCTTTCATTATTATGACCGCCATTCTTGTGGCCGGCCAAAGGCTATGGAGACATCTTGGTGGCAGTTTAGATGACGATGATGGTGGCGGTGGTGATGCTGGGGCTTTAGTATTGGGCCACAAATAAATTCATCATTATAAATCATGCGTCCCCGTCGGTTTAATTAATCACAATATAAGCAACAACAACTACAACAAAAACTTCGGCAACCATCACAATCGATATTAAGAGTCAGCGATTGCACATTTGCAGCAAATCACAATAATGCCATAAAGCACCATGTAAACCATCGACCGATGGACCCCCTAACCATCGAAATGTTTTATGTCAGCGACAATAATGATGAAGATGGACTGTGGTTTTTTTATTGCTTTATGCAAAATTCATTTCTTATCTGTAATAGGAAATAGGTTAAGTCCTTCATTAGCTAACTGCATTCGATTCCTTTAGCATTACCTTCAATCAATATCCTACTACTCGCAGCATTACCAGGGTTTTAAAAATAATGTGTTGCCAATAATAATCAATAACGGTAGCCCGTGGCCCAATACGAAATATAATCGGAATTCTTCACCCAAAGAAAAAAATACTTTCCTACGAAACGAAATTCCCCTGTAATGTAAATTAATTTTTTTAAGAACAAATAAACCCGTATTGACTGCAAACAACAAATCAAAGTTTTGGTCTAGCAACAGTTAGCTAAATATATTTCGAATAAAATAAACTTTATTTCATTACAATCGGTACACAACTTTGGATTTTGTTCACGATTTACTGAATTTATATAAATCGCGAACCGTTTTCAATCATTGATATACGGGCGTCGCTGTATATGGGGGCTATATACAATTATGAACACGAGTCTACCAAAAATGGCAGATTTTTTACTGTTTGTTAGATTGGTAGAATTCTTGATGTTTTGGAAGATTTTGCAAAATATTCCTCTCCAACTATGAAATTCTTTTGACAAAATTTTCAATGGAAATATAAAATTTTGACAAAATTTTCTATGGCAATAAAATTTTGGTAGATTATTTTTGGCTCGAGTAGCAATCGCGATTTTTCTGTGATTGAGAATCGGTTCATTTGGGGGCTATATATAATATAGATCGATACGGACCAAATTTGACATGGTTGTTATCGGCCATACACAAGCGAAATGTACCAAATTTCAAACGGATCGGATGAATTTTGCTCCTTCAAGAGGCTTCGAAGGTCAAATTTGGGGATCGGTTTATATGGGGGCTATATATAAGTATAGATATAGACAAATTTTTGCATGGTTTTTAGAGACCATATACTAACACCATGTACCACATTTCAGCCGGATCGGATGAAATTTGCTTCTCCTTGAGGCTCCGCAAGCCAAATCTGGGGGTCCGTTTATATGGGGGCTATACGTAAAATTGAACCGACATTTGCAATACCATCCGACCTACATCAATAACAACTACTTAGAGGGTCTGCAAGCCAAATTTGGGGGTCCGTTTATATGGGGGCTATACGCAAAAGTGGACCGATATAGCCCATTTGCAATTCCAGCCGACCTACATCAATAACAACTACTTGTGCCAAGTTTCAATTCGATAGCTTGTTTCGTTCGGAAGTTACCGTGATTTCAACAGACTTACGGACATGCTTAGATCGACTCAGAATTTCACCACGACCCAGAATATATATACTTTATGGGGTCTTTGAGCAATATTTCGATGTGTTACAAACGGAATGACAAATGAATGACGAATGAATATACCCCCATCCTATGGTGGAGGGTAGGTTAGGTTAGGTTAAAGTGGCAGCCCGATTAAATTTCAGGCTCACTTAGACTATTCAGTCCATTGTGATACCACATTTAACTAAAAGTACCTATTACATATGGGCACTTCTAGTCTTAACCACTGAACCTTCTCTATTATTTACTTTTGTGGAACCAACCAGATTGCTCCAAAAACATTAACAAACTGCTTAAGTTAACGTTTTCCAGGTCAGCCAGTAATCTAAAGCTATATGCTCCTAAAATTCGCTTACGCCTTACACAAAAAGCAGGACACTCACACAAGAGGTGTTTAATTGATTCCTTTTCCTCCACGTCATGACAGCTTATACAATAGTCATTATACTTCGCACCTATAGTTTTTGCAAATTCGCCTATCAGGCAGCGACCCGTTATAGCAGATATTAGGAGTGCTATCTGACGCCTTGAGAACACTAGCATATCTAGTGTGCGGTTTAAGTTTAAATGGGGCCATATTTGCTTGGTGCCGTTACAACCCTTGCAATTTTCCCATCGAATATTGGCCATCATAACAGCCTTCTCACGCAGTAAGAGCTTGCAGGTGGCCAGAGGCATACCAACAGATTCACGTTCCCCTGGAATATGTAAGGTAGTTCCTAGCCTTGCTAACACATCTGCTTCACAGTTCCCCGGTATGTTCCTATGACCAGGCACCCATATTAGGTGAATATTGTACTGCTCAGCCATCTCGTTGAGAGATTTGCGGCAGTCTATGGCCGTTTTTGAGTTAAGGAACACAGAGTCCAAGGATTTTATTGCAGGTTGACTGTCTGAGTATATATTAATGCCAATATTTGTTGGAACATTACTTCTCAGCCAATTCACCACCTCTCTTATTGCCAATATTTCAGCCTGAAAAACACTACAGTGATTAGGTAATCTTTTCGCTATTCGAATTTCCAGATCTTTAGAATATACTCCGAACCCCACTTGTCCATTCAATTTGGAGCCATCAGTATAGAAATCTATATATCTTTTATTCCCCGGGGTCTGTGTACACCACGCCTCACTGTTGGGAATTAGAGTTTCAAACTTTTTGTCGAAAAGTGGTTTTGCCAGGGTGTAATCCACTACGTTAGGCACATCTGGCATTACTTTGAGGACCGAACTATGACCGTACATTTTTTCCGACCACAGCGATAGCTCGCGCAACCGCACAGCCGTTGTTGCAGCTGACTGTTTGGCCAAAATGTCTAAAGGCAATAGATGTAGCATGACATTAAGGGAGTCTGTTCCTGTCTTACTAAATGCGCCTGAGATACATAAGCTCGCCATACGCTGAACTTTATCTAAACAAGTCGGTTTCTGAAGTGCCGGCCACCAGACTACAACACCATATAGCATTATAGGTCTAACCACTGCCGTGTATAGCCAATGCACAATTTTTGGTCTTAGTCCCCACTTTTTCCCTATTGCCTTTTTGCACGAGTACAAAGCTACCGTGGCTTTTCTCGCCCTCTCTTCAATATTAAGCCTAAAATTCAGCTTCCTGTCCAAAATAACGCCAAGGTATTTTGCACACTCACCAAAGGGAATTTCAGTACCCCCTAAGGAAATGGGCCTAACCGTGGGAGTTTTGCGATCTTTGCAGTACATGACTATTTCTGTCTTTGCTGGATTTACACCAAGACCATTATCTTTCGCCCATTTCTCAGTCATCCGGAGAGCTCTCTGTATAATATCTCTGATTGTGGATGGGAATTTTCCCCTGACTGCTAGCGCCACATCATCTGCGTATGCCACCACTTTTATCCTTTCTTTTTCTAGAGAAACCAGAAGGTTGTTTATAGCAACATTCCAAAGAAGAGGTGATAGAACTCCTCCTTGGGGAGTGCCTCTGTTCACATACCTTTGTATGTTTGCTTGCCCTAGTGTGGCTGAAATACGTCTCTTTATTAGAAGTTCGTCTAACAGCCTAAGTATACCTGGATCAACATTGAGAGTTGTCAGTCCATTTAATATCGAGCTCGGATGGACATTATTGAACGCCCCTTCGATGTCTAGAAACGCCACGATTGTGTATTCTTTGACAGATAGTGAGCTTTCAATAAAGCTGACCAGTTCATGCAATGCGGTCTCAGTAGACCTGCCCTTCGAGTATGCATGCTGTCGTTTCGAGAGCAAACTTGAATCCACGCTAGTTCTAAGATACATGTCTATCATCCTCTCCAGTGTCTTAAGTAGGAATGAGGATAAGCTGATTGGTCGGAAATCCTTCGCACTCGAGTGAGAGGCTTTTCCTGCTTTAGGTATGAAGACGACTTTTGTTTCCCTCCACTTTTCTGGAATATATGCTAAGTTTACACATTGTTTATATATCACCGTCAACCAGGGGATAATTCTTTCAGCCACTGCCTGTAACTCCGCCGGAGTAATTCCATCAGGTCCGGGGGATTTGAATGGTCCAAAGCTATTTAAAGCCCATTTTATTCTAGATTCCGACACAATTTCCTCGATAGGAAGTGATCGCCGAGCCTCTGTTACACCGCCGGAACATGGGTCAACCGTCTGATTTCCAGGGAAGTGTGTGTCCAAAAGTACCTCCAACGTCTCCTCACTGGACGTTGTCCAATTTCCCTCCGATGTTTTAATGAAACCTGGAGCGGTGTTAGTGGATGCTAGTACCTTCCGTAGTCTGGAAGCCTCTGACGTATTCTCAATACTGCTACAGTAATCATCCCAAGAGTTTTGTTGAGACCTTCTCAGTTCTCGTTTATATTCTCTCAGATTCATCTTGTAAGTGTCCCAATCCTCCGGAGCTCTTGTGGACTTTGCTTTGTTAAAGAGCTTCCTGCAGGATTTCCTCATATTACTTAACTCCGTAGTCAACCATGGCGGCCGATGGAGGGTATAATAAGCTTATTTTATTCGAAATATATTTAACTAAATATTTCTAGGCAATAACTGTGATTTTTGTCCCATTTATATTTTTTAGAAATTAAAAAAAAAAATTTTTTGTTTGTTAAAAATTTTAATTTTTTTTTTCAAAACTTGAAAGAAATTTCTAAAACTACTTGGAAAATTGAAAAACAATGTAAGCACGGCTTAAAGAGAATATTATTTGGGAGTTTTGGATTTTTTATTTTTTTTAATTTTATATGGTGAACCGTTTTCAAGTTATTCAAAAATATGTAGCGGAAGCGCCTTAACACAAAAAAGTTCAATTTTATTCACTTGTGTAATGAATCCTATGGGAACTTGGTATTAAATGGTACATGTGTACGAATCAAAGGACTACCAACATCACTCCACATGAAAGTATTTTGTCTCTAATAATAATCTCCATCAAACTCTTAATTTCATTTAATTTCACAAACTTCACGAAGAACTTTGTGCAAATATACCAAATGTTAACAATTTAACATTTTTTCATAAAAATTCCGAACATTTTTCCTTGAAATTACGAAGAAGTTTTGTTGAAATTGTAACATTCCATTCGGGATATAAAAATGTTTTACAGTGTGGCTGACATTTCAACCAACTTCAAGTTGATAAAAAAGTTAATTTTATTGTTTACACGATTTTCATTTTGAGCGTCAGTCGAGTGTTGATTGTTGCTTAATTTGTTTATTCATAGGTACCTTGTTGTTTTATGTGAATATACAAGAAGAGAAGTGTAATTGAACAAATGTACCCGTTTAAAACTAAAAACGGGTACATTTTCGTATATTGTATCATTTATTATACCCTCTACCATAGGATGGGGTATATTAACTTTGTCATTCCGTTTATAACACATCGAAATATTGCTCTAAGACCCCATGAAGTATATATATTCTGGGTCGTGGTGAAATTCTGAGTCGATCTGAGCATGTCCGTCCGTCGGTCCGACTGTTGAAATCACGCTAACTGCCGAACTAAAAAAGCTATCGACTTGAAACTTGGCACAAGTAGTTGTTATTGATGTAGTAGTTGTTATCCGGCTGAAATTTGGTACATGGTGTTAGTTTATAGTCTCTAACAACTATGCAAAAAGTGGTCCACAACGGTCTATAATTATATATAGCCCCCATATAAATCGATCCCCCGATTTGGCTTGTGGAGCCTCTAAGAGAAGCAAATTTCACCCGATCCGGCTGAAATTTGGTACATGGTGTTAGTAAATGGTCTCTAATGACCATGCAAAAATTGGTCCACATCGGTGCATAATTATATATAGCCCCCATATAAACCGATCGCCAGATTTGACCTCCGGAGCCTATAGGAAGACCACATTTCATCCGATCCGGTGAATTTTGGTACATGGTTTTGGTATATGGCTTCAAACACCCATGCAAAAATTGGTCGAAATCGGTCCATAATTATATATAGCCCTCATATAAACCGATCCCCCGGAGCCCCTTGGAAGAGCAAAATTCATCCGATTCGGTTGAAATTTGGTACGTGATATTAGTATGTGGTATCCAACAACCATGCAGGAATTGGTTCATATCAGTCCATAATTATATATAGCCCCCATATAAACCGATCCCCAGATTTGACCTCCGGTGCCTTTTGGTGAAGCAAAGTTCATCCGATCTGGTTGAAATTTGGTACGTCGTGGTAGTAGATGATATTTAACAACCGTGCCAAATGTGGTCCATATCAGTCCATAATCATATATAGCCCCCATATAAACCGATCCCGAGATTTGGTTTTGGAGCCTCTTGGAGGAGAAAATTTCATCCGAGTCAGTTCAGATTTGGTACATTGTGCTAGTATATGGCCGTTAACAACCATGCCTGACTAGGTCCATATCGGTCTATAGTTATATATAGCCCTCAGATAAATCGATCTCCAATCACACAAAAATTGGTCCATATCAAGTTCATAATTCTATATAGCCCCCATATATGCGACCCCCATATTTCAATTCTGGCTCTCTACGTACCGTGCAAAAGTCCATGTCGATTCGTAATTATTTGTAGACTTACCTATACATACCTTTTTTATCTAATATATACCACGTATGGACTAACTCAAAATTTAGAAAACGATGTTAAGAAGTTTTAAGATACCACAACCCAAATAATTCGATTGTGGATGACAGTCTTTCGTAGAAGTTTCTACGCAATCCATGGTGGAGGGTACATACGATTTGGCCTGGCCGAACTTACGGCCATATATACTTGTTTTTATTTGATGGGCATGATGTAAATATGAAATGATTACTTAACCGGTTGGCTGATAAGTCCCCGGTCTAACAAAGAAAAACACATTTTTTGGTCAAAATTCGTTTTTATTATTCAACATAGTTCCCTTCAAGAGCGATACAACGATTGCAACGACCTTCCAATTTTTTGATACCATTTTGGTAGTACTCCTTCTGTTTTGCCTCAAAATAGCCCTCAGTTTCTGAGATCACCTCTTCATTGCAGCCAAATTTTTTTCCCTGCGAGCAGCCTTTTGAGGTCTGAGAACAAGAACAAGTCGCTGGGGGCCAGATCTGGACAATACGGTGGGTGGGGAAGCAATTCGAAGCCCAATTCATGAATTTTTGCCATCGATCTCAATGACTTGTGGCACGGTGAGTTGTCTTGGTGGAACAACACTTTTTTCTTCTTCATATGGGGCCGTTTTGCCGCGATTTCGACCTTCAAACGCTCCAATAACGCCATATAATAATCACTGTTGATGGTTTTTCCCTTCTTAAGATAATCGATAAAAGTTATTCCATGCGCATCCCAAAAACAGAGGTCATTACTTTGCCAGCGGACTTTTGAGTATTTCCACGCTTCGGAGACAGTTCACCGGTCGCTGTCCACTCAGCCGACTGTCGATTGGACTCAGGAGTGTAGTGATGGAGCCATGTTTCATCCATTGTCACATATTGACGGAAAAACTCGGGTGTATTACTTGTTAACAGCTGCAAACAACGCTCAGAATCATCAACACGTTGTTGTTTTTGGTCAAATGTGAGCTCGCGCGGCACCCATTTTGCACAGAGCTTCCGCATATCCAAATATTGATGAATGATATGGCCAACACATTCCTTTGATATCTTTAAGGCCTCTGCTACCTCGATCAACTTCATTTTACGGTCATTCAAAATCATTTTGTGGATTTTTTTGATGTTTTCGTCGGTAACCACCTCTTTCGGGCGTCCACTGC
This sequence comes from Haematobia irritans, assembly GCF_050003625.1. NCBI lineage: Eukaryota > Metazoa > Arthropoda > Insecta > Diptera > Muscidae > Haematobia > Haematobia irritans. Next base: position 134,080,660 of record NC_134398.1, on the reverse strand, counting down.
GTTCACCATCCTCCAATCAATTATTGTTGATTTCCCTGGGGCAGAGTCCGGAAACTCATTATCAAGCCAAGTTTTTGCTTGAAATTCCTTTTTTCCATTTTTTTTTCACAATAACAAAAGTTGCTTCACAAAAGACGATCTATCTCACAAACTAATTGACTTACAGACGTCAAACTTTGACACGAATCATTTGAAGGTTGGTACTATATAAAAATAATATGCATTTAATACCAGAGACGCCATCTATGTGTCAGACCGGGGACTTATCAGCCAAGCTGTTATTATTGAAATTTAACCAAAATAAAGTGTTTGCTTGCACGACATTATAAATACAAATTAACAACTTAATTTTAATGATTTCTTTTCTAAAGTAGCGTCCGTTTTTCGCCGACGAAAAATTTCTTCAAAAGGTCATAACATTTTAGGTTATGTGTAAGCGCGAAATTATGGCAAGCTATGCAGCAACTATCTCTAATCGTTTGTATTTGTTTAAAAAGAAACTTTTAACGTCAAAAATGTTTAAAATTTCGTTCTTAGACAAGAAAACTCTTCGTTTAGTGCAAGAAATTTGAAATAAACCACTGTGCAATCGTGGCGGCATTCCTTCCATGTTCTCCTATTACAAAACTCCACACGTTCACACCGCATGAGTTCTGGCTTAGCTTTTTACCGGCACCAAAAAACAAGACCAACAGCAAACTTTAGTAGAATAGGCCCAAATACATGGCCAAAAAAAAAACAGCGAACAGCGCAAAGATGATATTTATGGCAACTTTGACAATGCAACACGAGCTTATTCCCTGGCCGCGAAACAAACAACATTGACACAGAATACGAACAAATAAATGGAGAGAAAAACGTCTCAAATCATAATGCAACATTATTTTTAGTTAACAGCAATAGCAGCAAGTAACATTGGTGGACAATCATCAGCAATAACGAGACCTACAATGGGGCAGCATCCCATTGTGCAAGCTTTTACAACCTGATGCTGTTAGCGCTGATCGTGTGCGTTATTTGATAAACAGTATTCCGGGCAACAGATTTCTAGTTTGGCAAATCCATTATACCATTTTATTCCTTTTTTACACAGAAAAAACGTTAGTTGTCAAACTGATGCTACAATTAATCTCAAACATTTCATTAACTTAAAGCCATTAAAATATCAACGACATACATTAAATGCTAATTAAAGCAGAGGACGTTTTTCGTACAATTCTCAAAAATAGTACAAATGAACTACAGCGTTGTTAAAATGCTAATGATCTGGCGCCTACGATTTTTTCTTATTTTTAGTTCATTTTTATACCCTCCACCATAGGATGGGGGTATATTAACTTTGTCATTCCGTTTGTAACCAGAGATGGTCTGTATCAAACTGTTTTAGGTTTGCGACTGTCGCAAAGTTGTAAACGTCGAAAACGTCACATACGCGTCGTAAATGTAGAAAAAGTAACAAAAATCGCAAACTGAAAATACTTTAGTCGCGTCAGCTAGGCAGCGAATTCGATGATATCCAAGACGATGGTATGTGCGAAGAAGTTTCAATTCTTAGGAATGTTCACAATTTTCGGTTTTAGTCCCCACATTTTCCCTATTGCCTTTTGCACGAGTTCAGGGTAACCGTGGATTTTCTCGTCCTTTCTTAGCTTTAAGTTCAGTCTCCTGTCCAATATAATCCCCAAGGTATTTTGCACACTCACCAACGGGAATTTCGATACCACCTAAGAAAATAGGCTTGATGGGAAAACTTTCACAAATTGCGGCAGAAACTCACAGCGAATGCTGTCACACTAAATTAAAAAATGTTCAGGATTTCTTCTATTCAAAATTTGGTTTTCTACAGCGGGTTTACGACTTTTGCGACATACGTATTATACCGTCGCAAATGTATGTCGCAAAAGTCACAGTTTGTGACAGGCCAACCCTGTTTGTAACACATCGAAATATTGCCCTAAGGCCCCATAAAGTATATATATTCTAGGTCGTGGTGAAATTCTGAGTCAATCTAAGCATGTCCGTCCGTCTGTTGAAATCACGCAAACTTCCGAACTATCGACTTGAAACTTGGCACAAGTAGTTGTTATTGATGTAGGTCGGATGATATTGCAAATGAGCCATATCGGTTCACTTTTACGTATAGCCCCCATATAAACAGACCCCAGATTTGGCTTGCGGAGCCTCTAAGAGAAGCATATTTCGTCCGATCAGGCTGAAATTTGGTACATGGTGTTGGTATATGATCTCTAACAGCCATGTAAAAATTGGTCCATATCGGTCGATAATTATATATAGCCCCCATATAAACCGATCCCCAGATTTGGCTTGCGGAGCCTCAAAGAGAAGCAAATTTCATCCGATCCGTTTGAAATTTGGTACGTGGTGTTAGCATATGTCTCTAACAACCATGCAAAAATTGGTCCACATCGGTCCATAATTATATATAGCCCTCATATAAACCGATCCCGAGATTTGACCTCCGAAGCCTCTTGAAGGAGACAAATTCGTCCGATCCGGTTGAAATTTGGTACATTTCGCTAGTGTATGGCCGATAACAACCATGCTAAACTTGGTCCGTATCGATCTATATTATATATAGCCCCCAAAAAAACCGATCCGAAATCACAGAAAAATCACGATTGCCACTCGAGCCAAAAATAATCTACCAAAATTTTATTGCCATAGAAAATTTTGTCAAAATTATATTTTATAGAAAATTTTATCAACATTTTATGTGTTTAGGAAATTTTGTAAAAATATAATTTCTATACAAATTTTGTCAAAAATTTATTTCTAATGAAAATTTTGTCAACATTTTATTTCTATAGAAAATTTTGTCAAAATTTTGTTTCTGTAGAAAATTTTGTCAAAATATTATTTCTATAGAAAATGTATGAAACATTTCCTAGTTGGAGAGGAATATTTTGCAAAAACTTCCAAAACATCAAGAATTTTACCAATCTACCAAACAGTAAAAAACCTGCCATTTGTGGTAGACTCGTGTTCATAATTGTATCGGCCTGGCCGAACTTACGGTTGTATATACTTGTTGCTTTTGTCTTTGACAAAGGAAAAGTGATATGTTTGTGCAAATTTATTAAGGCAAAGTCGACTATAAAAAAAAACTTTTTTTGGGCAGGTTTAAGTGTAGTTCAATTTGGGTTTAGTGAATTAGTCAAATTTATTCTCATAGTTGGTTGATAGTTTCGGTGCAAATAGAGGATGCTGATGAGGAATATGGAGTTCCGAAACGATCGTCCATCGAACCATCCTGCAGCCCAATGGGCTTTGCAAAATAAATATGACAAAAAATACTTACTTTTCCTCTGTTGGTCTCTTGTAGTTTAGTCATCGTATGGTTTTAAGCTGACGTCAAAATAATAATAATATATTTTTGCAAAAAAATTTTTTTTTTTCAAAAACATAGTCCATTTCGTTTAAATCAATACATATTTTCCTTTTTTTTCCTAAATAAGGCACATTTTGAGATTTCGTAGATTTTCGTAAATTTTTGAAACATGTGCAAAATTACTTTGTTTCCGTTTCCAAAAATTGTATTTGATACATCGTTTTCTTTAAATAAAATTTCTTTACATCGATTGGTGTGTGTCCAATATGTGTGATATATAAATAGAACTGTTTGACTGTATGCGTTCATGGATGGAGAGTGTGTTTGTTTACGAACTGTATGGTTCGCGGCTCGAAAGGTAACATTAGAACTTTTTATAAAATCGAATAATTTATTCAGCATTTTTTGTGTTACAGAAAAAAAGTGCTCAGAATTCAGAAAAAATATGAGGGAACATGCAATTAATCAGACAATGAAAAACAAATTGGTTGGTATAGTCTTTATTAAATTTGAATAAATTTGGGGCTTATACATTTGGCAAAGGGGACCCCAAAATATTAGCTAACGATGATGATGGAGTTGGATGAGTGGAGCGCTGAAACCAATTGCCTATTATTGTTGTTGTGGACTCCATTGCTATATTACAGAGATCTTCTAAACTCACCTTAGCAAACGTGTTCTTGGACTAAACGGAATTACTTGTGGGTATAGAATCTATCACGAAACTCAAGTGGAGAAAACAGAAAAGAAATAAAACCACCAAGATGAGTCAATTAAAGGTTGTAGCTTCTTTCCGGTTGGTAAAAATGCGAAGCTCAGTGACATGGAACCTCCGAGTCCGAACGGCGTTTCATATTGCGCCGAAATCACTTAGAGAAGCTTTGAAACACTCAGAAATTTCACCAGCATTACTGAGATAGGATAATCCACCGCTGATAAAAGAAAAATTATCCACAACTGGAGTATAAAGATTTCCTAAATTCGTGTCTCCCAAAAAGGTCAAATTTTCTTAAAATTTTACTAATACCGCGCCCATCATGAACTTCTGAACACATTTTTGCCGTCTTGAACTCCAATTTATCCCTTCATTCTACGACATTTTCTTTTACAAGTGAAAAACTAGTTTTGTCTAAAGATGTTCTTGAATTTGTTGAAAAATATTTACTTAGTTTTGTGAAATGCGCGTGACATCTACGTTTTTAACACAGTTTACTTAAATTTTTTTAAAATTAAACAAATTTTTCCAAAATTTTCCTCCCTGGTGGGTTCAATGTTTTTTGAGTGTTTACTTAAATTTTTGTAATAATTAATTAATAATTATTAGTTTCTTTATTCATCCAAATTTCTAGAATTGAACCAATACAAGATGTTATTGGACGTAACGACGAAATCATACACTCAAAGAAAGTGAACCCTATATGGCATTAAAGCCAATTAATTTATACTTTAGTTCATGGAATTATTATGTTTTGAGAAAGTTTTCTTGACTTTAATAAATATTTGCGTTCGTTAGTTAAATGAAATAAAAAGGGGAAATTGTATACAAATGAAGCATAAAGGTTTACTGAATTTGTGTCTCCCATTATATAGTTCAGACTTTCTTAAAATTTGTAAACTTTACCAATAATGCGCCCACCATAAACTTAAGATATTTTTGCAATTTAGAACTCCAAGTTGCTCCCTTCAAACTACGAAATTTTCTTTAACAAGTGAAAAAACAAGTATATTCGGCCGTAAGTTCGGCCGAATCTTATGTACCCTCCACCATGGATTGCGTAGAAACTTCTACGAAAGTCTGTCATCCATAATCGAATTACTTGGGTTGTGGTAATACTGACCGATGGCAAGGTACCTTAAAACTTCTTAACATCGTCTTCTAAATTGTATGTTAGTCCATTGTTGGTATATATTAAACAAAAAAATTAAATACGTATATATATATCAGTTATTAACTTGTATACATAGGGAAGTCTACAAATAATTACGAACCGTTATGAACTTTCGCGTCGTATTTAGAAAGCCAGAATTGTAAATGGGGATCGCTTTATATGGGGGCTATATACAATTATGAACTGATATGGACCAATTTTTGTGTGATTGGGGATCGGCTTACCGGGGGCTATATATAAATACACAGAAAAAAATTTCCGTAGTTAAACTAACACTAAATTTAACTTATTTTTATTGGAAACAATTTATTTGATAGTAGTTAAATTTTATTATTTTTTTCGAAATATTCTACAGCTTAATGTAATCTTCTTTGTTTAAATACGTCTCAAAAACTTTATGAACTAAACGTGGGTATATGTTAAAGTGGCAGCCCGATTAAGTTTCAGGCTCACCTAGACTATTCAGTTCATTGTGATAAACGTGAAACTTGGGTATGAAGTTCAATGACCGTACGCATAGTTCAAGATGAACTGAAGCAAAAGAAGATTTTCGTACGATACCCAAAAATAGTAAGAATGGACTACTTTACGGTTTCGTGCGAGGTAGTTCATTCTTCCTATAAAACAGTTCACATTTTTTTTGGTGTATAGACAGATATGGACCTAGTTAGGCATGGTTGTTAACGGCCATATACTAGCACAGAGTCACCGTGGTGCAATGGTTTGCATGCCTGCCTTCCACACAAAAGGTCGTGGGTTCGATTCCTGCTTCGACCGAATACCAAAAAGTTTTTCAGTGGCGGATTATCCCACCTCAGTAATGCTGGTGACATTTCTGAGGGTTTCAAAGCGTCTCTAAGTGGTTTCACTGCAATGTGGAACGCCGTTCGGACTCGGCTATAAAAAGGAGGTCCCTTGTCATTGAGCTTAGCATGGAATCGGGCAGCACTCAATGATAAGAGAGAAGTTCACCACTGTGGTATCACAATGAACTGAATAGTCTAAGTGAGCTTGAAATATCGGGATGCCACCTAACCTAACTGGCACAATGTACCAAATTTCAACTGAATCGGATGAAATTTGCTCTTCCAAGAGGCTCCAAAACCAAATCTGAGGATCGGTTTATATGGGGGCTATATATAATTATGGACCGATTTTGACCAATATTTGCATGGTTATTAGAGACTATATACGTAGACCACGTACCAAATTTCAACCGGATCGGATGAAATTAGCTTCTCTAAGAGGCTCCGCAAGCCAAATCTGGGGCTCGGTTTATATGGCGGCTATACGTAAAGTGATCCAATATGGCCCATTTGCAATACCATGCGACCTACATCAATAGCAACTACTTATGGCAAGTTTCATGTCGACAACTTGTTTCGTTTGGAAGTTAGCGTGATTTCAACAGACGGACGGACGGACATGCTTAGATCGACACAGAATTTCACCACGACCCAAAATATATATACTTTATGGGGTCTTAGAGCAATATTTCGATGTGTTACAAACGGAATGACAAAGTTAATATACACCCCATCCTATGGTGGAGGGTACACTGAAAAAAACATTGACCTAATATGGAAGTTTATGCAACTTAAATTTTAGGACGCAATGTTAAGGACAAATTTTTTTAAAATAATGACATTTTAATTAAAAGAAAGTTTATAATCCTTGCTTCAAAAGTTTTTCATTAAATTTAGGACACAAATCTTGAAATTTTTCGTCCCTCTAAAATTGTAGATCTTTGAAGTAAGACAAATTTTCCTTTAAATAGAGAAAAACATTTTTAATATAAAGAAATCGTGTGTAACTCAACTGACATACTGAATTTTTAAATTTAAGATAAAAGCGCATTAAATATAGGCTAAGACTTATTTTAAGGATTTGCATATTTGGTTTAAAGTTTTTTTTTAGCATTAAGAAAACTGTTTTTACTTTGAAGTACCTGGCATAATTTGAATTTTGAAACTGGAATTTGTTTGTCCATGACTATCTTTATTAATATATAGCAAAAAGAGAATAACAATTCGAAGAATGAGATCTGTATCCAATTTTAATTTTATAGATCCTAGTTTTAAAGGGAGGGAGGTCCTTAAAAAATGTCTTTATTTTAAAGAAGCCGCATCTTTGGCTCGGAATCAATACCAAAATCCTTAAGGGAAGGTCAAAATCTTTGGATCCAAGTATACTTTTTTTGAGTGTATGTTATAATAAATTTTCTTGAATTTGTCGAAAAATATTTACTTATTTTTTGTGAAAAAAGAGTGACATCTCCGTTTATAATACAGTTTAGTTTACATTTTCCAAAAAATAATCTAAATTTTCTAAAATTAGCCAACATTTTCCTTTCTGGTGGGTTCACTCATAAATTTCTACACCCACTCAGATGGGTCGTAAAAATTCTTACTTTGACTACAGATTATAACTCGGACTCGAGATACTGTGCAATATCTTCACATTAAAGCTATATTCTTTCTGTTTCAGTGGTGCTGATATTTTTACTGGTCTACACTTTTATGCTGTTTATTGACAATTTATGATCACCACCTAGGTTGATGTTATCATATTCGTATTACGAGCATTTCAGATCGTATATTACCTCTGCTGCATCATCGCATTTGGACGCATAAGGACAGTGTCCAGTAGATGTGCGAATATGGTTACTCGGACCAGGCAAGACAAATATAATTTTGGAATTTGTTGCAATTGCCGTGGCCAATTGTCTCTGCGTTTATTTGCCACCAACTGTTCGCTATGGCCTACTGGATGACTGTATTGAATTGTAGCTCACCTAGGAACTTCTCTTGGGGTTGTGAAGTTTTTTTGTTGGTATTTCCCGATAGAGACAAAAAATAATATCTAATTGTGATTTGTGTTGCAAGAGATTGTTGTGATCCAATTTGGAACAAGTTAAGTATGATGACAATATTTAATTTGGACCACAGATTTTCTGTGATCTTTTGAAATTGGTATTCAAAGAGAAATCATAATTGAAGTTATGAAACGAATGTGGATAAATTAATCTCAAAGTAGAAGAAGCTATATCAACCCCACTAATACCCATTTTAATGAAGTTCCGTTAGTGCTACGTTAGTTAAGTTATTTTCAAAGGCTATGTAGTGCTGCTAGCATTTCTGAATACTTCAGGGGTTGTGTGTAAAAAGCCGCTCGGAAGCTATAAAAAGAGGCCCTTTAGCATTGAGCTTAACATAGAATCAGAAGTTCGCCATATGGGCCAGGACAGAAGAGGTGTGACGACAGGTTTGGATTGTTTTTATACCCTCCATCATGGGATGGGGGTATATTAACTTTGTCATTCCGTTTGTAACACATCGAAATATTGCTCTAAGACCCCATAAAGTATATATTCTGGGTCGTCGTGAAATTCTGAGTCGATCTAAGCATGTCCGTCCGTCCGTCCGTCTGTTGAAATCACGCTAACTTCCGAACGAAACAAGCTATCGACTTGAAACTTGGCACAAGTAGTTGTTATCGATGTAGGTCGGATGGTATTGAAAATGGGCCATATCGGTCCACTTTTACGTATAGCCCCCATATAAAGGGGCCCTCAGACTTGGCTTGTGGAGCCTCTAACAGAAGCATGTTTCATCCGATCCGGCTGAAATTTGCAACATGGTGTTGGTATATGGTCTCTAACAACCGTGCAAAAATTGGTCCGCATCGGTCCATAATTATATATAGCCCCCATATAAACCGATCCCCAGATTTGGCTTGGTGATCCTAAAAGAGAAGCAAATTTCATCCGATCCGGCTGAAACTTGGTACATGGTGTTGGTATATGGTCTCTAACAACCATGCAAAAATTGGTCCATATCGGTCAATAATTATATATAGCCCCCATATAAACCGATCCCCAGATTTGGCTTGTGGAGCCTCTAAGATAAGCATATTTCATCCGATCCGGCTGAAATTTGGTACATGGTGTTGGTATATGGTCTCTAACAATCATGCAAAAATTGGTCCACATGGGTCCATAATTATATATAGCCCCCATATAAACCGATCCCCAGATTTGGCTTGCGGAGCCTCAAAGAGAAGCAAATTTCATCCGATCCGGCTGAAATTTTGTACATGATGTTGGTATATGGTCTCTAACAACCGTGCAAAAATTGGTCCACGTCGGTCCATAATTATATATAGCGCCCATATAAACCGATCCCCAGATTTGTGTTGCGGAGCCTCAAAGAGAAGCAAATTTCATCCGATCCGGTTCAAATTAGGAACGTGGTGTTAGTATATGGTCGCTAACAACCATACCAAAATTGGTCCAATCACACAAAAATTGGTCCATATCGGTTCATAATCATGGTTGCCACTAGAGCCAAAATTAATCTTCCTTTTATTTCTATAGAAAATTTTGTCAAAATTTTATTTCTAGAGAAAATTTTGTTAAAATTTTATTCGGTTCATAATAAAATTTTCATCATTGTCAAAATTTTATTTCTATAGAAAATTTTGTTCAAATTTTATTCGGTTCATAATCATGGTTGCCACTCGAGCCAAAAATAATCTACCAAGATTTTATTTCTATAGAAAATTTTGTCAAAAGTTTATTTCTATAGAAAGTTTTGTTAAAATTTTATTCCTGTAGAATTTTTGTCAAAATTTTATTTCTATAGAAAATTTTGTTAAAATTTTTTCTGTAGAAAATTTTGTCAAAATTTTATGTCTACTTTGTCAAACTGAATTATATACGTATTGGATCGATCTTTTTTGATTTAATATATACCACGTATGGACTTACATACAATTTAGAAGATGGTTTTAAGATACCTTGCCATCGGCAAGCGTTACCGCAACTTAAGTAATTCGATTCTGGATGGCAGTGTTTAGAAGAAGTTTCTACGCAATCCATGATGGAGGGTACATAAGCTTCGGCCTGGCCGAACTTACGGCCGTATATACTTGTTTTTTTTTTGTACTTTTTCGGAATAAAATGGGGGAAAAATAGCAATGAAAATTTTTTTTCAAAAACATACTTAGAAAAAAAAAACACATTTGTATTTGAAATATAGATTACCAGCAAGATGAATATACAGTCATACATCAAAATGTAGAAAATTTCAAGTAGTTTCTGTGATACATAAATCCTAATGTGGCCACTTTTATGCGTATATTCACAAAATGTATTTCATACAAATGTTTTACTCATAGAAAAGTTTTGAGTTTTTTTTCCTCGGTGTAGGGCTTTTTCCAATTTACCATTTTCCCATTTTATTGAAAAGAAAAAAAATTACACAACTTAAATTTTAATTGGATCAACAAATTTTTTATAATTTCGGGGAAAACATTGCAATTAAAAATTAATTGGATCAATTAATTTCGTGATTGAATCCAAAAATTATTTATATCTGTGTTCACACAATTGCACAATTCTGTATTTTCCACAGAATTTTCCATGTTGGTGAGTAACTGAGACCCGTTTGCTGCGAAAGGCGACGAATCGATGATAGATGATCATTGGCCGATATATCTGTGATAGTTTGCAATGTAAAATTGGGGCAAAATGTACATGTGCTTGTCATAGGACAGAAGTATTTCAATTTCGGATCCTTAGAAGTTGTACTATGGAAGTTATTTTCAATGGAAAAATGTAAAAAACTAAAAACAATTTTTTTCACCAAATTCACTTTTAATATGTGTCAATAGTTTTCATTACACTTTTAATATAACTTTTTCGCTCTGACTGGGGGTCGAACCTGAGTTTCTTCACAGAAAAAAATTTCACGAACATTTTTCCAATTAAAGTCTTAATTGAGTTTTAATAACTATTGAATTAAATATTTTATTGATTCAACAAATTTTTAATTGAAACACAAATCAATCACAAAAGTTAATAATATCAATTAATTTTTTAACTGACTTTCAATTCATTTTTTAATTGATGCTATCATTTCTGTGATTGAAGACAATTCAATTAAAAACAAGTGTATACGACCGTAAGTCTGGCCAGGCCGAATCTTATGTACCCTCCACCACGGATTGCGTAGAAACTTCTACTAAAGGCTGTCATCCACAATCGAATTATTTGGGTTGTGATAATATTTACCGATGGCAAGGTATCTAAAACTTCTTAACATCGTCTTCTAAATTGTAAGTTAGTCCATACCGAGTATATATTACACAAAAAAGCAGATTAAATACGTATATTATTCAATTCTTGGCCGCTATATAGGGAAGTCTACAAATAATTACGAACCGATATGAGCACGGTAAATAGAGAGCCAGAATTGAAATATGGGGGTCGCTTTTTTTGGGCTATATACAGTTATGAAAGGATGTAGACCAATTTTGGTATGATTGGGGATTGCTTTACCTGGGGGCGATATATCGATGCCCTCATTCCAGAGTACGCTAAGTCGACTTAGCGTGTGTTGATGGAGTTCGTTGTGTTTTATTCGGATTTTTGTGAATTACATTCTGTCAAAATTTAGAATTTATAGGACACTTCTATCAAAAGTTATTGCACTTAGACTGTGACTAAAGTTGTAAAAAATGTCCAATGTAAAAAGATCAAAAGGCTTTGTTCGGTTAAAGTGGTCTAAGTAATTTTTAGCCATGTTATATTATCACTATTTTGAGATCGTAAATACCAAAAAAAAACTATAATAAATATGATTTTAAGACCGAAAATAAGGGAATTTCTATTTGATACGGGTTTTGAAAAACTTTAAAAAAACAAATCTTTGAACTTGTTTCCTGTAAAATTCACTTTTTTTATTGTTTATTTTGAATCATTGAATATTGTTACATCTACAAATAAACAAAATAGATTTTTCATATATATTTATCATTATTATATACATAGTCCCTTCTACGAGCTCTATCATCACATTATTATACATCTTTTCAGAATATTATATTTTAAGAATATATATGCAAATTGCGTAGAGATTATCCTTGATAATGAAAACTTTTTGAAAAACAATATCTTTAATATTGTAGTAAAATTCACTTTTTAGACTTAGCGTACTTTGGAATGAATGAATCGATATGTACCATCTGGTGAAGAATTAATTATTGAAAGTCTTTGCAATCTTAATGAGGATTTTTATTCTTACGAATAGTTCAGTTTTTATTAGATCAAAGGTCATTCTATTCACATCTTTTGTATACAAATTATTTAGAACATTAAATGTTTTTCACAAAATACATTGCTTATTGAGATAGAAAACACAAATTAGATACATATCTAAAGATAACTATATTGTTAAATTATAATGGCGCAGAAAAAATATGTATCATATTAGTCCTTATAAATACAATTATATTTTTATTGATAGTATAAATATGCTCCTTCGATGTGTGTTTTTAAGCAATATAAACTTCCTTTTTTAAGTATTCTTACATATATAGTAGCTAGAATAAATGAACTTACAAAAAACTTGACAAATTACTTTTTCCCTTGATATCAAATCAAGCCCGTCTGCCAACCCTAATATACTAACCTAACCTAACCTACACCACGTACCAAATTTCAACAGGATCGGATGAAAGTTGCTCCTCCAAGAGGCTCCGATGGACAAATCTGGGGGTCGGTTTATATGGGGGCTATATATAATTATGAATCGATATGGATAAATTTTTGCATGGTTGTTAGAGACCATATACTAACACTATGTACCAATTTTCAGCCGGATCGGATGAAATTTGCTTCTCTTAGAGGCTCCGAAAGCCAAATCGGGGGATCGGTTATATGGGAGCTATATATAATTATGGACCGATGTGGACCAATTTTTGCTTGCTTTTTAAGGACAAGATACTAACACCACGTATCAAATTTCAAACGGATCGGATGAATTTTTCTCCTCCAAGAGGCTCCGGAGGTCAATATGAACTGAAGCGAAAAAAAATTTTCATACGGTTCCCAAAAATAGTAAGAATGAACTACTGCATGGTTAAAATGGCCATGAGTTGGCGCCAATTAATTTCTTCTTTACTTTTAGTTCATTTTTTTCTTCTATGAGAGGATGTAGTTTCGTAAAGAGCAATTAAAAAGTACAACAAGGTATAAATTTTCCTGGGTTGAACAACATTTTGTGGAAATCTCAAAATGTGGAGTAAATTTAGTTAAATTTTCGCACGATGTAGTTCATCCTTCCTATAAAAGAGTTTTCTTTTTTTCAGTGTAGGTTCAAATCCTTGCGGAGGTGAAATTTTTAACTTTATTTTCATTATTTTTTACGTTTTTATTGATTTTCTTTTCTTGTTTGCAACATTTAATTGTCCAAAATTTTAAACCTCCTAATTGGATATTTTCTAAGACTGGTTCAAAAGAACTTCATCGGAAGTGGAAAACGTTTATGAATGATCCCGGGATGTTTTTTATAAGAAATGTTTGTTTAACAACTTCCACTTTTTTACTGGTAGCACGCATTTTGATAATAAAATTATATGATTTCCAAGCATTGTTCGTCCGTAAGATGAGTCATGGTTAAATTATATACTTTCAGTTCAGAGTACTATCAGTATTCGTGGTCTCGGTTTTTGACTGAGTCATAGCAATATTCAAGATAAGAATTATGCAATTTAACAAATAATACTCATATTTGTGAACCTTTGAAGTTACAAACCTAATAATTTTTTTATACCCACCACCATAGAATGGTGACGGGGTAAAATAAGTTTGTCATTCCATTTGCAACACATCGAAATATCGATTTCCGACTATATAAAGTATATATGTTCTTGATCAGATTGAAATTCTAAGACGATATAACCAGGTCTGTCTGTTGTAATCACGCTACAGCTTTCAATAATGGCGCTATCGTCCTGCAATTTGGTCTTGGGATTCTAGATCCCGTATTTTCTATCCGATTTGTCTTAAATTAGAAATCTAGAGATATTTTGGGTGTGCCGAAAATGGTGCCTATTGGTCTAGGTTTTTATATATCCCCATATACACCAACTTCCCTATTTGGGGTCTTGGGCTTCTAGAAACCTATTTACAGATTTTCATATATCCCCCCTATGAACACGCCCTCCGATGTGGGGTCGAGATTTTGTAGGTTTTTAAGAACCACAATTAGGTGTGCTGAAATTCTATATATAATCAAGTAAAGTAAAAGTTTTTAAAGGAAACTATTATATTTGATTCATGGTGGGGGGTATGTAAGATTCGGCCCGGCCTAACTTACTGCTGTATATACTTGTTCTTCTTATATTCATAATCGTTTGAATTCCCATCCATTTGCATCAGCTTCCCCGTAAATATACTTAATTTCTAATTTTTTGTGTCCAATTGTTAATTATAGTGTTGAAGAACAGGATATGAATGAAGTAACTAATTTCTCTTACCTTTAATTTATCAGTCTGTGTCCAGAGAATTTTCATAAAACAACCAAACATTTGACAAACAATTCCCATGGCGCTATGCCTATTTTCTACTAACACAAAAACAAATCGTGATTTGAGAAGAAATTCTTAAATGTTTCACTGTAGAATAATATTTTATAAAATGGATTTGCATATGATTTATGCAAAATCACAATGTCTAGACCATGGCAATGAATACCAGCAGCACATATGGCAGCCATTGCAATGGTGAGGTAGTAGACAGGTAAAACGAATAAGCGATTCAAACAAATCTTGGTGGTGTATCTGAAATACATTTGTTTATGCTAAAATCGTCCAATTAGTAAGATTGTTATTTTGCCTGTTGTTGTTTTTGCTTATTTTTTGCGATTTTTTTCACAGTCAGCCTTCCAGGTTTTCTTTATTTCCTATTCACCATAATGGTTAATATGTTCTTCTTAGAGGCAGGCGGTTGACTCTATGGAGACAGATATGGTGCAAGAGATATACTACTACACCCGGCTCCCACTCCCAAAGGCTGCCATATTCTTAATACTGTCCTTTGGCTATAACACTGTCCGTCCGTCTGTCTACTTAAATCTTTAGCTGTGCATACAAGCTGGGTCATATATGAAATAGTTTTTCAATATGAATCTCTGACTGGATGTTGGCTGTAAGATTTCTATATCAAGCACCCTATAGAAAGATTATTATATTAGGTTTTGTCATACGATTTGAAATAGTTTTTACAGAGTTAATTTGTTCTCTTAAAACGGTCGAAGCCATCACGAAATAAAATGTTATTTGGATTTAGAATTGTGTGACAAACGCCGATATGATAAAAAACAAGTACATACAGCAGTAAGTTCGGCCGGGCCGAATCCTAAATACCCACTACCATGAATCAAATATTAGGATTTCCTTTGAAATTTCAGGGAGGTTTGAGGACAGATCAAGCAGAGCAGTTCAACCAGTACACTTCACGAAGATAAATTTAAAGATTTTACCTATGAAGACTATATCAGATTTTGGATTTATAAGAACCATTTTTGTTTGAGTTTTAGAGGAATCATTAACATCTCTTGTAAGTGTACAAGAAAATTATAAAATAATGTCTTGATTTGAAATCTTAAATCTGTGGTTTTTCACCCGAGAAGTAATTTTCATGATCAGTGCGCCTTCTATACCCTCAAGAAGTGAAATCGGTCCATATGGAGGCATTACCAAATGGACCGATAAAAACTTAATCCGATACACGTTTTTGTGAGCCTTAAATACCAGAATATTTACAATTTCAAGCAAATCGGATAAAAACTGCGGTTTCTAGAAACCTAAGGAGTTAAATCGGGAGATCGTTCTTATGGAGGCTATACTAAAATATGGACCGATACTCACCGTTTTCGCCACACCTTCTTATGGCCCGAAAATAGCTCTAGATTTTCAATTTCAGGCAAATTGGATAAAAACTACGGTTTCTATAAGCCCAATACCCCAAATCGGGAGTTCGGTTTATACGGGGATCATACCAAACCAAGGACCGATACTCACCATTTTTGGCACACCTCTTTATGGTCCAAAAATACCTCTAGATTTCCAATTTCAGGCAAATTGGATAAAAACTACGGTTTCTATAAGCCCAAGAAGTAAAATCGGGAGATCGGTATATATGGGGTCTATACAAAAACATGGACCGATACTCAACATTTTCGGCACACCTCTTTATGGCCCTAAAATACCTCTTGATTTCCAATTTCAGGCAAATTGGATAAACACTACAGTTTCTATAAGCCCAAGAAGTAAAATCGAGAGATCGGTCTATATGGGGGCTATACCGAAACATGGACCGAGACTCACACCTCTTTATGGTCATAAAATTCATCAAGATTTCAAATTTCAGGCAGATTGGATAAAAACTACGATTTCTGTAAGCCCAAGACCTTAGAATGTTTCCCTGATCAAGAATATATATATATATATATATATATATATATATATATATATATATATATATATATATATATATATATATATATATATATATATATATATATATATATATATATATATATATATATATATATATATATATATATATATATATATATATAAATATATATATATATATATATATATATATATATATATATATATATATATATATATATATATATATATA
Organism: Haematobia irritans; assembly: GCF_050003625.1. Lineage (NCBI taxonomy): Eukaryota > Metazoa > Arthropoda > Insecta > Diptera > Muscidae > Haematobia > Haematobia irritans. The sequence continues at coordinate 134,063,928 of NC_134398.1, read as the reverse complement.
TATATATATATATATATATATATATTATATATATTATATATATATATATATATATATATATATATATATATATATATATATATATATATATATATATATATATATATATATATATATATATATATATATATATATATATATATATATATATATATATATATTCTTGATCAGGGAAACATTCTAAGACGATATAACCTTGTCCGTCTGTCTGTTTATATAGCCGGAAATCGTTATTTCGATGTGTTACAAACGGAATGACAAACTTATTATACCCCCGTCACCATTCAAGAAAAGATTCAGATTCAAGAAAATTTCTAAGACCATAATTGTTTTTCACTTTTTAAAACAATTTCTTATGTTTATCAAAAAAAAAAAAAAAAATAATAATAAATTGGAGTTAGAAATTGCAAAAATTTTCTTAGTCCCAAATGCACATGGATGTTTTGTAAAATGTACAATTTTCAGAAAATGTATGAACTCCTGGCACTCGATCTATACCCGCAGTTTTTATACCCTCCACCATAGGCTGGGGGTATATTAACTTTGTCATTCCGTTTGTAACACATCGAAATATTGCTCTAAGACCCCATAAAGTATATATATTCTGGGTCGTGGTGAAATTCTGAGTCGATCTGAGCATGTCCGTCCGTCCGTCCGTCTGTTGAAATCACGCTAACTTCCGAACGAAACAAGCTATCGACTTGAAACTTCGCACAAGTAGTTGTTATTGACGTAGGTCGGATGATATTGGAAATGAGCCATATCGGTCCACTTTTACGTATAGCCCCCATATAAACGGACCCCCAAATTTGGCTTGCGATTGCTCTAAGAGAAGCAAATTTCATCCGATCCGGCTGAAATTTGGTACATGGTGTTAGTATATGGTCTCTAACAACCATGCAAAAATTGGTCCACATCGGTCCATAATTATATATAGCCCCCATACAAACCGATCCCCCGATTTGGCTTGCGGAGCCTCTAAGAGAAGCAAATTTCATCCGTTCCGGCTGAAATTTGGTACATGGTGTTAGTATATGGTCTCTAACAACCATGCAAAAATTGGTCTACATCGGTCCATAATTATATATAGCCCTCATATAAACCGATCCCCCGATTTGGCTTGCGGAGCCTCTAAGAGAAGCAAATTTCATCCGATCCGGCTGAAATTTGGTACATGGTGTTAGTATATGTTCTCTAATGACCATGCAAAAATTGGTCCACATCGGCCCATAATTATATATAGCCCCCATATAAACCGATCCCCAGATTTGACCTCCGGAGCCTCTTAGAGGAGCAAAAGTCATCCGATCCGATTGAAATTTGGTCCGTGGTGTTAGTATATTGTCTCTAACAACCATGCCAAAATTGGTCCATATCGGTCCATAATTATGTATAGCCCCCATATAAGCCGATCCCCAGATTTGACCTCCGGAGCCTCTTAGAGGAGCAAAATTCATCCGATCCGGTTGAAATTCGGTACGTGGTGTTAGTATATGGTCTCTAACAACCATGCAAGAATTGGTCCATAATTATTTATAGCCCCCATAAAAATCGGTCACCAGATCCCCGGTCTATAGTTATATATTGGCGATCCCCAATCACACAAAAATTGGTCCTTATCGGTTCATAATCATGGTTGCCACTCGAGTCAAAAATAATCTTCCAAAATTTTATTTTTATAGAAAACATTATCAAAATATTATTTCTATAGAAAATTTTGTCAAAATTTTATTTCTATAGAAAATTTTTTTTAAAATTTTATTTCTATAAAACATTTTATCAAAATTTTATTTCTATAAAAAATTTTGTCAAAATTTTATTTCTATAGAAAATTTTGTCAGTATTTTATTTCCATAGGAAATTTTATCCAAATTTTATTTTTATAGAATTTTTTTTTTTCCAAATTTTACTTCTATAGAAAATGTTGTCAAAATGTTGTTTCTATAGAAGCTTTAAACTTAATTATATACGTATTTAGTCGGCCTTTTTTAGTTTAATATATACCACGTATGGACTATGTGGTATATATTACGGTGTTAGGAAGTTATAAGATACCTTGCAATCGGCAAGTGTTACCGCAACCCAAATAATTCGATTGTGGATGACAGTCTTCAGTAGAAGTTTCTACGCAATCCATGGTGGAGGGTACATAAGCTTCGGCCTGGCCGAACTTACGGCCGTATATACTTGTTTAAATCTCAATCCATGTACAAGATTCTACTAAAAACATTAACTAACAATCGTATTGTCTATTGTTGTGAGTGTCCACATTGAGAATATCTTTATAAGACACTATATCTAAACATATCGCAATTGACCCACCGATCACAACGATTCATAATATATGTACCTTAAGGGGTCTCCCTAACCTAACCATATATATATTATGGGTCGTGGTGAAATTCTGAGTCGATCTAACGATGTCTGTCCAGAAATTACGCTAACTTCCTACACAGAAAAAAATTTCAGGAAAATTTTTCCAATTAAAAACTTAATTGAGTTTTGAAAAATATTCAATTAAAAATTTAATTGAATCAACAAATTTTTTAATTGAAATAAAAATCAATCACAGAAATTAATTTTTTAATTGGATCAATTAATTTTTTAATTGACTGTCAATTAATTTTTTAATTGATACTATCATTTCTGTGATTGAAGACATTTCAATTAACAAATTAATTCGATCAATTAATTTCGTGATTGAATCAGAAAAATATTTTTTTGTGTGTAATGAAGCCAGAAATTAACTTTGATCTTTCCAAAGAGTAGTTATATAACCTTTATTTTGGTCTCAACTAAGAAAGAATGAAAGTTATGGAAAATGATGCAGATATAAAAAGACATAACAAATATATTAGCTCTATACAATCTTACAATTACAATGAATTGGTTGCGCCATTGGTTGTCGTGGTCTGCTGGATATCTTTAACCATGGGTACTATTCCGTTGATAGCGCATTTAGTAAATCAGCTCCAGAGTTTTAAAAATCTAATTCCTCATTCCCAAGCGTGTACCACGGAATAACGGATCACATACACAGAAAAATGCATGCCCGGTTTCAAAGATTTTCGGCCTTATTCATAACAAGATAATCGGCGTTTATAAACGACCGATAGACTATTTAATGAAGAAACGATTAATAGTTTACCAATCATAATTCTATATAGCCCCCATATAAACGACCCCTATATTCCAATTCTGGCTCTCTACGTACCGTGGAAAATTCCATATCGATTCGTAATTATTGTAGACTTTCCTACACATATCTTCTTTGTCTAATATATACCACGTATCGATTAACTCACAATTTAGAAAACGATGTTAAGAAGTTTTAAGATACCACAACCAAGTGGATGACGGTCTTTCGTAGAAGTTTCTTCGCAATCCACGATGGAGGGTACATAAGATTCGGCCTGGCCGAACTTACGGCCGTATACACTTGTTTTTCAATATAATCTCCTGAGACTTCAATACACTTAGTCCAACGTTTTTCTAGCAATTCTATCCCTTGATTAAAATAGTTTTCCTCAAGGTCTTCAACATAGTGGTTTACAACTGTAATTGCATCTTCATTTGAGGTAAAACGCTTGCCAGCAAGGATTTTTTTTTTTAGATTTGGGAACAAGTAAAAGTCTCTGGAAGCTAAATCTGTAGAATAAGGTGGGTGGTCAAGTAACTCGTACTTTAATTCGTTGATTTTAGCCATTGTAAAAACATTTTTGTGCGCTTGTGCGTTGTCTTGATGAAAAATTATTTTTTTATGTTATAAGCCAGGACGTTTTTCTCGAATTTGTACATTTAATTGATCCAAAAGGTTGCAATAGTACACACAGAGAAGGAATATGGTCACCTCAAACATGTTTCAAGAGCAAAATGTTATTTTTGTATGGTGACCATGTAACATGTTTGTCACTAAAATGTTATTTTCTCGTCAAATATAACCTGCTTGCCGAAATCAGATACATGATTTCCGAGAAAATTACATGGTTGCGAAAACCATGTTACATGGTCACCACCCAAAAATAACATTTTGCTCTTAAAACATGTTTGAGGTGATCATATTCCTTCTCTGGGTGTACTCTGAATTTATTGTTTTGCCATTTTGCAGATAGTCAATCAATAAAATACCTTTGAAGTCTCATAAAAACCATAACCTTACCAGCCGATTGAATTGTTTTTGCACTTCCTCCAGCTTCTGTCCATTGTTCTTTTGTCTCTGGAGTATAGTGGTGGATCCATGTCTCATCAACAGTTATGAAACGACGCCTAAAATCAATTTTATTTTGCTTATAACGATCCAAACAAACTGTTACAGACTGTTTACAAATTCGGCACCCATATTTCAGAAAGCTTTTTCATCTGTAGTTCTTCATGCAAAATTAAATGGACTCGATCATTTGAGATGCCCATGATATTAGCAATTTCACGCCCTATTTTCGTCGATCATTTAATACCGAATAATACGTCCACTACGTGGTTCATCTTCAATGCTTGTATGACCACGTTTAAATTCAGCAACCCAATTTTTTACTGTTGCATATGAAGGAGCACTTTCACCTAACACATTCCACATATCATTAAGAATTTCTTGTCCCGATAAACCTTTTTTATGTACATATTTAATGACAACACGCACTTCTAATTTTTGAAAAAAAATTGCGGATGCGTCTTTTTTGAACACCTGTTTCTATATGAAGGAGTTACCAGATCGAAACAAAATTTAACATGTGTTCATAACAGACTATGCTATATAAATACCGTTTGTATTGTGTACCGTTTTATTAATTCTTACTCTGTTTTTAAACCATTTGAAACAAAAAAATTAAAATTACCCATTAAAAGTATGAAAAAACGAGTTATAAACAAAACGTTACGTTATAATCAACGTAACGTTTCGTTCTACTAACGAATATGTGCATTGTATTAATTAAAATATTTCGTTATATCAATAAAAAAAATTAGTTGGTTCAATTGTAATGATATTTTCTTTGTGTGTAGAATTTCCTGTGTAGTTAAAATAAAGAACATCTTTGGGAGGACATATTTGGAAGTGCGTTTAAAGTTGTGCATTTGGAAAAATTTCAAAATTGTTTGCTGGGTTGTATATTGGACAAATTGAACTGTGGTTAATAGAACGTATTTTTAGTTCTTATAAAATATATAATTCTCATAAAGCCTACCTGGTACACCCAAAGAAAATTTCATTTAAATTGAGCCAGCGAACACATTGATGCAACCAAATATTTTCATTAAGACAACGAAAATATTCGTTAATAGTATGAAATCTTTCATTGATTAACAAAATCATTCGTTATAACAACGAAAAATTTCAGTATATCAATGAATTTGTTTTATTGGCACAATTTTAACGACAAAAATATCGTTATATTAACGAAATAATATAACGAAATTTTTTCTACCAGTGTAGAGTATATCAGCTTCGACCCTGTCGAACTTAGCGCCATTCTCATTTGTTTTGTTTTCAACTCTACTTACCATTTGTTCTTATAATGGGAGTTAAGAAGATTCTTTTTTACCTCTTCGGGAATAGGTTTGGTATAGCTGTTTGCTTCCTGTGATTGCTGGAGCTGTTATAAAATATTAACTTCTAAAAACCATTGTGTTATTTTGCATACGACGATGCTCAATGTTGGCCTTATATTCCGTTTTTTTTTTTTTGTTTTTTCCTCCTTCGAGTTTAACACTGCTGATCAGCAGTTGCCTTCGGAGGCCTTTATTTGGCTTCTCAAAGAAGGCTGCAATGACTGGCTGCTTGTGGTTATGGTCGTTGTCGCCGTCTTCTTCATCATTTCGTTGGCCTATCCTATAAATGTATTTATGCAAAATAAACAATATCAATTGTAATGATATTGTTCGTTTTCTTAACGTTTTGTTGTTCAATGTCGTTAAGGATGTTTTAACAAATGAGAAATTTAGCAACGTGAAGGTAACAAAAAATAAACGGCCCAAACTCTCCATCTTTAAGACCTGGTCAAAGAAACAAAAGTTGTGGAACACTTTAAAAACGAGGAGGAGGCTTCAAGAACAAATATGTTTAGTGATTTTTAAGTTCAGATATGAAAATGGTTCCCACCATATTCTTGTAATGTTTTGGAGTTTTTTTCGTGCTAAGATAAATTGAAATACATCGTATGTAGCCTTTTATATGAGCCAGAACTTAAATTGACATTTTTATGCATTTCAACAAATTTGGCCCTTACAATGATGATACTATAGGAGGTGAGAAGGTCCTTAATTAGGATCACTTGGTAGAGTTTTTATGATTCTTTAGAGTTAAATCTGTTGCTTTTATATAAAAAAATAAATTTAGTGTTTTTTTTTTGATAAACTATGTTATAGTTAATACTAACTAACACCAAGATACAACGATACAAAAAAGGTACATCCGTCCGTTTGTGGAAATCACGCTAACTTCGGAACGAAAGCAGCTATCGACTTGATATTTCGCGCAAGTAGCTGTTGTTGATGTAGATCGGATGGTATTGCAAATGGCCTAATCGAGGTGTTTATAAACGGTATCTAACGTCCATGCAATAATTGGTCCATATAGGTCCATAATTATATATCGCTCCCATATAAACCGATTCCCAGATTTGACCTCCGGAGCCTCTTGGAGGAGCAACTTTCATCCGATCCGGTTGTAATTTGGTCCGTAGTGTTGAAATATGACCTCTAACACCCAAAACGGACGCCACTTAAACGGATACCCAAATTTGACCTCCGGAGCCTCTTGCCACCATATAAACCGATCCCCAGATTAGACTCTGGGAGGAGCAAATTTCAACCGATTCAATTTTGTATGTTGTGTTAGTATATGGACACTAGCAACCGTGCAAAAATTAGTCTATATCGGTCCATCATATAGCCCCCATATAAACCGATCCCCAGATTTGACTTCCGGATACTCTTGGAGGAGTAAATTTCATGCGAGTCGGTTGAAATTTGGTACGTTGTGCAAGGATATGGCCGTTTACAACTATGCCAAAATTGTTCCATATCGGTCTATAGCTATATATAGCCCCCAGATAAGCCAATCCCCAATCAAACAAAAATTGTTCCATATCAGTTCATAATTGTATATAGCCCCATATAAACCGATGCCCAGATTTTGCTTGCAGAGCCTCTTGGAGAACCAAACTTGGTTTGGTCCAATCACACAAAAATTGGTCCATATCGGTTCATAATTGGATATCTACACGCTCACAAAAAATCGCTTCTGTAACATATACTCCCAAACATATTTTGCTTCAAGCATATACATTTTTGGCTATTGCCCAAACATTTATATGTTTGATCTCTTCCAATATATAATATGTTTGAAAGCATATTGGTCTAAACAATATATGTTTGGGTAGTCTAAGTTCCACACATTTTGTATTTTTGCATCCAAATTCAATAATGTTGTCTTCCAAAAAACAATATGTTATTATGTGAACATATAATATGTTTGGAAGCATTTTGCACCCAAAAATATTAAATGCTTAAAAAAATTCTCCCAAACAATATTGTGCTCAAAATTTTATTTATTTATTTATATATTTACAATCATAATGAATTATGAAAATAAACAGGTAATATAGGTGCTAACAACATAGGTTTTCGGCCTGAATGCTCAAAATTTTGTTTCTGCCTAATTGTATATTCCCCCACATCTTTCTCACTTCCACGAGATTTTTTAGTTCTTAGCACCTTTTTCTGTAATACAAACATTGTAGGAGAAATTATTCAATTATTTGATTTTTTTATTTTAATTTTACCTTTTGCCGGACGGGGATTCGAACAGCGGACCACACAGTTTGTAAGGATCAAAGAAGTAGCTGATCAATTGCCCAAGGAAAAATAAAATGTTAATTTTGTAATAACAAGCAACAACCACCAACTTAATTCAATATCGCTCCCTGTTAAATAGCGCTCCAAGCTACTAAACACATATATGTTTATAGGCTATTTCTAAATTAATATATGTTTGCATCCAAGCATATAATATTTACAAACATTTTATGTCCCAACCATAATATGTTCTAACATATTAACATATATGTCCCAAACATGTTATGCTAGTTTATGAACATTATATGCTTGCACTCAAAAATATTGTGTTTAAAAATTTGTGTTCCAAACATATAATGTTTATAGCCAAACATATGAAAAACAGTCTTTTTCATCCGTGTATTTACCGCCCAAAAGTTCATAAAAGTTCGTAATTATTTATAGACTCCGCTATATACACCGATCAAGAACTGAATTATTTACGTATTGAATCGGACTTTTTATACCCTGCGCCACAATGTGGGTATTATAAGTTAGTGCATATGTTTGCAATACCCAGAAGGAGACGAGATAGACATATGGTGTCTTTGGCAATATTGCTAAGGATCGGTCCCGGTCGATATATCGATGTCCGTCCGTCCGTGAACACATTTTTGTAATCAAAGTCTAGGTTGCAATTTTGGTCGATCAAAATAGAACCCTATTTATTTTGGAAGAAATCGGTTCAGTTTTAGATATAGCTCCCATATATATATTTTTCGCCCGATATCTACTAATATGGCCCCAGAAGCCAGATTTTCAGCCTGATTTACTTCAAATTTTGCATAAGGAGTACGATTGATAATTTTGTAAAGTGTGCCGAATTTGGTTGAAATCGGTTCAGATTTAGATATAGCTCCCATATATATCTTTCGCCCGATATGAACTTATATGGCCTCAGAAGCCAGAGTTTTACCCTAATTTGCTTAATATTTTGCACAAGAAGAACAATTAGTACTATAGTCAAGTGTGCCAAATTTTATTGAAATCGGTTCAGATTTAGATATAACTTCCATATATATCTTTCGCCCGATTTGGACTAATATAGTCCCAGAAGCCAGAGTTTTACCCCAATTTGGTTGAAATTTTGCCCTAGGAGTACAATGAGTAGTGTAGTCAAGTGTGCCAAATTTTATCCAAATCGGTTCAGATTTACATATAGCTCCCATATATATCGTTCGCCCGATTTACACTCATATGACCACAGAGGACAAGTTTTTGCTCCGATTTAGTTGAAATTTTGCACAGGGAGTAGAATTAGCATTGTAGCTATGCGTGTCAAAATTGGTTGAAATCGGTTCAGATTTATATATAGCTCCCATATATATGTTGTTCTGATTTCGACAAAAATGGTCAAAATACCAACATTTTCCTTGTAAAATCGCCACTGCTTAGTCGAAAAGTTGTAAAAATGACACTAATTTTCCTAAACTTCTAATACATATATATCGAGCAATAAATCATTAATAAACTTTTACGAAGTTTCCTTAAAATTGCTTCAGATTTAAATGTTTTCCATATTTTTTTTTTAATATTGTGTTCCAGCCTAGTGCATTAGCCGACTTAAATTTTGAGTCTATAGATTTTGTAGAAGTCTATCAAATTATGCCCAGATCGAGTGATATTTAAATGTATGTGTTTGGGAAAAACCTTTATATATAGCCCCCAACACATTTGACGGATGTGAAATGGTATCGAAAATTTTGATCTACAAAGTGGTGCAGGGTATAATATAGTCGGCCTCGCCCGACTTTAGACTTTCCTTACTTGTTTTGTGTAATATATACCCCGTATGGACTAACAATCCAAGGTTGAGGGTATCTAAGATTCATCCTGGCCGTATATACTTGTCTTAAATAGAATGTCTCTGGATGCAATCATATACAGCAATCCCTCGATTTATGTCGCTTCGGTTTACGTTGCTTCGAATTACCTCGTCATATTGTGTGTTCTATCCAACTTCGATGAAATCGCCATTCGATCTACGTCGTCGATTTTTTGCAACTTTATCAGAAATGCCTTCCATAAGTGAAATAAGTACCAACGATAATGGCATCGAAACATTTATTTCTCAAAATTCTTACCGAAAATTCCAGGGTAGTTAAAATAAAGAACATTCAATGATGTAGTTAAAATAAAGAACATTCAATGATGTTCTTTATTTTAACTACCCTGGAAGTTCTTTTAATTCAATTTTTTATAACTTGGTTTTTTCATACTTTTAATGGATAATTTTAAATTTTTTTGTTTCAAACAGAGTAAGAATTCATAAAATGGTACAAATCATTTAAATTTTGTCGACAAAAATGCAAAATCCAATCAGAAAAAATTGTGAATTTTTGAAAATATTTGAGGTCAAACGTTTTCGACAAGCGTTAGAATCCATTAAAAATTATAAAAAATTATAAAAATTATTTATTTTACAAAAAAAAAACATTGAGTTCGGATCACACCTAAAGAAGTGATGCAAATTCAGTGCAACGGCTGTTGAAATGGAGGACTTCCGTCCTATGACAAGCCCATGTTAAATTCATAGCTTCTGCGTCAATTTTGCACCACTTCCGGGTCCAAAAATAACATTTTCATTACTTTTTTGGCGACGTTTTTTTGCTGGGTGTATACAACTTAACGTGTTTTCATTTGTTTATGAACTTAATTTTTAAACCTCAATAATTCTGGTGACATTTTTGAGGGTTTCAAAACTTCTCTAAGTGGTTTCACTGCAATGTGGGACATTGAGCTTAACATGGAATCGGGCAGCACTCAGTGATAAGAGAGAAGTTCACCAATGTGGTATCACAATGGACTGAACAGTCTAAGTGAGCCTGATACATCGGGCTGCCACCTAACCTAACCTAACCCCTTGATTTGAAATCCAAACTCTTGCAGATTTTTTATCCCTATTATTAAAATGATTAGAAGAAATAAAATCTGGAAATTTTGCTTTCAGTTTCATGGAATTTTCATAATCGCACTGAAAATGTGAAATCGGTCCATAAGCAGGCCTTACCAAATGGACCGATAAAAACTAATTCCGTTAACATTTCAGGAAAATTGGATAAAAATTATGGTTTCTAGAAGCCCAAGAAGTAACAAGTATATACGGCTGTAAGTTGGGCCAGGCCGAAGCTTATGTACCCTCCACCATGGATTGCGTAGAAACTTCTACTGAAGACTGTCATCCGCAATCGAATTACTTGGGTTGCGGTAACACTTGCCGATGGCAAGGTATCTTAAAACTTTCTAACATCGTCTTCTAAATTACAAGGTAGTCCATACGTAGTATATATTAAACTAAAAAAGGCCGATTAAATACGTATATAATTAAGTTTAAAGTTTCTATAGAAATAAAATTTTGACAACATTTTCTATAGAAGTAAAATTTGGAAAAAAAAATCTATAGAAATAAAATTTGGAAAAAAAATTCTATAGAAATAAAATTTTGACAAAATTTTCTATAGAAATAAAATTTGTACAAAATTTTCTATAGAAATAAAATTTTTACAAAATTTTCTATAGAAATAAAATTTTGACAAAATTTTCTATAGAAATAACATTTTGACAATGTTTTCCATAAAAATAAAATTTTGGTAGATTATTTTTGGCTCGAGTGGCAACCATGAATATGAACCGATATGGAACAATTTTTGTGTGATTGGAGATCGGCTATATATAACTAAAGACCGATATGGACCAATTTTGGCATGGATATTAGCGGCCTTATACTAACACCACGTTGCAAATTTCAACCGGATCGGATGAATTTTGCTCCTCCAAGAGGCTCCGGAGATCAAACCTGGGGAACGGTTTATATGGGGACTATATATAATAATGGACCGATATGGACCAATTCTTGCGTGTTTGTTAGAGATGACATTCTAACACCATGTTCAAAATTTCAACCGGATCGGATGAATTTTGCTCCTCCAAGAGGCTCCGGAGTACAAATCTGGGAATCGATTTATATGGGGGCTATATATAATTATGGACCGATATGGACCAATTTTTGCATGGTCATTAGAGAACATATACCAACACCATGCACCAAATTTCAGCCGGATCGGATGAAATTTTCGTTTCTTAGAGGCTCCGCAAGCCAAATCGGGGGATCGGTTTATATGGGGGCTATATATAATTATGGACCGATGTGGACCAATTTTTGCATGGTTGTTAGAGAACATATACCAATACCATGTACTAAATTTCAGCCGGATCGGATGAAATTTGCTTCTCCTAGAGGCTCCGCAAGCCAAATCGGGGGATCGGTTTATATGGAGGCTATATATAATTATGGACCGATGTGGACCAATTTTTGTACGGTTGATAGAGACCATATTCTAACACCATGTGCCAAATTTCAGCCGGATCGGATGAAATTTGCATCTCTTAGAGCGATCGCAAGCCAAATTTTGGGGTCCGTTTATATGGGGGCTATACGTAAAAGTGGTCCGATATGGCCCATTTGCAATACCATCCGACCTACATCAATAACAACTACTTGTGCCAAGTTTCAAGTCGATAGCTTGTTTCGTTCGGGAGTTAGCGTGATTTCAACAGACGGACGGACGGACGGACGGACATGCTCAGATCGACTAAGAATTTCACCTCGACCCAGAATATATATACTTTATGGGGTCTTAGAGTAATATTTCGATGTGTTACAAACGGAATGACAAAGATACTATACCCTCATCCTATCCTCATAAATCATCGTTTTCTAAATTGTGAGTTATGTATAGGTAAGTCTACAAATAATTACGAATCGATATGGACTTTTTGCACGATACGTAGAGAGCCAGTATTGAAATATGGGGGTCGTTTATGTGGGGGCTATATAAAATTATGAACTTGATATGGACCAATTTTTGTGTGATTGGGGATCGATTTATCTGAGGGCTATATATAATTATAGACCGATATGGACCTAGTTAGGGAGAGTTGTTAAAGGCCATATACTAGCACAATGTACCAAATTTCAACTGACTCGGATGAAATTTGCTCCTCGAAGAGGCTCCAAAACCAAATCTCAAGATCGGTTTATATGGGGGCTATATATGATTATGGACTGATATGGACCACTTTGGGCATGGTTGTTAAATATCATATACTACCATCACGTACCAAATTTAAACCAGATCGGATGAATTTTGCTCTTCCAAGGGGCTCCGGAGATCAAATTTAGGGATTGGTTTATATGGGGCCTATATATAATTATGGACCGATTTCGACCAATTTTTGCATGAGTGTTTGAGGCCATATATTAACACCACGTACCAAATTTGAACTGAATCAGATGAATTTTGGTCTTCCAAGAGGCTCCGGAGATCAAATCTGGTGATCGGTTTATATGGCGGCTATATATAATTATAGACAGATGTTGGCCAATTTTTGAATGGTCATTAGAGACCATATACTTACACCATGTACCAAATTTCAGCCGGATGGGATGAAATTTGCTTCTCTTAGAGGCTCCGCAAGCAAAATCTGGGGATCGGTTTATATGGGGGCTATATGTAATTATGGACCGATGTGGACCAAATTTTTCACAGTCATTAGAGACCATATACTAACACCATGTACCAAATTTCAGCCGGATGGGATGAAAATTGCTTCCCTTAGAGGCTCCGCAAGCAAAATCTGGGGATCGGTTTATATAGGGGGCTATGTATAATTATGGACCGATGTGGACCAATTTTTTCATGGTCATTAGAGACCATATACTTACACCATGGTGCAAATTTCAGCCGGATCGGATGAAATTTGTTTCTCTTAGAGGATTTGCAAGCCAAATGTGAGGGTCCTTTTATATGGGGGCTATACGTAAAGGTGGACCGATATGGCCCATTTACAATACCGTCCGACCTACATCAATAACAACTACTTGTGCCAAGTTTCAAGTCGATAGCTTGTTTCGTTCGGAAGTTAGCGTGATTTCAACAGACGGACGGACGGACGGATGGACGGATATGCTCAGATCTAATCAGAATTTCACCACGACCCAGAATATATATATACTTTATGGGGTCTTAGAGCAATATTATAATTCCTTTTTTTTTTTTAATGAGGTTTTCTACATTAGGTTTAACCTAAACTTTGACTTTTGCGACATACATACGTATTATACCGTTGAAAATGTATGTCGCAAAAGTCACAGTTTAGGTAGGTTAGGTTAGGTGGCAGCCCGATGTAACATATCAGGCTCACTTAGACTATTCAGTCCATTGTGATACCACATTAGTGGTATCACAATTTGCGACAGGCCAACTCTGTGTGAAATTTTTCCCATTCCAATATTTCAGAAATTTCGTATTTTTGTGAATTACTTAAAATTATATACCCTGTGTAAAAATTGGTGCATCTAATTAGATATGATTAGATCTCAAACTTGGCCACTTTAGATATAAGGAGATTTACCCTGGTATGACGAGACAAAATTAGATATAATTCCACATGTGACGAGATCTAACATCAGATCCAAATATAATTAAGGATAGATATAATTATTTCTAAGACATTAGATCTAGACCAAAATTGATATCTGATCACACTGAAAAAAAAGTGAACCGACCAGGAAGAAAACTTTTGGTTAATTTTAGAAAATTTTGAATATTTTTAGAAACTTTTAACTAAACAGTACTACAAACGCTGACATCACGTCAATATCACAAAAATAAGTAAATATTTTTCGACAAATTCAAGAAAATTTACTAGGCATAATTAATTTTTTTTACTTGTTAAAGAAAATTTTGTAGTTTGAGGGGGAAAAATGGAGTTCAAAATTGCAAAAATGTCTTTAGTGAAATACGAAGTTCATGATGGACACATTTGTAGTAAACGTACTCCCTGTGCAAAATTTGAAGCAAATCAGGGCAAACCTGTGGCTTTTGAGGCCATATGAGTCTAAATAGGGCGAAAGATATATATGGGAGCTATATCTGAATCTGAACTGATTTTAACCAAATTTAGCACACTGAATGATACTCCTAAACGTACTTCTTGTGCAAAATTTGAAACAAATCAGAGCAAAACTCTGGCTTTTTGGTCATATAAGTGAAAATCAGACAAATATATATATAAATGGGAGCTATATCTAAATCTGAACCGATTTGGCAGATATTTTGCATATCTTACGAAAGCCCCAAAATATTTGGCTGGCCGAAATTTTGAGAAAGTACGTTGATAAATACGTCAATTATGACAAGACCGGTGATAAATATATATGGCAGCTATATCTAAATCTGAACCGATTTTTTCAATAGCGATTGTCTTTGAGCCAATGTAAAACTCTGTGCCAAATTTGAGGACGATCGGACTCAAACTGCAAGCTATACTTTGCACACAAAATTACATATATGCAGACAGGCGGACGGACATCGCTAAATCGACTCGGAAATTAATTCTAAGACGATCGGTATACTAAACGATGGGTCTCAGACTTTTCCTTCTTGGCGTTACATACAAATGTACAAACTTATTATACCCTGTACCACAGTAGTGGCGAAGGGTATAAATAGTTTTATAATTGCAATACGCTACAAATAAGTTAATACTTGTGGTCAAACTGAAGAAAATTTATTGCACAACAAAAAATCCGAGACATTACGTTATCGCTCGGATTTACGCCAGTAAAACCGTACTATGGCCTTGAATATGGAATAGAATCTCGGTTTCTGAGTGCACCAATTGTATTTCTTAACTCTGTCTCCACCAAACTTGGTCTAGTAGTGTACCAATGGTTGCTAATTGCAATATGTTGGCATTATTATCACTTCCACTTTCGTGTCCTCAGACTATCGACGAGTGTGTTATTCCAAATATGTCATCGTGAATATATCAAATTATGATTTCATATATATGTATCCCTTTGACATAGTTCCTAGAATCTGTGAGCTGTGATGCAATGGTTAGCATGCCCGCCTTGCATACACAGGATCGTGGGTTCGAACCCAGTTTCGACCAAATACCAAAACGTTTTTCAGCGGTGGATTATCCCACCTCAGTAATGGTGATGACATTTCAGAGTGTTTCAAAGCTTCTCTAAGTGGTTTCACTGCAATCTGGAACGCCGTTCGGACTCGGCTATAAAAAAAGAGGTCCCTTCTCATTGAGCTTAACAAAGCATCGGGCAGCACCCAGTGATAAGAGAGCAGTTCACCACTGTGGTATCACAATGGACTGAATAGTCTATGTGAGCCTGAAAAATCGGGTTGCCAATATACCTCACCTAACCTAGTCCTATGCTTTATTTAGCACTTCCTATTCATATTTCTACTTAAGATTACCCATAAGTACTTTTCCTTGACAGGTATAAATTTGCTCAGAAATATCATTTTCATATACTGTCTAACATTGTTTTTCTCGTAATATTAATATGTATAATATAATGGACTATGCTTGTCAGGACATGCCTTGTCTGACAGAATTTATTCACACACACTTGCAAGTATTTAATCGCTTCTATAGCATTTCACATGAGCCTCACACGTACAAATATTATCAGTTCTGTCTACACAATAAATTGAAAAAAAAAAAAAATTGAAAGAAACGAAGTGATATCCTTCCCTTGAAATCACCATCATATCAATAGCATGTATGAATATTTCATTTAATGATTTCATTTTCTAAGAACTTTTTCCAAAACTGCAGATCACATAGATGTTCTTGCTCACTATTCTCTGTACAAAAAAAGAAACGAAAGAAACATTTCCAAAAGTGATCCTTGTATTTAAGCGTTTAATTAAAATTAAATTTTGAAAATTTCAACTTTAATAAAATCTGATAAAAACAGAGCATTTTTGTTTGAAACTGAAAACAAAAAAAAAACGAGAGAAAAATCAGCTCCAGTTTAAAAACGCGACATTGGATGGGACCAATAACCATATCTGCATACGATCAATGTCGTCTCAATACGAAATTCATTATTGAAGGGTATCCCTTCACAAGCCACCATCGAATAAAAGGCCATCCAAAATACCAAAAAAATTGAGTGAATAACATAGTGAGGGAATTGCTTTTAACATGAGCCACAAATGACCATAACAAAAAAAAATTATATTTATTAGGCCAAAAGAAAATTTTAATGAACTACAGCCAAATGCTCAATATGCGAAAGTTAAACTTGGTACGGTAGGTGGGGCGGTGAGAGTGAGAGGGAGAAATCTTATGTGAACAAAACATTTTTATATGTTGCAATGAAATTAATGAAATAAAATCGAGGCACATTTATTCATATATGAAGCCTCGTAAAACTAAAATAATATCAGTTCAGAATATACACTCAAACCATTAACACTGTCGAACGTAAATTAATACATTTGAGGTATCTGAAGTATGTACATACACATTAGAAAACAAAACCCTTCTTGGACTCAATCATGCAAATAACTGCAATTTGAACTGAAATTGCTTCGATCAATGATAATACTCGTATCAATTACCGATATTAATTACAACAAGTATAAACGGTCTTAAATTCGGCCTTGCTAAATTTATAATTTCAGGAGGATTTGATGACCTCCTAAGCAGGGTAGGTATCACGAGATTAAATTTTAAGTTTGCACATGCGGAGACTACATAACATTCAGGATTTTAAGAACCATTTCTTGTTGAGTTTTAGAGGAAACATCGAAGCATGCAAAAAAATCTGATGAAATAACTCCTTACAGATCATTTTAAATCAAAATTCTATAGATTTTTGCCAACATTGCCGCCGTGGTTAGCATGTCCGCTAGAGCATTGTATGAGAATATTCATTCATAGCGCACACAAAAATGCACTCTCGAAAAGGTTGAAGAAGACTGATTCAATGTCCATGGTCGTATGAATAGAATACAAACACTCGCTTGATCAAATCGGTTCGAATGAATGTAAAGGGTGATACGGTCAAAATTTGGTCAAGGGAAAACGCGTGCAAATCGGTGAAATCGTTTATTTAAAAAATCAAATTAAATTTCTTTTTCAAGTTCAATTAGTATAAAATTCAGGAAAAATATTCAGTTAGGCTTTCGCTTTTCCAATCCGAATTGCCGGGCCTCACGCTTGACACCTGCCATCAGATTTTGTACAGCCACCTTGTCCACCTTCTTCGCCGCAGAAAGCCAGTTTGCCTTGAACTGCTGCTCGTCCTTAGCAGTTTTTTTTGGCTTCTTTAGGTTCCGCTTGACAATAGCCCAGTATTTCTCAAATGGGCGGAGCTCTGGCGTGTTGGGAGGGTTCTTGTCCTTGGGAACCACCTGCACGTTGTTGGCGGCGTACCACTCCATGGCCTTTTTACCGTAATGGCAAGATGCCAAATCCGGCCAAAACAGTACGGAACAACCGTGTTTCTTCAGGAAAGGCAGCAGACGTTTATTCAAACACTCTTTCACGTAAATTTCTTGGTTCACAGTCCCGGAAGCTATGAAAATGCTGCTTTTCAAGCCACAGGTACAGATGGCTTGCCAAACCAGATATTTCTTTGCGAACTTTGACAGTTTTATGTGCTTGAAAATATCTGCTACCTTCCTTTTGGCGTATAAAACTCCTGTCCCGGAAGCTGCTTGCAGTCGGCTTTGACGTAGGTTTCGTCGTCCATTACCACGCAGTCAAACTTCGTCAGCATCGTCGTGTACAGCCTCCGGGATCGCGCTTTGGCCGTCGTATTTTGTTTATCATCGCGATTTGGAGTCACTATCTTCTTGTAAGTCGATAGTCCGGCTCGTTTTATGGCTCGATGCACGGTTGTAGACGATACACCCAGCTTATTTGCGGCATCTCGGAGAGAGAGGTTAGGGTTTCGCTTGAAACTACCGGTAACTCTCTTTGTCGTCTCCGCGGATTCCGGTTTTCGATTTCCCCCCGATCCAGACTTCCTGGCTGTCGACAAACGTTCCCCAACACTTTAATTCGGCAACTTTTAGCGATTTTGCCAGCTTTGCGTGCGAGTAGCTCGGATTTTCGCGATGCGCGAGCAAAATTTTGATACGCTGCTCTTCTTGCTTGGACGGCATTTTGACAACTGAAGAGTGAATTCCAAAATCAAAATAGGAGCAACATTCTACACACACGCACCTTCAAAATGAGGTTTTTTAAATGCAAAATTGAAAGAAATACGTCAAGTTTATATTGACCAAATTTTAACCGTATCACCCTTTAAATGAGACATGGTTTGAAACAAACCCTACGCAGCAAAAAAACTTCTGCAGTATGAGTTTAGTTGCGCTTTTTGGTGTACAATAAAATAGGCAGTGCATGCACACTGCATGAATCGGTGGCAATAACGTAAACGATTAATCAAACTAGTTTATGATCATTCGTTTACGTTATTGCAACCAATTCATGCAGTATAGATGCATGAAAGGTAGTGCTGTTTTCCTTCACGCTATACTCAAGATTATATATCACTTCTGAGCAGTATTCTGTATGCGATACATATAATTTATTTAACGATTCCATGTTAAGCTCAATGACAAGGGATCTCCTTTTTAAAGCCGAGTCCGAACGGCATTCCACATTGCAGTGAAACCATTTGGAGAAGCTTTAAAACACTCAGAAATGTCACCAGAATTACTGAGGTGGGATAATCCACCACTGAAAAACTGTTTTGGTGTTCGGTCGAAGCAGGAATCGAACCCACGACCTTGTGTATGCAAGGCGGGCATGCTAACCATTGCACCACGGTGGCTCCCTATAAATCAGTGTCGAGTGAATGTTGTCGTGACGTCACAGCACTGAAGTTGTGCATTCGTTCCAATTCTCGTTCACAAGCAAACATTCAAATGCATTTGGTGAAACGGGATAATCGAGAATATTCGAACATTCAGTTTTGGGTATTTGAAAAGTTCGGGAGTATGTTATTACATGAAATGGAATAAAGAAGTTTTTTATTTGGCTTTGCTTCAGGTATAAGTGTGTAATTCAGAGTTAAGGAAAATAAAATTAGTGATTTTAACAAGGTAAATGTTTAATTTTTTATAATTTTGAACAAGCAAAGGTAAATTTATTTTTGTTTAGTTTTATTTTTCCTTCAAAAATACTTTGATAAGACAAAATATTTCATTTCCTTTAAATACGAATGTCATTTACGCGTAGCGTAGACGACGTATTTTCCAGTTTATTTTAAATTTTGTTCCCAGAATCAAATACGAAAAACTTACTTTTAAAAAAGAAATGCATCTTTAACGAATCCTTAGTATAATACCCAAAAATATCATCAAACCCATTTTTGTCCAAAATGTTTCTCTTAAAAACTAGAGCAATATTTAGATGTGATATTAGTACCCTTTACATAGGAACGCAGAACATTAGTTCTACTTGACGTTATTTTTTTCAAATTTCACACACAAACGCGTTTACGTCAATGTATAACTATAGTTATACATTGACGTTTATAAACAAACGTACAATACATATAAAATTTGTTGTTATTGTTACTATATGAGGGCAAAAAAAGAATCGAAATCTACGATTCCTTCACTCTGTTTTCGAAAACAATTTGACTCGTTATGTTTGATCCCGAAACTGAAGTTGTTTGATTGACCTTTTCATGGAACACAAACGAAAACGAGCTAAGGTTGTATTCGAACGCACAAACATCGGTCCAAAAGGGAACGACTACAAATCTCTATCTTACTTCTTGGGCCTCGAGTTGTTCTCGAACACAAAACTATATGACCGACGCTCTAATGTCCGTCTTGCATACAACGGTCCTGAGTTCAATCTCAGTTCCGAACGAAACAAGCTATCGACTTGAAACTTGGCACAAGTAGTTGTTATTGATGTAGGTCGGATGGTATTGCAAATGGGCCATATCGGTCCACTTTTACGTATAGCCTCCATATAAACGGACCCCCAAATTTGGCTTGCCGATCCTCTAAGAGAAGCAAATTTCATCCGATCCTGCTGAAATTTGGCACATGGTGTTAGAATATGGTCTCTATCAACCGTACAAAAATTGGTCCACAGCGGTCCATAATTACATATAGCCCCCATATTAACCGATCCCCCGGTTTGGCTTGCGGAGCCTCGAAGAGAAGCAAATTTCATCCGATCCGGCTGAAATTTGGTACATGGTGTTAGTATATGGTCTCTAACAACCATGCAAAAATTGGTCCACATCGGTCCATAATTATATAATAGCCCCCATATAAACCGATCACCAGATTGACCTCCGAAGCCTCTTGGAAGACCAAAATTCATCTGATTCAGTTGATATTTGGTACGTGATGTTAATATATGGCCTCAAAAACCCATGTAAAAATTGGTCGAAATCGGTCAATAATTATATATAGGCACCATATAAACCGATCCCCAGATTTGAAGAGCAAGAGCAAAATTCATCCGATAAGGTTGAAATTTGGTACGTGATGTTAGTATATGGTATCCACCAACCATGGAGGAATTGGTTCATATCAGTCCATAATATATATATATATAGCCCCCATATAAACCGATCCCCAGATTTGACCTCCTGTGCCTTTTGGAGAAGCAAAATTCATCCGTTCTGGTTGAAATTTGGTACGTGGTGGTAGTATATTACATTTAACAACCATGCCAAAAGTGGTCCATATAAGTCCATAATCATATATAGCCCCCATAAAAACCGATCCCGAGATTTGGTTTTGGAGCCTCTTGGAGGAGTAAATTTCATCCGAGTTGAAATTTGGTACATTGTGCTGGTATATGGCCATAAGCGTAGGAAGGCCTCTGGGGAGGGGGCTTACACCCCCCCAAAAAAATTTTAGCCCCCCCAGAATTTGAAAAGCTATTTACGATTTTCCATTGTTTTTATAAAAATTATAAACAAGTATATACAACCGCACAAAGTTCCGCTAAAGACTTTCATGCACAATCGAATTACTCGGGTTGTGGTAGCTGTTGCCGATGGCAATATATAGTTTTATATCTTAACATTATCTTCTAAATTGTGAGTTAGTTTCTTTATTATAAGTGAATGTTTGAAGTTTGATATTTATGAAATAACGCTGTGGTTGAATTTATGATTTAAGTTCCTAAATTTATATTTAGTTTAATAACTAAAGCTCCTTTATTATTTTATTTAGTCTGGTTTAGTCAATTTAATTAAAAAATAATTGATAGTAAAACTATTCTTTCATAAATGAATATCTTAATAATGCTGCAAAAAGGCGTCGCCAAAAAAGAAGTGAAAATTTTCTTTTTGCGGAGAAGCGATAAATGT
This sequence comes from Haematobia irritans, assembly GCF_050003625.1. Classification (NCBI taxonomy): domain Eukaryota; kingdom Metazoa; phylum Arthropoda; class Insecta; order Diptera; family Muscidae; genus Haematobia; species Haematobia irritans. The sequence goes on along the minus strand of NC_134398.1, from coordinate 134,041,922 downwards.
AATATTAACTTGTCAATGGACATATGTCCACCGTTTCAACAGCCGTTGCAATGAATTTGCATCACTTCTTAAGGTGCGATCCGAATTTAGTGATATTTTTTTATTTTTATGATATTTTCCCAAATAAATAAGTTTTATAGTTTTATGTTTTTATGATTTAATGCCTTCTAACGCTTGTTTGAAACGTTTTCCCTCGAATATTTTCAAAAATTATCGATTTTTCTATAATGGATTTGGCATTTTTGTGGCAAAATTTGAATGATTTGTACCATTTTATTTATTCTTACTCTTTTCTTAAACTATTTGAAAAAAGAAAACAAAAAATTACTCATTAAAATATGAAAAAAAAATAAAGTAAAAAACTTCCTATGTAGTTAAATAATTAACTTCTTTGTGAGGACATTTTTGGAAGTGCTTTAAGGTTGTGCCTTTAGAACAACTCCCAATTTTTTGCTGGAAAAAGTGTGGAACTACTTTTAGTTGGTTTATTATAAATTAATTGTCTAGTTATTTTGATGTCTGATTTTTTATTCATTTTTATGAAATAAAACATTAATTGAACCTATAAGTTCAGTCTATAAATTCTTAGGAAAATTGTCTAGCTACCCTAGGAAAATTGTCTAGCTACGCTAAGGTATATGGCCGTTAACAACCATGCATAACTAGGTCTATATCGGTCTATAGTTATATATAGCCCTCAGATAAATCGATCCCCAATCACACAAAAATTGGTTCATATCAAGTTCATAATTCTATATAGCCCCATATAAGCGACCCCCATATTTCAATTTCCATGTCGATTCGTAATTATTTGTAGACTTACCTATACATAAATTTTTTGTCTAATATATACCACGTATGGACTAACTCACAATTTAGAAAACGATGTTAAGAAGTTTGAAGATACCACAACCCAAGTAATTGTTGTGGTTGACAGTCTTTCGTAGAAGTTTCTACGCAATCCATGGTGGTGGGTACATAAGATTCGGTCTGACCGAACTTACGGACGTATATACTTTTTAAGTTAAATTTTGATAAAACAACATATCTCATCATAAAATCGAAATAGTTGTATGATATTTTTGACAAAACAACATACGTCCACATAAGGTTTGTGTAATTGACCAATTCCTTTTGGAAATTTGTTAGAACTAAACCACTTTCCTTGAGTGTAAATCTGCAAATAAAAACAGATCAAATCAATAAAATTGGAGTAAATCTGGGGAAGACTACATAACACATATTCAGGTTCGTAGAACAAAAACAAAAACATCGTTATATCAAGCAAACATTGAACAAAATAAAATTATTATCATTTTTCGTGTTGGTGGCATTTAACCACCACGCGATCACACAAGGCAACCAAGCAACCAAGAAACACAAATGCAGCCAAACATAATGTCCAATTGGCCAAATCCCAATGTGGTGGTACGGTTATTGTGACTATGTATCGGGTGACAGGCTCCAAATGTCCCAAAAACCAAAGGCGATGGACGATGGAAGCCTTGCAGAAGACGATGACAACTACAACAACACCAACTACACCACATATCAATGGATTCACTAAACTCTGATCATTTATGGTTTTGCTTGGATAGTGGAGACACACTCATGTTTGAATTATTCGAGTGAATGAATGAAATCCTGCAGCGTTAACAGTGACAATAACAACAAAACCAACATTACCAGGCAGCAACCTGAATCGAGACACGGATATGGACGCTTAACTTACTGTAGAGAGTTGCGTACGCCGTTTTTTTTTGTATCCCCTTCAGGTCTGCCTTGAGCATGCAAATGATGGTGCATCACCAACCGATCATAGTCATGATTGCAGTGGAGTTCTAATGGGAGATGAAGGCCTTTGAAACAAGAAAAATATATCTCATTTGATATTAAAGTTTGCAAAAACCAACAAAAAACAAGTAAGGAAAATCTAAAGTCGGGCGGGGCCGACTATATTATACCCTGCACCACTTTGTAGATCTAAATTTTCGATACCATATCACATCCGTCAAATGTGTTGGGTGCTGAACATATAGAGGTTTGTCCCAAATACATACATTTAAATATCACTCGATCTGCACAGAATTTGATAGTCTTCTACAAAATCTAAAGACTCAAAATTTAAGTCGGCTAATGCACTAGGGTGGAACACAATGTTAGTAAAAAATATAGGAAACATTTAAATCTGAAGCAATTTTTAGGAAACTTCACAAACTTTTATTTATGATTTATCGCTCGATATATATGTATTTGAAGTAGAGGAAAATTAGAGTAGTTTTTACAACTTTTCGACTAAGCAGAGGCGATTTTAAAAGGGAAATGTTGGTATTTTGACCATTTTTGTCGAAATCAGAAAAACATATATATGGGAGCTATACCTAAATCTGAACCGATTTCAATCAAATTTGGCACGCATGGCAACAATGCTTATTATACTCCCTGTGCAAAATTTCAACTAAATCGGAGTAAAAAATTGGCCTCTGTGGTCATATGAGTGTAAATCGGGCGAAAGCTATATATGGGAGCTATACCGATTTCAATCAAATTTTTCACACTCGACTATACTACTAATTGTACTCCTCGTGCAAAATTTCAAGTAAATCGGGATAAAACTCTGGCTTCTGGATCCATATAAGTCCATATTGGGCGAAAGATATATATGGGAGCTATATCTAAATCTGAACCGATTTCTTCCAAAATCAATAGGGTTCTATTCTGCCCCAAAACAGGAACATGTGTCAAATTTGAAGTCGATTGGACTTAAACTGCGACCTAGAGTTTGATCACAAAAATGTGTTCACAGACAGACGGACGGACGGACGGACAGACGGACAGACTGACATGGTTATATCGACTCAGGGAACCACCCCGAGCATTATTGCCAAAGACACCATGTGTCTATCTCGTCTCCTTCTGGATGTTATAAACATATGCACTAACTTATAATACCCTGTTCCACAGTGTGGCGCAGGGTATAAATATCCATCTCAATTCGTAGTGTACCTACCTGGGTAGCAGTTTCAATATAAGATTCGTACAGACCACCAACATATCTCACAGTCAACTTTTCGTGATGTTATCCTTTTCAAAATCTAGAAAAGTATTTTTCTAAATATAGACCGATCTCCCGATTTTATTTCATGGGCTTATAGAAATCGTAGTTTTTATCCAATTTGCACGAAATTTGAAATCTAGAATTATTTTACGACCATAAAGAGGTGCGCCGAAAATGATGAGTATCGGTCAATGTTTCAGTATAGCCCCCATATAGGCCGATCTGCCGATTTTACTTTTTGGGCTTGTAGAAACCGTAGTTGTTGTCCAATTTGCCTGAAATTGAAAATAGTTTTTTAAGACTATAAATAGGTGTGCAAGAATTAATTTTATTATTTGGGATTCTAGAAAACGTAGTTTTTATCCAATGTGCCCGCAATTGGAAATCTAGATGTATTTTAGGATCTAAAGTATTTATTTATTAAAGAGGTGTGTCAAAAAGGTGAGTATCGGTTTTAGTATAGCCCCCATAAGACCGATCTCCCGATTTAACTCCTTGGGTTTCTAGAAACTGTAGTTTTTATCCGATTTGCCTGAAATTGTAAATATACTGGTATTTTAGATTCACAAAAACGTGTATCGGATTTAGTTTTATCGGTCCATTTGGTAAGGCCTCCATATAGACGGATTTCACTTCTTGAGGGTATAGAAGACGTACCGAGCATGAAAATTGCTTGAAAATTAATGTAAAATTTTCAGATTTTATTTGTAGTAATCATTTAAATAATGGGGGTGAAAATCTACAGATTCTAGAATTCAAATCAAGGCGTTGTTTAATCATTTTCTTGCACATTTACAAGAGATGTTAATGATTCCTCTAAAACTCAAACAAAAATGTTTCTTATAAATCCAGAATCTGTATAGTCTTCATAGGTAAAATCTTTAAAGTAATCTTCGGGAAGTGTACTGGTTTACCTGCTCTGCGTGGGAGAATATCTGTCATCAAACCATTTAAAATTTCATAGGAAACTATAAAATTTGATTCATGATGGCGGGTATTTAAGATTCGGCCTGGACGAACTTACTGCTGTATATGCTAGTTGTAAACCAATGATGTCTAAGGATTATCCTAGAATTACGATTGAACTATGCCCGCAAAAAAAAAAACGTTTGGAAAACGTGTACCGAAGACGTTTTTCTTTTGTTAGAGTTTTTTGAATTTCTTCGAAAATTTTAAACTTGTATCACCAAAAAAATTCGTTTGTGTTATTATACCCTCCACCATAGGATGGGGGGTATATTAACTTTGTCATTCCGTTTGTAACACATCGAAATATTGCTCTAAGACCCCATAAAGTATATATATTCTGGGTCGTGGTGAAATTCTGAGTCGATCTGAGCATGTCCGTCCGTCCGTCCGTCCGTCCGTCTGTTGAAATCACGCTAACTTCCGAACGAAACAAGCTATCGACTTGAAACTTGGCACAAGTAGTTGTTATTGATGTAGGTCGGATGGTATTGCAATTGGGCCATATCGGTCCACTTTTACGTATAGCCCCCATATAAACGGACCCCCAAATTTGGCTTGCGAGGCCTCTAAGAGAAGCAAATTTCATCCGATCCGGCTGAAATTTGGTACATGGTGTTAGTATATGGTCTCTAACAACCGTGCAAAAATTGGTCCACATCGGTCCATAATTATATATAGCCCCCATATAAACCGATCCACCGATTTGGGTTGCGAGGCCTCTAAGAGAAGCAAATTTCATCCGATCCGGCTGAAATTTGGTACATGGTGTTAGTGTGTGGTCTCTAATAACCATGCAAAAATTGGTCTACATCGGTTCATAATTATATATAGCCCCCATATAAACCGATCCCCCGATTTGACTTGGGAGACCTCTAAGAGAAGCAAATTTCATCCGATCCGGCTGAAATTTGGTACATGATGTAAGTATATGTTCTCTAACAACCATGCAAAAACTGGTCCACATCGGTCCATAATTATATATAGCCCCCATATAAACCGATCCCCCGATTTGTCTTGCGAGACCTCTAAGCGAAGCAAATTTCATCCGATCCGGCTGAAATTTGGTACATGGTGTTAGTGTATGGTCTCTAATAACCATATAAAAATTGGTCTACATCGGTTCATAATTATATATAGCCCCCATATAAACCGATCCCCCGATTTGACTTGGGAGGCCTCTAAGAGAAGCAAATTTCATCCGATCCGGCTGAAATTTGGTACATGATGTAAGTATATGGTCTCTAACAACCATGCAAAAACTGGTCCACATCGGTCCATAATTATATATAGCCCCCATATAAACCGATCCCCCGATTTGTCTTGCGAGACCTCTAAGCGAAGCAAATTTCATCCGATCTGGCTGAAATTTGGTACATGGTGTTAGTGTATGGTCTCTAATAACCATGCAAAAATTGGTCTACATCGGTTCATAATTATATATAGCCCCCATATAAACCGATCCCCCGATTTGGCTTGGGAGGCCTCTAAGAGAAGCAAATTTCATCCGATCCGGCTGAAATTTGGTACATGATGTAAGTATATGGTCTCTAACAACCATGCAAAAACTGGTCCACATCGGTCCATAATTATATATAGCCCCCATATAAACCGATCCCCCGATTTGTCTTGCGAGACCTCTAAGCGAAGCAAATTTCATCCGATCCGGCTGAAATTTGGTACATGGTGTTAGTGTATGGTCTCTACTAACCATGCAAAAATTGGTCTACATCGGTTCATAATTATATATAGCCCCCATATAAACCGATCCCCCGATTTGACTTGGGAGGCCTCTAAGAGAAGCAAATTTCATCCGATCCGGCTGAAATTTGGTACACGATGTAAGTATATGGTCTCTAACAACCATGCATAAACTGGTCCACATCGGTCCATAATTATATATAGCCCCCATATAAACCGATCCCCCGATTTGTCTTGCGAGACCTCTAAGCGAAGCAAATTTCATCCGATCCGGCTGAAATTTGGTACATGGTGTTAGTGTATGGTCTCTACTAACCATGCAAAAATTGGTCTACATCGGTTCATAATTATATATACCCCCCATATAAACCGATCCCCCGATTTGACTTGGGAGGCCTCTAAGAGAAGCAAATTTCATCCGATCCGGCTGAAATTTGGTACATGATGTAAGTATATGGTCTCTAACAACCGTGCAAAAATTGGTCCACATCGGTCCATAATTATATATAGCCTCCATATAAACCGATCACCAGATTTGACCTCCGGAGCCTCTTGGAAGACCAAAATTCATCTGATTCAGTTGAAATTTGGTACGTGGTGTTAATATATGGCCTTAAACTCCCATGCAAAAATTGGTCGAAATCGGTCCATAATTATATATAGGGCCTATATAAACCGATCCCCAAATTTGACCTCCGGAGCCCCTTGGAAGAGCAAAATTTTTCCCATTCGGTTGAAATTTGGTACGTGATGTTAGTATATGGCATCCAACAACCATGCAGGAATTGGTTCCTATCAGCCCATAATTATATATAGCTCCCATATAAACCGATCCCCAGATTTGACCTCCGGTGCCTTTTGGAGAAACAAAATTCATCCGATCTGCTTGAAATTTGGTACGAGGTGATCGTATATGATATTTAACAACCATGCCAAAAGTGGTCCATATCAGTCCATAATCATATAGAGCCCCATATAAACCGATTCCGAGATTTGGATTTGTAGCCTCTTGGAGGAGCAAATTTCATCCGAGTGAGTTGAAATTTGGTACATTGTGCTAGTATATGGTCGTTAACAACCATGCCTAACTAGGTCCATTTCGGTCTATAGTTATATATCCCTCAGATAAATCGATTTCCAATCACACAAAAATTGGTCCATATCAAGTTCATAATTGTATATAGCCCCCCATATACACGCAAAGAAAAAAAACGTTTGGAAAACGTGTACCGAAAACGTTTTTCTTTTGTTAGAGTTTTTTGAATTGCTTCGAAAAGTATACACTTTTATCACCAAAAAAATTCGTTTGTTACAAAATTTTTATTTTTTCAGTAAAAAAAGATATTTTTGAACCAACAACACAGTCCATTTCGTTTATATCAAACACTGTTCTTTTCTAAATTTAGGTATTTAATAAGACACGTTTTACAGTTCATAGTAAAAATTTAATATAGTAGAATGTAATGTTGAAAATTTTTCGGAATCTTCCGATCATATCTGGAATATATGTAAAAAGAAAAAAAAAAAACTTTGGTCGAAGCAGGGATCGAACCCACGACCCTTGGCATGCAAGTCAGACGTAGCAACCACTGCTCCACGGTGCCCAACTAAATGTATTTTTCTGTTAAATAAACTTTGTTTAATCGGCTCGTGGGCGCCGCAAGCTATGCTATATAAATATAACTTAGTTATATGGGTAATTGTCTATTGATGACAATAATGGCTACATGGCTCAGTGGATAGTGTGTTGGCTTACAAAAGGTAAAAAAAAATTTAAAATTTATAAAATCGTATAATTTCTTCTACATTGTTTGTGTTACAGAAAAAGGTGCTAAGAACTAAAAAACTTCGTGGAAGTGGGAAAGATGTGAGGGAAAAGGGATCGAACCCACGACCCTTGGCATGCAAGTCAGACGTAGCAACCACTGCTCCACGGTGCCCAACTAAATGTATTTTTCTGTTAAATAAACTTTGTTTAATCGGCTCGTGGGCGCCGCAAGCTATGCTATATAAATATAACTTAGTTATATGGGTAATTGTCTATTGATGACAATAATGGCTACATGGCTCAGTGGATAGTGTGTTGGCTTACAAAAGGTAAAAAAAAATTTAAAATTTATAAAATCGTATAATTTCTTCTACATTGTTTGTGTTACAGAAAAAGGTGCTAAGAACTAAAAAACTTCGTGGAAGTGGGAAAGATGTGAGGGAAAATGCAATTAGCCGGAAAAAAAATTTTTTGGGTTAGTCTTTATGAAATTGTTTTTACATCCTGGAAAAGAATAAACGTTTATCACAAAAAAAATGCTTTTCTTCCAAATACACTTCCTTTCAACGAAAAGCAAATGAGAAACGAACCTTGTTTGTCTAAAATTTCGTTTGGGAGGAAAGAATTATTTTTTTGCGTGTAAGCGACCCCCTTATTTCAATTCTGGCTCTACGTACCGTCCAAAAGTTCATATCGATTCGTAATTATTTGTAGACTTACCTATACATACCTTTTTTGTCTAATATATACCACGTATGGACTAACTCACAATTTAGAAAACGATGTTAAGAAGTTTTAAGATACCACAACCCAAGTAATTCGATTGTGGATGACAGTCTTTCGTAGAAGTTTCTACGCAATCCATGGTGGAGGGTACATAAGATTCGGCCTGGCCGAACTTACGGCCGTGTATACTTGTTTTTTCAATAAAAAAGTTATTTTTGAACCAAAAACAAAGTCCATTTCGTTTATATCAAGAACTATTCTTTTCTGACTTTAAGTTTTTAATAAGACACATTTTACAGCTTCATAGTAAAAAAATGTATATAGTAGTATGTAATGTTGAACATCTTTTCGGAATCTTCCGAACATATCTGGAATACATGTAAAAAAAACAAGTAAGGAAAGTCTAAAGTCGGGCGGTGCCGACTATATTATACCCTGCACCACTTTGTAGATCTAAATTTTCGATACCATATCACATCCGTCAAATGTGTTGGGTGCTATATATAAAGGTTTGTCCCAAATACATACATTTAAATATCACCCGATTTGGACAGAATTTGATAGACTTTTACAAAATCTATAGACTCAAAATTTAAGTTGGCTAATGCATTAGGGTGGAACACAATTTTAGTAAAAACAAGTAAGGAAAGTCTAAAGTCGGGCGGGGCCGACTATATAATACCCTGCACCACTTTGTAGATCTAAATTTTCGACACCATATCACATCCGTTAAATGTGTTGGGTGCTATATATAAAGGTTTGTCCCAAATACATACATTTAAATATCACTCGATTTGGACAGAATTTGATAGACTTCTACAAATCTATAGACTCAAAATTTAAGTCGGCTAGTGCACTAGGGTGGAACACAATGTTAGTAAAAAAATACGGGAAACATTTAAATCTGAAGCAATTTTAAGGAAACTTCGCAAAAGTTTGTTTATGATTTATCGCTCGATATATATGTATTAGAAGTTTAGGAAAATTAGAGTCATTTTTACAACTTTTGGACTAAGCAGTGGCGATTTTACAAGGCAAATGTTGGTATTTTGACCATTTTTGTCGAAATCAGAAAAACATTGGCCTCTGTGGTCATATGAGTGTAAATCGGGCGAAATCTATATGTGGGAGATATATCTAAATCTGAACCGATCTCAACCAAATTTGGCACGCACAGTTACAATGCTAATCCTACTCCCTGTGCAATATTTCAACTAAATCGGAGTCAAAAATTGGCCTCTGTGGTCATATGAGTGTAAATCGGGCGAAAGCTATATAAGGGAGATATATCTAAATCTGAACCGATTTCAACCAAATTTGGCACACATAGCTACAATGCTAATTCTACTCCCTGTGCAAAATGTCAACTAAATCGGAGCAAAAAATTGGCCTCTGTGGTCATATGAGTGTAAGTCGGGCGAAAGCTATATATGGGAGCTATATCTAAATCTGAACCGATTTCAACAAAATTTGGCACGCATAGCTACAATGCTAATTCTACTCCCTGTGCAAAATTTCAATTAAATCGGAGTAAAAGATTGGTCACTGTGGCCATATGAGTGTAAATCGGGCGAACGATATATATGGGAGCTATATCTAAATCTGAACCGATTTCAATCAAATTTGGCACACTTAACAACACTACCAATTGTACTCCTAGTGCAAAATTTCAACCAAATTGGGGTAAAACTCTGGCTTCTGGGACCGTATTAGTCCATATCGGGCGAAAGATATATATGGGAGCTATATCTAAATCTGAACCGATTTCACTAAAAATTAGCACACGGACGTGGCTATATTGACTCAGGAACCCACCCTGAGCATTTTTGCCAAAGACACCATGTATCTATCTCGTCTCCTTCTGGGTGTTGCAAACATATGCACAAACTTATAATACCCTGTTCCACAGTGTGGCGCAGGGTATAAAAATTTTGGTGTTCGGTCGAACCCACGACCCTTATGGCGATTTCGATTGGAAAAAAAGGTGCAACATTCTCGAAATTGATTGCAACATATCAAGGACACTGTCATAGATTTTGGATCATTTATACCTCACAATATTATAAATTAACAATAACTTTAGAATTACACTATCATTTGGGTGAAATGTCAATTAGGGAAAAAGTAGTGTAACACCAAGGCAACATATTTTTTGCGAATCGAAAACACCCTTAGTATTTAAGGCGGACGTACTAGCCATTGATCCACGGTACCCAACTAAATGTATGTTTATGTTACATAAATTTTGTTTAATCGGTTCGTGGGCGCCGAAAATTATATTGATGACAATATCAGCTAAGTAGCCCTGTGGATAGTGTGTTGGCTTAAAAATTCCATGATTCGCGGTTCGGTCAAATAAAAAATATATATATATATATAAAATCGAATAGTTTCTTCTACATTGTTTGCATTACAGAAAAAGGTGCTAAGAACTAAAAAGCCTCGTGGAAGTGAGAAAGATGTGAGGAAAAATGCAATTAGTCCGAAAATATTGTTTTTTGAGTTAGTCTTTATGTGTTCACCATATTTCAATGACGATTAAATATCGATTATTGAGTTTCAAATCGATTTAGTCGATTGATTTGATTTTCAAATACCATCAATAGTTGATCAGTCGAAATTGACTGACTTTTTCGATGAATAGTCGTTTAGTCGATTTTCGACTTTTCAACTTATTACAAATCTAATACAGGTGGTTGAGGTTAAAAAAGGAAATAGGTTTTTTTGCTTGATGTCTATTATGTTCTCTGACTCAATCTTTTCATCGTACTTTGTCTTATTCTAAAAACCCCTTTTACATTATCTTCCGAAGTTCTCACTCGATACGGATATTCACCACTAGAATTCTCGGTCATTCTCGTTGTCCACATCATTCTATAAGTAACATAAGGATTAAGATTAATTGAGGCCTCACATTGTAAGGCCACACTAATTAGACGTTTCCTTATAATTCTAGTGACTGAATTTAGATTATGGAAAAGGATTCGCGCAGGAGGTCGATGGGTATCTAGTCCAGATTCCAGACAGTCAGAGACATTGCCATAAGCGTTGCCCAAGTGAATTGAGTCAGAGTCTGAGATGTTGGTGCCGTTGACGACTGGTGACTGTCGTTTGCTTTAAATATGGATATACGACTGCTGCTTTTGCTGCTGCTGCTGATCGTCGTTGTTGCCTGTTGCTGCTGTCACCCTGTGTATTTGTGCTGAAGTTGTTGCGTTATATATTTATTTTTGTTATTTATTGATTTTGTACAATAAATTTTGCATGTTTGCATCCAATTTAAATAAAATTCGACAATTCTAAATCACCACATATTGACATTGGCTACTGTAGCTGTTCCCGCTGTCTGCTGGTGTTGTTAGCGCTATGGTGCTTGCTGTTGGCCAGCATTGCTGCTGTTTATCATGTTTGTGCTGTGACACTGTATGTTTCCCGTCGGTCGTTGGGTTGTATGTCCATCTATTCCTTTTTTGGGATGCAAACACCTGATTTCCTTTCGAATTGATACAGATGGAACATATTCTAGAAATTCTGTTAAGACGATCTATTAACACTTTGTAGGTGCGTACTTTATTCAAAGATGAGAAGGATTCCTCGAGACAGATTTTTTATCCCAGAGATAGTAGAGAATATTTTTCATATTCTTTTTATACGCTTCACCACTACTGTGGTACAGGGTATAATAAGTTTGTGCATTTGTATGTAACGCCAAGAAGGAGTAATCATAGACCAACCTTTTAGTATACGGATCGGCTTAGAATTAAATTCTGAGTCGATTTAGCGATGTCCGTCTGTCTGTCTGTCTGTCCGTCTGTCTGTCTGTCTGTTGATGTATTTTTGTGTGCAAAGTACAGCTCGCAGTTTTAATCCGATTGTCCTAAAATTTGGTATAGGGTCCTGTTTCGGCTCAAAGACGATCCCTATTGATTTTGGAAAAAATCGGTTCAGATTTAGATTAGCTGCCATATATATTTTTCACCGATCTAGTCGTAATTGGCGTGTATATCAAGCGATCTTCCTCAAATTCCGTACATCCGAATATTTTATGGGTGTCGAAAAACTTGCAAAATATCAGCCAAATTGGTTCAGATTTAGATATAGCTCCCATATATAGCTTTCGCCCGATTTACACTCATTTGCCCACAGAGGCCAATTTTGTGCTCCGATTTAGTTGAAATTTTGCACAGGGAGTAGAATTAGCATTGCAACTATGCGTGCCAAATTTGGTTGAAATCAGTTCAGATTTGGATATATCTCCCATATATAGCTTTCGCTCGATTTACACTCATATGACCACAGAGGCCAATTTTTAACTCCGATTTAGTTGAAATATTGCACAGGGAGTAGGATTAGCATTGTAACTGTGCGTGCCAAATTTGGTTGAGATCGGTTCAGATTTGGATATATCTCCCATATATAGCTTTCGCCCGATTTACACTCATATGACCACAGAGGCCAATTTTTTGCTCCGATTTAGTTGAAATTTTGGACAGGGAGTAGAATTAGCATTGTAGCTATGCGTGGCAAATTTGGTTGAAATTGGTTCAGATTTAGATATAGCTCCCATATATATGTTTTTCTGATTTCGACAAAAATGGTCAAAATACCAAAATTTTCCTTGTAAAATCGCCACTGCTTAGTCCAAAAGTGTTTTTTTTTTTATACTAAAACATTTAAAATTCGAAACATTTGCATTTACAATTAAAATTATATTTATATAATATATAATATCATATATAATATATATAAAGTACGAGAAAATTTCATTCAAAGGAAAAATTTTATTCTTGTCACTTGTTGGGTGATAATAGGAGATCGGTATATATTTTGTGGGGTTTAAACTCATTATTATACTCTGACCTCCATATGGCTTAGGGTATCAAAAGTCCATTTTCCACCATTTAATATTTGGAAGAAGTATTTGCCATTGTTGTTCAAAATCGACTTTTGATATACCGACTTTCTGTTTTTTATGAATTTTCAAGATACATTCTTCGGTTAAAAGTCGTTTAGTTCATTGTGATCAATATCTATAGTGGAGTGGTCTATTTTGGCTGGTATAAAAATTTTTGAATTTACACAGAAAAAATAATAGTTTTATCGGGAAAATTAACTATGCTTTAATTTACATTGAATATATTTATATGGCCATTTTATTTTATTACCACATTTATAAAATTTTAAAAAGAGACATACTTGGTATAATGTAAATAGCACTGGGCTTCGGAAAATTCGAAAAAAAAAAATATTTAAACTAAACTATAGCCAAATACTATTTCCCAAACAAAATAAGAAACAGATGGACTCAGTTTAAATATTTTCATATCGTTCAAAGTTATTATGCCCTGATTAAATATTAGTTTAAAATATAAAATGTAAAACATCTTGGGATCTCTTGTGGGCCTCATTGGCATTTTATGCAAATCGGATTTAATATTAATTTTAAACTTTCCCCAATTTACCAATTAAGCTCTCAATTTGGATCAGATAGGATAAGATTTGTAAATTCCAATGTATATGATCTACTTTTTTATCTAAAAAAATAAAATAAATATATACGGCCGTAAGTTCGGCCAGGCCTAAAGCTTATGTACCCTCCACCATGGATTGCGTAGAAACTTCTTCTAAACACTGCCATCCACAATTGAATTACTTGGGTTGCGGTAACACTTGCCGATGGCAAGGTATCCTAAAACTTCCTAACAGTTTCTATACAATTTCTATAGAATTAAAATTTTGACAAAATTTTCTATAGAAATAAAATTATGGTAGATTATTTTTGGCTCGAGTGGCAACCATGATTATGAACCGATATGGACCAATTTTTGTGTGATTGGGGATCAGCTATATATAATTATGGACCGATATGGACCAATTTTTGCGTGGTTGTTAGAGACCATATAATAACACCACGTACCAACTTTCAACCGGATCGGATGAATTTTACTCCTCCAAAAGGCTCCGGAGGACAAATCTTGGGAACAGTTTATATGGGGGCTAAAGGGTGATACGGTAAAAATTTGGTCAAGGGAAAACGCGTGTAAATCGGTGAAATCGTTTATTTAAAAAATCAAATTAAATTTATTTTTCAAGTTTAATTAGTATAAAATTCAGGAAAAATATTCAGTTAGGCTTTCGCTTTTCCAAATCCGATTGCGGGGCCTCACGCTTGACACCTGCCATCAGATTTTGTACAACCACCTTGTCCACCTTCTTCGCCGCAGAAAGCCAGTTTGCCTTGACCTGCTGCTCGTCCTTAGCAGTTTCTTTGGTCTTCTTTAGGTTCCGCTTAACAATAGCCCAGTATTTCTGGCGTGTTGGGAGGGTTCTTGTCCTTGGGAACCACCTGCACGTTGTTGGCGGCGTACCACTCCATGGCCCTTTTACCGTAATGGCAAGATGCCAAATCAAAATCAAACACTCTTTCACGTAAATTTCTTGGTACAGATGGCTTGTCAAACCAGATATTTCTTTGCGAACTTTGACAGTTTTATGTGCTTGAAAATATCTGCTATCTTTCCCCTTCCTTTTGCCGTATAAAACTCCTGTCCCGGAAGCTGCTTGTAGTCGGCTTTGACGTAGGTTTCGTCGTCCATTACCACGCAGTCAAACTTCGTCAGCATCGTCGTGTACAGCCTCCGGGATCGCGCTTTGGCCGTCGTATTTTGTTTATCATCGCGAATTGGAGTCACTACCTTCTTGTAAGTCGATAGTCCGGCTCGTTTTTTGGCTCAATGCACGGTTGTAGACGATACCCCCAGCTTATTTGCGTCATCTCAAAGAGAGAGAGGTTAGGGTTTCGCTTGAAACAACCGGCAACTCTCTTTGTCGTCTCAGCGGCTTCCGGTTTTCGATTTCCCCCCGATCCAGACTTCATGACTGTCGACAAACGTTCCCCAAACACTTTAATTACATTTGTAACGGTTGATTTGGCAACTTTTAGCGATTTTGCCAGCTTTGCGTGCGAGTAGCTCGGATTTTCGCGATGCGCGAACAAATTTTGATACGTTGCTCTTCTTGATTGGACGGCATTTTGACAACTGAAGAGTGAATTCCAAAATCAAAATAGGAGCAACATTCTACACACACACACGCCTTCAAAATGAAAAGTCTTTTAAATGCAAAATTGAAAGAAATACGTCAAGTTTATATTGACCAAATTTTGACCGTAACACCCTTTATATATAATTATGGACCGATATGGACCACTTTGTGCATGGGTTAGAGACCATATACTTATACCATGTACAAAATTTCAGCCGAATCGGATGAAATTTGCTTCTCTTAGAGGCTCCGCAAGCCAAATCTGGGGATCGGTTTATATGGGGGCTGTATATAATTATGGACCAATTTTTGCATGGTTGTGAGAGACCATATACAAACACCATGTACCAAATTTCAACCGGATCGGATGGAGTTTGCTCCTTCACGAGGCTTCGCAAGCCAAATCTGAGCGTCGGTTTATATGGCGGCTATACGTAAAAGTGGTCCGATATGGCCCATTTTCAATACCATCCGACCTACATCGATAACAACTACTTGTGCCAAGTTTCAGTCGATAGCTTATTTCGTTCGGAAGTTAGCGTGATTTCAACAGACGGACGGACATGCTCAGATCGACTCAGAATTTCACCACGACCCAGAATATATATACTTTATGTGGTCTTAGAGCAATATTTCGATGTGTTACAAACGGAATGACAAAGTTAATATACCCCCCAACCTATGGTGGAGGGTATAAAAACAAACAAACTCTGAAGCAAAATCACACACAGTTGGTAGTCTTCTATAGATCAGTTTAAATATTTTCATATCGTTCAAAGTTATTAAGCCCTGATTAAATATTAGCTTAAAATATAAAATGTAAAATATGTTGGGATCTCTTGAGGGCCTCATTGCCATTTTATGCAAATCGGATTTAATATTAATTTTCAAACTTTTCCCAATTTACCAATTAAGCTCTCAATTTGGATCCCATAGGATAAGATTTGTAAAGTCCAATGTATATGATCTACTTCTTTATCTAAAAAAAAAAACAAACTCTGAAGCAAAATCACACGCAGTTGGTAGCCTTCATTTGGCGGAAATGCAAAACGACAAGGCCATTGGCAGATTTATTGGTATAACTTGTGCTCAAGCCTTTCCCATTGTGATGCATTTAACCCAAAAAGCGGAAAAATATAGTCAAGACAAAAAATTATAAAAAAAAAACGAACGACATAAGCACACATGGAAAACGCTTGAAATATTTCAAGTTCAAGTTTTCGATTTGTTGGACGGACTCGGTATATCGAATTGTGCGAATAAAGTCAACAGAATTTATTTTTTTGTTAACTAAAAACCAATCAGACAGACTTAATCAATGTTTGTGACTAGCCAGCATGCAGTAGTCTATACTCCTGCAGCTGCCTTAGATGATGGTATGGAGGCCGTTACATAGGCAGCAACATTTGCATGTGATACGATTTGAGCTCCAATTCACAAACGATTGAATATGGTTGTGCGCTGATGCCTTTACCATTTTTTTATTGGTCCACCAAGAGATTCATGCGAGACAGTTATTGTTAATGAATTGATTTTTGCATATCGGAAAACGAGGATTCAATGCGCTGATTTGCTTATCGAAATAATGAACAAACAAACGTCATTTCATGATAAAAAGAAAAAACAAAGATTAACATCAGTTTTCTGAACTAAATAAATTTTGAAGATGATTTAAAAAAATTGTATGAAAACAAAAGACAAGAAACATTGAGAATTTAATTTATTTCTTATTTAATATACTACAAATTTTTAAAAATTTTGTCTCCTTGTAAGAAGAAAGGAGGATATTATCAGGCCATCCAAATACGCAAAATTTTTCCGAATTGAAATCGCTCGCGAATTCAATATTTTATGCCCACATCCAAAGATTATTTCGTAGTAGAATTAATAATAATACGCACGATTTCAAATCGCGTCAATTACGCGACAAAATGTGAAAACCAAAACATACCTGTATGTCTGCTTTTATTTTCATTAAAATATCAATACCAGTAAAGTTCCCTTTAAAAAAATATTGACAACATTTTTCTATAGGAATAAACAACATTTTTATTAGATTAAATTTTTAACAAAATTTCTATAGGAATAATATTTTGACAAAATTTTCTATAGGAATAAAATTTTAACAAATTTTGTTGTAGGAATAAAAGTTTGAGAAAATTGTCTATACACGGACGAAAAACACATATGTTTGGAACTCAAAATTTTTAACACAATATTTTTAAGTTCAAGCATACAATGTTCATAAGCTAGCATAACAGTTTGGGACACATATGTTAATATGTTAGAACATACAATGTTTGGGACATAAAATGTGTCGAATTTTATCCAATTTATTTCAGATTTATATTAAGTAACAATATATTTGCTCTTTCGGTTTAGACAAATATGACCATTTTACAAAAAATTCTGTGATGATTTCCCCACATTGTAGTCATATCATATATAACATACATGTCGCCTGATGTGGCAAATCTCCCAACCCACAATTGACCAACTCTCTTGACGAGAACTAGCCAATAAACTTAAAAAATCGCCACTGCTAAGTAGTAAAAATTATAAAAATCCTCAAATTGCCATATACTAATACCTTCAGATTCAAATCATTAATGCACTTTTGCCAAATTGCATAAAAATGCTTTAGGTTTAACCGTAAAAAGATTAACCTACTGAAAGTCATGGATAAGATAACAAGTAAGTAAAGTCTAAAGTCGGGCGGAGCCGACTACATTATACCCTTCACCACTATGTAGACAAACATTTGTGTTACCATCTCAACTACTTAAAATTTGCTGGGAGCTACATAAAAGTTTGCATTTCCAGATACAAATACTTTTAATGGAAAAAATTTTTTGTACTTCTACAAAAACTCTAGAATTAAAATTTAAATCGGCTAACGCCCTGGGATGAAACACAATGTTAGTAAAAAATATGGGAAATATGAAGCGAGAGAAATTTTAATGCAATTGTACAAAAGAGATATATGATTTTTCAGGCGATACATATGTATTCGAGATATAGGTCAATTGCAGTAATATTTACAATTTTTGCTACTCAGTAGTGGCGGAAATCCCGTTGAAAATGGGTCTAAAATATGAAACAGTCTACCATATTTCCCCAACTCTGGTGTACGTATATATGGGAGCTATATACAATCTGAACCAATTTTGACCAAATTTGACATGTATAGTTAGAATAATAATTCTGCTATCTATGCGAAATTTCACGTAAATGGGAGTATAACTTTGGCCCCCTGGTCATATGAGTGCAAATCGGACGGGAGATTTATATGGGAGCCATATCTAAATCTGAACCGCTTTC
Source organism: Haematobia irritans (assembly GCF_050003625.1). Classification (NCBI taxonomy): domain Eukaryota; kingdom Metazoa; phylum Arthropoda; class Insecta; order Diptera; family Muscidae; genus Haematobia; species Haematobia irritans. The sequence continues at coordinate 134,023,338 of NC_134398.1, read as the reverse complement.
AACCAAATTTGCCACAATTACCTATACTACTAAACGTACTCCTTATGCGAAATTTGAACCAAATCACGGCAAAACCCTGAGGCCATATAAGTTCAAATCGGACGAAATATATATATGTACACTGAAAAAACAGTGAACCCATTTCCATTGCAAAATGAACTAAACTGTAGTAATATTGACCATGATTTAGCCCTTAAGATTTTTTTCAACTTGTCTAGTTTATAATTCTCTTAAATTTTAGTTCATCTATAACATTGTATTTTAGTTCATTTTTACAACACCATAAGATTTATATACCCCTACCAAGTTAAAAAGTCAGTATTGTTTTGGTTTACTTGCTTATTTTGTGAGAAACCCGATAATAAAAATTGGTTAACAGTCTCTTTAAAATGTCGACGACTAAACTATTTTTAAATCAATCATTCCACAGTACAGAGAAATTAAATAATTAAAGGAACAACAAACCGTTTTACTATTATGAAAATTTTCATACATTAAAATTAAACTTTCTTTAAGCAAAAGTACTTTATTATAAAAACTTATGATGAAAGTTCTTAATAGTAGTTCATTTGAACTCGCTGTTTGGACATTTTGACTTATCCTTTTTTATTCATCGTAGGTAATTTTTTCACATACCTTGCTGGAAAAAATAGAAACAATAATGAAAATTGTTAAAAATTAACACCATGTAATGAAATATAATTTTTAATTCTTCATTTTAGCTTGTAACTTACAATATTTGGGGCATTTTATCAAATGGTGTAAGGAATTTAACTTTTCTTTGGAAAACGTATCTCATAAAATTTGTACCTGAAACAATTAGAGAAATAATGAAGTATTCTAAATAAACTCATAAAACTGTGTTGTTATCGATGTGAAAGATATAATAAAATAAATATTCTAGTTGAAAGAAAGCCAAAGTTTTAATATAAAACTTACCAATTCTCTATTAAATTTTACGCTGAGGGGAAATATAAAAGTTGTCCAAATTTATTTGGGTTACTCTGAAATTAAATATTAAATAAAATTATTAAATAACTTTTCAAAAAATCTAATGAAAAAAATAATAATATGCATAAAAAACCAAATATTCTTGATATTCCTAGACAGTCATCAAAATGACGACACGTAATTTCATTTTCGATTTAAAATGCATTTTAGTCTATTGGGAAATGGTAAATTTAAGTTATACTAATTCGACCGTTTTATGAATTTTTGTTTTATACTACTTAAAACCAAATTGAATAAGAAAATAAATTCAAGTTTGGTTCACTTTTTCGCTCACGATAAAAATTATATCGTCTTGAAATCAGCCGTAGTCAAAATGACGAAGGATGACGTTAATGTACAAAAAATAAGGATGGCTGTCCAGGGTTAAAAGAAAGTTAAAGAAAACTTACCAATTCACTATTAAATTACAGGCAAAGGAGTACTAAAAATTTGTCCAAATTTTAAGGGGTTATTCTGAAATTAAATATTTATTTTTACATTAAAAATATTACATTAGTTTCCAAAAAAATTAATTAAAGAAATGCTAAAATAAGGTATTAAAAACCTGTAATTTTGATGATAAAAAGGTCATAAAAATGTAAATATTCTAGTTGAAAGAAAGCCAATTTTTAAAAGAAAACTTACCAATTCTCTACCTTTTTAAATTTGTTTTAATCCGTCTGGAGTTGCTCTGAAATTAAATATCGCTTTTACAACAAAGAAAAACATTAAACTGGTTTCCAAAAAAAAAAAATAAATAATTAACAAATAATAATATACATAAAAAATATTCTTTTCAAAAGAAAGCCATATTAAAAAAATACTTACCAATTTATGAATAAACTATACGCTGAGATATTACAAAAATTTTCCAAATTCATCTGGAATTGAATATTAATTTTTTACATTGAATAATGAAAATTTCAATACACTTTCAATTTCAACATATTTTACTAAATATTCTTAATAACTTTTTTCTAAACTACCGATAAAATATTAATAACTTTCATTTAAAAGGTTTAATAAACAAACACCAATATATGACTCAAAAATCCAAAATATTCCATGCCTTTATATTCCCTTGTTGCATACCTACTTAAAAGATGCAACAGCCCACGCCAACGCCAACTATACAACTGAAGCATGCCAAACAAAACCAAGCAAAGCCAAAACATTCCTACAACAACAAAAACACATGTGCCTTTATTGAAAACAACACCTCATCCAGCCAAAAACCATCAACGAATAACAAACACACACACACAAGCCACTAAATGAACAAAAATAAAAACAACCCCACGCTCATGTATACACAACAAAACTCAAGTAACATCATCTTTACATTAATCACATTCCACTATTCCGATAAAGATCTCTGTACTATGCATTAGTTCATCGCATCTGCTGACAATTTACTCTAAGAATAATATTCGTAAAGGCACACCCGTTTATGAGCGATGAAACGTTTAACTTAAAATTTGCAAAATTTTCATGAAATGTTATCTACCATTTTTGACGAAAATGTCTATAAATTTAATTACATGTGAACTAAAAATATTTCATTGTGTAATTTTTTACCAACAATTATTAACTATAGGAATACTCAGTAAGAAATTGCTATCCACTTTCAAGTTCATTTTTCGTAAAAAAATATTTTCTCATACAAAAAAATCTTATAGTAAATTGCACTTATTATTTAGAAAATACTTTACATTTCACAAGTAGTTTTATAGCATGACAAACGAATTTTTAACTACCAGTTAAGAAATTTTTTAAGGAAATTTCCATCGTATTTTGTATGCCATGAACTAAACGATTGCTACTTAGAATTTGTAAAATTTCCTTTCGAGTAGTTAATTTTCGTTCAAGATACGAAAAATGAACTAAAATTCTGGAAAATTCTTGTAATAAATTATTGTAAAAATCTTCTTAAATTTACGAGACACTTTTTTTTCTGTGTATGGGAGCTATATCTAAATTTGAATCGATTTTGACCATATTTGGCACATACAATAGTCTCGTTAAAAGTACCGCTTGTGCAAAATTTTAAGTAAGTCAGGGCAAAACTCTGGCTTTTGAGACCATATAAGTCCAAATCGGGCGAAAGATATATATGTGAGCTATATCTAAATCTGAACCGATTTTAACAAAATTTGACACACTTAACGATACTATTCAACGTACCCCTTGTGCAAAATTTGAAGCAAATCACGGTAAAACTCTGGCTTTTGTGGCCATATAAGTTCAAATCGGACGAAAGATATATATGGGAGCTATATCTAAATTTGAACCGATTTCAATCAAATTTACCAAGCATTGGTAGAATGTCAATTCTACCCTCTGTGCAAAATTTCACGAAGATCGGTAGTAAACTTTGGCCTATGTGGTCATACGAGTCTAAATCGGACGAAAGATATATATGGGAGCTATATCTAAATCTGAACCGATTTGGCTGATATTTTGCAAGTTTTTCGAGACTCATAAAATATTCGGATATACTGAATTTGAAGAACATCGGTTGATAAACACGCTAACTATGACCACATCGGGGATAAATATATATGGCAGCTATATCTAAATCTGAACCGATTTTTTCCAAAACCAATAGCGATTGTCTCTGTCCCAAAAAAACGGCCCTATGCCAAATTTGAGGACGATCGGAATTAAATTGCGAGCTGTACTTTGTGCACAAAATTACATATACAGACAGACGGACGGACGGACGGACAGAGAGACAGACGGACATCGCTAAATCGACTCAGAATTTAATTCTAAGCCGATCGGTATACTAAAAGATGGATCTATGACCACTATTTCTTGGCGTTACATACAAATGCACAAACTTATTATACCCTGTACCACAGTAGTGGTGAAGGGTATAAAAATATGTCTGTGGGACGTGTCATCATGTGGACAAATGTGGTGTGGTATTTACACCTATTCTATATACCACACCTTATTAATACGTTTTTGGCTAAAATTTGTTTTTTATACCCTCCTCCACAGGAAGGGTGTATATTAACTTTGTCATTCCGTTTGTAACACATCGAAATATTGCTCTAAAGCAACATAAAGTATATATTCTGGGTGGTGGTGAAATTCTGAGTCGATCTAAGCATGTCCGTCCGTCCGTCTGTTGAAATCACGCTAACTTCCGAACGAAACAAGCTATCGACTTGAATCTTGGCACAAGTAGTTGTTATTGATGTAGGTCGGATGGTATTGCAAATGGCCATATCGGTCCACTTTTACGTATAGGCCCCATATAAAGGGACCCTCAGATTTGGCTTGCGGAGCCTCTAAGAGATGCAAATTTCATTCGATCCGGCTGAAATTTGGTACATGGTGTTAGTATATGGTCTCTAATGACCATGCAAAAATTGGTCCACATCGGTCCATAATTATATATAGCCCCTATATAAACCGATCACCAGATTTGACCTCCGGAGCCTCTTGAAAGACCAAAATTCATCTGATTCAGTTGAAATTTGGTAAGTGGCGTTCATATATGGCCTCAAACAACCATGCAAAAATTGGTCGAAATCGGTAAATAATTATATATAGGCCCCATATAAACCGATCCCCAGATTTGACCTCCGGAGCCCCTTGGAAGAGCAAAATTCTTCCGATTCGGTTGAACCGATCCCCAGATTTGACCTCTGGTGCCTTTTGGAGAAGCAAACTTCATCCGATCTTGTTGAAATTTGGTACGTGGTGGTAGTATATGATATTTAACAACCATGCCAAAAGTGGTCCATATCAGTCCATAATCATATATAGCCCCCATATAAACCGATCCCGAAATTTGGTTTTGGAGTCTCTTGGAGGAGCAAATTTCATCCGGGTCAGTTGAAATTTGGTACATTGTGCTAGTATATGGCCGTTAACAACCATGCCTAACTAGGTCCATATCGGTCTATAGTTATATATAGCCCTCAGATAAATCGATCCCCAATCACACAAAAATTATTTGTAGACTTACCTATACATAACTTTGTTGTCTAATGTATACCACGTATGGACTAACTCACAATTTAGAAAATTATGTTAAGAAGTTTTAAGATACCACAACCCAAGTAATTCGATTGAGGATGACAGTCTTTCGTAGAAGTTTCTACGCAATCCATGGTGGAGGGTACATAAGATTCGGCCTGGCCGAACTTACGGCCGTATATACTTGTTTTGTCTAATATATACCACATTTGAACTAACTTACAATTTAGAAGACGATGTTAAGAAGTTTTAAGATACCTTGCCCTCGATAGGTATTACCACAACCCAAGTAATTGGATTGTGGATGACAGTCTTTCGTAGAAGTTTCTACGCAATCTATGGTGGAGGGTACATAAGATACGGCCTAGCTGAACATACGGCCGCATATACACGAAAGAATTTTCTTCGTGAAGAGAACGAAAAAGAATTTCGTCATTATTTTACAGCCAAAGAAACTTCTCATTAAAAGTACGAAATATTTCGTTCTTTTTACGAAGAAAAATACTTCGAAATTGTAGTTTGTAAGAAGCAACTTCGTACTTTTTATGAAAAAGTTTCATACTTTTTATGCAACAATTTCGTTCTTTTTATGAAAAATTTTCATACTTTTATTAAATTGTTGGATACTTTTAATGAAACAATTTAGTACTTTTTATGAAAAAATTTTTGTGAAAAATTTTCGAACTTTTAGAAAAAAAAAAAAACTATAGTCCAAAGTACATTTAGTTGTAATAACAAGTTTGAAAAATGTCATCACTGCTTTACATCTTAAGTTTTAGAATAACTTTTAGTTTGGTTGCTTCACTCAATACACTCAAGCACATTGTCAAAGACAATTTTATGTTGCGAACGGAAATTTTACAATTTCAATGAAACTTCTTCGTTATTTCAAAGAAAATGTTTCGTATTTTTTATGAAGGAATTGTAACGCAGAATGTTTCGTTAAATATTCATAAATTCGTAACAACTTCTTCACAAAAGGCATGAAATTTAAAGAAATTTTCGTTAAAAGTACGAACTTTTTACGAAAAAAAGTTAATGTAGAATATTTAGTAGATGTTTTCGTATATTCTTAAAATGTTTTTCGTAAAATTTAGGAAAATGAATGAAAATTGCGTTGTTTTAGTGAAGAGTTCACGAAGAATAGTTAATGAAGAATTCTTCGTAAAATTAACGAAGAGAATTCTTTCGGCGAACTTGTTGTAATTTGTTCAAGTATCTAAAATGTACACAGAAAAATTTCCGTAGTTCAACTAACGCTAAATTTAACTTATTTTTATTGGAAAAAAATATTTGCTTGTAGTTAAATTTTATTGTTTTTATCGAAATTTTCCACAGCTTAATGAAATCTTACTTTTTTTAAGTATGTCTCAAAAATTTTATGAACTAAACGTGAGTATAAAGTTCAATGACCGTACACATAAGTTCAATATGAACTAAAGCAAAAGAAGATTTTTCTACGATTCCCAAAAATAGTAAGAATGGTTAAAATGGTCATGATTTGGCCCCAATGATTTTCTTCTTTACTTTTAGTTAATTTTTTTTCTTTAAGATGATGTTAAAAACAGGTCATCTAATGCCCAATCCTGCCTTTAGACGGGCTTCATTAAATCAGGAAGCTTTTAGTAAAACACACCTTAACCCTTTCGACCCCGAATATTTATAGGTATCGCTAAAATTTTTTTTTTTACTTTTAATCATGTTGAAGTCATTTAACGAGCGTCTAGCCAAAATTTCGGGTCGCCACGCCCATTCGTTTAGAGAATGTTGCCTGTGGGCAACTTTGGGCAATTGTGACAACAAAATAGTTTGTATTGTAATGATAGACGTATTACGTTTTATTGGATTTTTGTTAAGTTTTTTGTTATTTTACTGTAAATATATACTTAGATGCGCGCGTGAGTGGAATTTCAATTACGCTCAAACACATTCACGTAGAAATATTTGTACTCACGCACGCCATGTGAGTAGGAATTCACGAAATGAAAAGTCAAACTCGCGCACGATCACACATGAACAACGTTTATGTCGCACGATTCACGACAATTTTCGTAATTCACGACAAATCTCGTGAGTCACGAATATTTTCGGAACACGACAATTTTCGTGGCTCAATAAAATTCCGGTAATTAATGAAATTTCTCGTGATTCACGTATTAAAGTCGGTGAGCTTGAATTTAATCGTGAACGTGAATTTGTTCGTGATTGTGACTTTTTGTGTCTGTTTTACCGTGAGTGTGAATTTTATCGTGAACATGAATTTTTATCGTTAACGTGAATTTTATCTTGAGCGTGAGTTGGATCGTGAGGGTGGGTTGGATCGTGAAAGTAAATGTTTATCGGGAGCGTGATTTCGGAGAAAGTTTACTCACTCACAATCACGAACACAATTTGATTTTTACTCACGCTCATGCGCCACACATTTTTCTTTAATCCCGTTCACGCATATTCACGAGATTTCGTTTAAATTCCATTCACGGCTTCGCGTGAATCACGCGTGACTCACGAAAATATTTTGTATTTTTTTTTTTTTTGTTTTTAACCCATGTCAATTTAACTGGCGGTGTAAAAAAACAAAGTATTATAAAGCGTCAATATTCGTGCTAATCCACTAGTATGTTGCCAAGAAGTGGCTTCCTCCCCTTTTACGATTCCTTCCAAATTCCCCACTGCACTGTAGATATGTTTTCCACATCATCGCCGCATTTCTCGTCACTGGGACATCCCAATTGAAGTTCAAAATTTTTTCAAAATCATTGTTTTTCAAACCATTTTTCTCCAGGCCTTATGTTCAAAAATATGTAATTTTACTAACACAATTGCCCAAAGTTGCCCACAGGCAACTTTTCAATTTTAAAAAATTTCTCATCTGTTGTTTTTTTGCAATTCTAAGATTTGACTGTACTACAATAGATTTATTAAAAACTTTCAACATTTTAGTTGTAATTTTTGAAAAAAGTCACATGTATAAAAACCTCTTTTTAAATTCGCAAATATTTTTTTCTTGAGGTACGTGCGTATTAATGATAATTTGTTTGCTAATTGACAACCAAATTAGCTGATTTTTCATTCAACTTGAAGAAAACACTTGTAGCTTTCGATACCGTTACAGTTTTATGAACAAAAACAAAAACAACGCTGACAGTGAGTCTCAAAACACAAAAAGTTGCCCACAGGCAACTTTAGGGTCGAAAGGGTTAAGACAACAAAAGTGGGTAAAATAAAAAGAAAACTTAGTTAAAACTGTTCATGAGGCTTTGCAGCATATACTGAATTTAACCATATAAATTTTTCTTGTTTAGTTTTCTTGCTTTTGTATCGCTAACTTTGAATATTTAATCAGCTGGCAAAAAAATTTGGGCATTAGAGGGTTAACAACGTTTTGTGGAAATCTCAAAATGTGGAGTAAAATTTAGTTCAATTTTCGTGCGTGGTAGTTCATTCTTCCTATAAAACAATTCACTTTTTTTTCGGTGTATATACTTTTAACGGATGTTTATCTTTGAGTGGGATCCAAGGAAATTTGAAAAAGTTCCCGCTTTCCCGGAAATGGAAAAAGTCCGGAAAAAAACATATTAAAGTAATTAAAATTTATTTCCTAACACTATCTGACATACTTTTTTTTGGAAGTTCACACTATCAGCGATTACAGAATTCTCTTAACCCGATGCAATTGTAAATATTCCTACAGTTTATTATATGTTATTAATCAATTAAACCAATACCCCTAAAATATGAGCTAATGTCAAATTTTGCAATCGTCACATTCGTTTTGTTTAAAGAATTCATTAGCAATCCTATGGTTTATTCAAGCTTCCATTTGTTCGAAACATTTCTGATCTAGCGAATTGAAATAAAGTCTTCTTCGATTATTGAAATAAATTCGATTCGATCGAAAATCGTGAGAATATTTATAATTGAATATATTTGCCGTGGATGGTGTTGAAAATTTTCGGTTGTGACATTTTCTCATATAAATTTCAATAACATTAACATTAATGTCTTTGCGATGCTCGTTTGTTGTTGTTTTTTTTTGTTAACGAATATTAATATCGATAGTTTTGCTATATTGGAATGTCGTTTGGTGTATTCATTCTATTCAGTTGAGCTATTAAGAGCTAATTTTCTATGGAAATTTCCTGCTTATTGATTTGTTTGTTGACAAAGCTTTATGTGATGTTCGCCACCGCAAACTCTTTGTTTATGAAACAAAAATCCGTGAGATAATATCACCAGATGATGCTAGCTAGCATTTATATGGTCTATGGTTATAGGATATATTCGTTAGATTTCTCGGAAAGGCAAGTGTAGTGAGTCACAGTTTGAATTAACACTCCAAGCATATCTTATCAGAACGATCATATAATGGAAATAATTTTGTGTATTCATTCTCTTGGCTTTTCTACCATCTTCTAAAATTGATTTACGGAGCAAGAGAATTTTTAGATATGAAAGTTAGATATGAATTAATTTATTATTCAACAATACTCGTATTGAAATGGTGTGAACTAAACTTTATATGAACATGGGCATTTAGTAAACCAATATAATTGTCAATATTATTTAATATTTGTATTCATAGGTAATTGTGATAGTATCGGCAATCTTAAATTATCATAATGTTTGTGTTCTCTATTATGGTGAAGTGATGTATTTATATCCTAAACCACATAGTGATCAGCGTATAATAACTTTGATCTATCAAAAAAATGCCTACAACAAATATTGATTGCAACCCATCGACTCAGAATCACCTACGGATCCAATTTATTCCTTGGTGTTTGTCCGTCTGTCAATGTATTTGTTTTTTTGCAGGATTGCGGAATGTGATGAAATTTGGTAAAGGGTGTTTTTTTGTCACATGGACGAATGCTGAATTTAGATCACATTTAGAGATAGCCCCCATGTATCGCCCAATTTCCCCAAATTTGGCTATAATATCCTTATTTACTAACCGATTTCACTCAAAGTTGGTACAATGTAATCTTCTATAGGATAAACTATGCCTGCCCAAAATAATAGAAATCGGTCCAGATTTAGATTTAGCATACATATTTATGTAACGCCCGATTTTTCTCAAATTTGGCCATAATACCCTTATATATTAACCAATGTTACTCAAATTTTGATATATTAGCTGATACATATAGCTTTGTATAAAATTTTGTATAGAAATAAAATCTTGACAAAATTTTGTATACTAATAAAATTTTGACAATATTTTCTATAGTAATAAAATTTTGACAAAATTTTCTATAGTAATAAAAATTTTACAAAATTTTCTATAGTAATAAAATAAAGTAACATCGTCTAGCGCAATGAACCAAATTTCACCACGTACCAAATTTCAACCGGATCGGATGAATTTTGTTCCTCCAAGAACTCCAGAGGTCAAATCTGGGGATCGGTTTAAATGGGGGTTATATATAATTAAGACCGGTATGGACAAAATTTTGCATGGTTGTTAGAGACCATATTTTAACACCACGTAACAAATTTCAACCAGATCGGGCGAATTTTGCTCTTCCAAGGGGCTCCGGAGGTCAAATCTGGGGATCGGTTTATATGGGGGCTACATATAATTATGGACCGATATGGACCAATTCCTGCATGGTTGTTAGAGACCATATACTAACACCTTGTACCAAATTTCAACCGAATCGGATGAATTTTGCTCATCCATGAGGCTCCGGAGGTCAAATCAGGGGATCGGTTTATATGGGGGCTATATATAATTATGAACCGATGTGAACCAATTTTTGCATGGTTGTTAGAGACCATATACTAACACTATGTACCAAATTTCAACCGGATCGGATGAAATTTGCTTCTCCAAGAGGCTCCGCAAACCAAATCTGAGGGAAGGACGGACGGACGGACGGACATGCTTAGATCGACTCAGAATTTCACCACGACCCAGAATTTATATACTTTACTGGGTTTTAGAGCAATATTTCGATGTGTTACAAACGGAATCACAAAGTTAATATACCCCCTATCGTTTGGTGGATGCTATAAAAAACTAAAATAAGAAAAATGTTCTCACATTTGGCAAAATTTAACTAAAATCAACTAATTCTCATGAGCGAAAATAAAGTTAAATGGGCTATACAAACTTTTGTTAACTTTTTTTCTGGGTGTATGTTAGACAAAAACAAGTAAGAAAAGTCTGGCAGGGTCGACTATATTATACCCTTCACCACTATGTAGACCAAAATTTGTGTTACCATCAAATTTGTTGGGAGTTATTATGTCTTATATGGTTTGTATTCCCAAATACAAATATTTATATCTTAACCAATTTGGAGACAATTTTTTTACTTCTACAAAATCTCTAGAATTAAAATTTAAATCGGCTAACGTCCTGGGTTGAAACACAATTTTAGCAAAAACAAGTATGTAAAGCCTAAAGTCGGGCGGGGCCGACAATATTACATACACGAAATGAAAATCACTACTCACGCACGCCCGAACTCATCTTAAAGAGTCACGCTCACGCACGATTCACGACAATTAACGTGACTCACGACAAATTCACGAGACTCACGACATTTTTCAACCGGTAAAGAGGAAAGATAACAATATTAATAATTAGGATATAGTTCGACAGTTAAGTAAAATTCAGTTAACATATCGGAAAGAATTAAATCTTAATTTTTTTCGTGAGCGGGATTTTGCAGAAATTTTATTCACCCACATTCACGAACCGATTTTATTTATCATGCATTCTCACGCACTACATATTTGTTTTAGTCCCTTTCACGAAAGTTGCTTCAGATTTTGTTCACGACTCACGTGATTCACGCGTGTGACGACAGTTTCGTGTCACGCGCACACCTCTACCCTGTACCACAGTAGTGGTGAAGGATACAAAAATGACAACTCATTTTTTCACCAAATCCAAAGCATGCTTAGATTATTTAATATTTTAAAATAACAAGTACCCAGCAAAACAATTTGGAAGTTCTTTCAAAGGCACAACTTTAGAAGCAATTCCAGAAGATGTACTCCCAATGATGTTCTTTATTTTAACTACACAGGAAGTTTTTTCATTCATATTTTTATGATATGCCTTTATCATATTTTTAATGGGTAATTTTAAATTTTTTTGTTTCAAATAGGATAAAAACACAACAAGAATTCATAAAATGGTACAAATTATTTAAATTTTGTCGAAAAAAATGCTAAATCCGATCTGAAAAAATTGTGAATTTTTGAAAATATTTGAGTTCAAACGTTACAAACAAGCGTTATAATCCATTAAAAATTATAAAAATTATTTATTTGACAAAATATCACAGAATTTTTTAATTTACATCCAAAACATTGAATTCGGATCACACTTAAAGAAGTGATGCAAATTCAGTGCACCGGCTGTTGAAATGGAGGACTTCGATCCTATGACAAGCCCATGTTAAATTCATCGCTTCTGCGTCAAATTTGCACCACTTCCGGATCCAAAAAGAACATTTTAATTACTTTTTGGCGACGCTTTTTTCGCTGGGTAAATAAAATAGAGGTGTTGGGAAGGTAGTTCCCACAGTCTTAAGGAGATGGCTGAGCAGTTAAGTCACCTAGTCACCTAGTATGGTGCCCTGGCCAATGGAATGTACAAAGGAACTGTAAATAAGATGAGATTGTACCTTTCATATTTCGGATCAACTAAAATCAATCTAAGTTAATTTTTTTTTATGGCCAAACTCAACCTGAATAAAACCAAACGATATTATACTAAGAAATCTTAAATTATACCAAAATATAATTTTGATGTGGGAAACTTCTGGTCTCATCACCATCATTATCGGTCCTCAATGACTCTTGTAAATGCAGCGCCAAATGAATTAAAAAGGTTTTGGACCAATTGTTAATGGTCGTTATTAAAATTTATGCAAAAACAGAAAAATGAGCGAGACAAACAGTGAGGAGAAAAGATTAATAATTGTGATTACCGAGCAGAGGGAGCAATAAAGCGGAATGAATTCATTTTATGTTTATTGCTGATAAAGCAGATAATTAAAACATTTTTTCTGAAAGCGTATTTTGTTGTCATAATTAATTAAATCATGTCAATGCCATTATACAGAGCATAATTGTTTATAATTATTTTAAGCTTTTTTTATGTGGTCACAGGCAAACCCATACATATACACATGAAAGTATTAATATATTAAGGTGGAGCGAACTGTTAGAACTGTAGAATTTTTCAGAATCTCAACAGAAGTTCAAAATCTTTGGATCCAAGTAAACTTCTTTTGAGTTTAGCTATAAGACCTAACAAAAGCAAGAAATTGATTTTTCAGTTAATAGGCTTTTTGTCAAAACAAATGGAAAGTTTTTGCAATGTTCAAATTTGACCAATCGACTTTTATATCGGATAATCCATCTGTCTTTTGATGTTGGTCAAAATCGACCTTTAATGAAAATGGTATAAAGTCGGATTAAAAGGAGAATATGATGAAAAATTCCCAGCAAAAACTCCTATTACCAGGTATGAGTACAAGTATGCCTGCACGAAATTGGTAACAACTTCCCCGTATATATATCAGTAGTAATACTTTTACACGGGCATGACATTGGAGGAAAGTACTTCCGTGCAAGCATACCAGCAGTCGAAAAATAAGTACTTATTCGCAAGCATACCAGCTCTCAAAAAATAATATCTTTACCATAAAGATACCCAAAAAGTGCGAACTCACCCCTGTTGTTTTGTAACCCAACACACAATAACACGCTCCACGACATGGATCTATTCAATGATGTTATTTTGTATTATACATTATGTACTATACAACTTTAGAAAACAAAGGTATATTTTATTGGCATTTTTTCGGAAATGTAATTTGGCATTACTTATCGCTACTATTAACGGTGCCAACATGGGCATGGCATTGGAGGAACGTACTTCGGTGCAAGCATACCAGCAGTTGAAAAATAAGTACTTCGTCGCACCCCTTTCTCTCCCTCTTTTTATATTTATGGTACAATTTGTACTTCGAAAATCTCTATGACGCCAGGAGGAATCGAACTCGAACCTGTTGTTTTGTAATCCAACCTACTCCAAGCTACCTACCCTACTCCACGGCATGGATTTATTCAATGATGTAATTTTACAATATAAATTATGTACTATACAACTTAAGAAAACAACGGTATATTCATTGGCATTATAAACTAATATGTTGCAATCTTTTCTTAAATGTAATTTTCGGTGCCCATAATCCCCATATTCTATTTAAAAAATGTCAAGAAAAAGCAAATTGTCAATAAAAATTTAATTAATTAATATTTAATACCAATAAAAAATCAAACAAAAAAATTAAAAATATTGTCTCAGCTGGATTCGAACCCGGACCTCAAGATATGATTTTAATTACTGATATTAATATAAGGAATCACTTTTGGTCTACACAGGAGATTTTTATAATTTTTAAATCCCAAGTAATACTACAAGTAGTAAGTTTTCGATTACAGGTATTACTGGAAGAATTACTATGCTTACCCAGTTTTTGCTGGGTTGTTTTTAAAGGCAAGTCAAAACTCAAAAAATCGATGCTCCAAATTTTGAAAAAGTCAAAATTTTCCAAAAGCAGATTATTTGAAAATTTCCAAACTTTTGAAAAATTTACTTTTTTACTCTTACAGTACACACTGTAAGAGTAATCAAATATTTGATGTAAATTGAAACCGTAGCTTAACTGATACCTTTTTGCATTTTAATCAAATGAAAAAATAAAGTTAATTATGAAAATGATTGAACATTTTTGATAAAATATTAATTATGCCTATTAAACTATTAATTAAATCAAAAAATTTTTCCAACTAAAAACATATCTAATTTGAAATTCTGTTCGGAAATAATTAGTATTTAATGTATCCTAAACCATTAATTTTTGTCTCAAATATAAAAACAAAATTATCGTATAAAAATTACATGAAAATTATTTCATCTAAAGGTAAAATAATTATTAATAAATAAATGACTGATTATCTCAGCTTGCAAAACTAGTTAAATTTTTAACTGAACCAATTAAAAAATTAATTAAAGTTGTCATTTAATTATATTAACGTGGTAACACGTCGAAATACAGCTCTAAGCCCACACAAAGTATATATTCTTGGTCGTGGTGAAATTCTGAGTCGTTCTAGCCACGTCCATCCGTCCGTCCGTCTGTTGAAATAACTGCCGAACGAAACAAGCTATCGACTTTAAACTTGGCACACGTAGTTGTTATTGATGTATGTCGAGTGGTATTGCAAATGGGCCATATCGGACTACTTTTACGTATAGCCCTCATATAAACCCCCAGATTTGGCGCTTCTTAGAAAAGCAAATTTCCACCGATCCTGTTGAAATTTTTTGTTTATATATGACCTCTAACATCCATGCAAAAATTGGTCCATATCGGTCCATAATTATATAAAGCCCCCATATATACGGATCCCCAGACGTCCGGAGCCTCTTGGAGGAACAAAATTCATCAGCTCCGGATTTAATTTTGTACGTGGTGTTAGTATATGGTCGTTAACAACCATCCAAAAATTGGTCCATATCAGTCCATAATTATATATAGCCCCCATAAAATCGATCCCCAGATTTGAACTCCGGAGCCTCTTGGAGGAGCAAATTTCATCAGCTTCGGTTGAAATTTTGTAGTTTGTGTTGGTACATTTTCTTTATTTTAACTGCAGAGGAAGTTCATTTGAGTCAATTTTTTATAACTGGCTTTTTTCATATTTTTAATGAAAAATTTAAAACTTTTTTTGTTTCAAATAGGTTAAAAACAGATTAAGAATTAATAAAATTGTACAAATTATTTAAATTTGGCCGAAAAAAAATGATATATCCTTTCTAGAAAAATTGCGAATTTTTGAAAATATTTGATGACAAACGTTCCAGACAAGCGTGATAATGCATTAAAAATCATAAAAAATTTTAAAAATTATTTATTTGTCAAAATATCACAAAATGTCTTAATTGACATCCGAAACACTAAATTCGCCTCACACTTTAAGAAGTGATGCAAATTCAGTGTAGCGGCTGTTGAAATGGTGGACATCCATCCTATGGCAAGCCCTTGTTAAATTCATCGCTTCTGCGTCAATTTGGCACCACATCCGGATCCAAAAAGAAAATTTTTACTACTTTCTTGGCAACGCTTTTTTTTTTGCTGGGTTGGTAAGAAGTATTAATATATCTTGGCATCGGTTAAGTATTACCACAACCCAAGTACGTAATTCGATTATGGATGACAGTCTTAGGAGAAGTTTCTACGCACTCCGAACTTACAGCCGTATATACTTGTTTTGAATTAATTTATCAAGAATATTTTTAATTTCAAAATAATTCTGTTATTTTTGTGATTGACGCAATTTCATTTAAATTAGATCATTTAATTTCGTGCTTGAATCTGAATTTTTTTGTGCAATTTTCTAACAAAGCGTCCCGGTCTAACTTATTTTATTTTTTTCTGGCCTTTACACGTTGTGTACCAAAAGAGGTTCATTATGTATTCGATTTAAATAGCATTTCATCAATATTATAATCATTTCGCGTGGCTGATATTGATGTGAATTTTTTTATTCATTTTTAATCCACAATTTGTTCATTTTTCCTATAAATCTGCATTTTTTATTATGACAATAGTGAGTCTGCTGATGTACACTTAGACAAAGAGTTTTGAATTATGAAATTTGGCAAAAAAAAAAAATACATTTTGCAGCAAATTGCATTTCGTACTAGTTAATATTTTACAAGCAGATAATTGCATCGTTAGATGAAATATATTAAAATACGGTGCTGTGTACAATTTGGTGCAAAGTAAGTTTTTGTATTGGAAATAAATAATCCATTTATTTCCAATACATACAGTCAAAGAAATAAGGCATTTGGAAAACGGATATGTCAAGTGTTGTTCGTTTTTTTTCGAAAAGTTAAATAAATATAAAAGTTTTTATTCGAAAATCACAGTTTTACGATTTTGCTTACACCCAACACAATTCATTTCGTAAAGCTTATGGCTTTATAACGCATATATAAAACATTTTTGGAGTTTCGCGGTAAACATTTTATATAGTACTACTGCTGTCGAAGTCATGCGAAACATTTCGGAATATATATGAACTTACTTTTAAATTACTCTCAGAATATATTTATAATTTTTTTTCCAAAATTGCAAAAAAAAAATTTTGTCTTAATTATTATATCCAACCCCATAGAATGGTGATGTCGTTATAATAAGTTTGTCATTCCGTTTATAACACATGGAAATATCAAATTCCGACTATACATACATACTTGAACAGGGAGAAATTCTAAAGAGATATAACAATATCCGTCTTTATGTCTGTCTGATTATTGTAATAAAGCTAAAGCCTTCAATAATTAATCTATTGAGCTGAGTCTCATTTTTTCTGCAAACCAGTCAATTTCGAAGATAGTCTAAATCGGTCCATGTTGTGATATAACAATATCCGTCTTTCTGTCTGTCTGATTATCATTCGGATCGGATGAAATTTCCTATACCTAAAAGTGATCCGATATATCACAATATCGTCCGACCTGAATTAATAACAACTACTAGTTTCATGTTTCAAGCCGATATCTGGTTTCGTTCGGAGTGATTTCAACAGACGGACGGAGGGAAAGCCGGACGGACATCGCAAAATCGACTCAGATTTGCACTACGATCCAGAGTATATTTATGGTGTCTGAGACAAGTATTTCGATGTATTATAAATGGAATGACAATATTAGTGGAGGGTACACTCCTACGGTGTAGGTATACTTATTAAAGTGAAGGAATCTTACGATACGGTCACGCAAACCAAATATTTGAAAGAAATAAAAAAAAAAAATCGTCACCATAGCGAAATCTGTAAACATTTTTTGCTCATATTGTATTCATAATATTACGATAGGAGCGATTTCCAAAATTTGTATCCAGATATTTAAAAAATGCATCAGGAAAAAAGTTTGACACTCAATTTGATCAAATATTTGTCGAGTGTGATCATTCCCTTACTCATATTGGAAATTTTTAAATCTACCATATTTTCCCTGAACATAAACAAAGTTAAATTGATTTGCTTTGAAAGCCTTCTGAAGGCCAAGGAGACAAGTTTTGAATTCGTTGTTTTATGTATAAGGGCCAGGGACTTATACAGAGAACGGTGTCCTGGATCGCCACGAATTTCGAACCCATAAAAAATGTGTAATTTTTTTTTGTAAAATTTTTGTATAGTTGCTAAAAGTGGATAATAACATATATTTCAGATAAAGGGTGATACGGTCAAAATTTGGTCAATATAAACTTGACGTATTTCTTTCAATTTTGCATTTAAAAAACCTGACCATTTTGAAGGTGTGTGTGTGTGTAGAATGTTGCTCCTATTTTGATTTTGGAATTCAGTCTTCAGTTGTCAAAATGCCGTCCAAGCAAGAAGATCAGCGTATCAAAATTTGTTCGCGCATCGCGAAAATCCGAGCTACTCGCACGCAAAGCTGGCAAAATCGCTAAAAGTTGCCAAATCAACCGTTACAAATGTAATTAAAGTGTTTGGGGAACGTTTGTCGACAGCCATGAAGTCTGGATCGGGGGGAAATCGAAAACCGGAAGCCGCTGAGACGACAAAGAGAGTTGCCGGTAGTTTCAAAAGAAACCCTAACCTCTCTCTCCGAGATGCCGCAAATAAGCTGGGTGTATCGTCTACAACCGTGCATCGAGCCAAAAAACGAGCCGGACTATCGACTTACAAGAAGGTAGTGACTCCAAATCGCGATGATAAACAAAATACGACGGCCAAAGCGCGATCCCGGAGGCTGTACACGACGATGCTGACGAAGTTTGACTGCGTGGTAATGGACGACGAAACCAACGTCAAAGCCGACTACAAGCAGCTTCCGGGACAGGAGTTTTATACGGCAAAAGGAAGGGGAAATGTAGCAGATATTTTCAAGCACATAAAACTGTCAAAGTTCGCAAAGAAATATCTGGTTTGGCAAGCCATCTCTACCTGTGGCTTGAAAATCAGCATTTTCATAGCTTCCGGGACTGTCAACCAAGAAATTTACGTGAAAGAGTGTTTGAATAAACGTCTGCTGCCTTTCCTGAAGAAACACGGTGTTTCCGTACTGTTTTGGCCGGATTTGGCATTTTGCCATTACGGTAAAAAGGCCATGGAGTGGTACGCCGCCAACAACGTGCAGGTGGTTCCCATGAACAAGAACCCTCTAAACACGCCAGAGCTCCGCCCAATTGAAAAATACTGGGTTATTGTCAAGCGGAACCTAAAGAAGACCAAAAAACTGCTAAGGACGAGCAGCAGTTCAAGGCTTTCTGCGGCGAAGAAGGTGGACAAGGTGGCTGTACAAAATCTGATGGCAGGTGTCAAGCTTGAGGCCCGGCAATTCGGATTTGGAAAAGCGAAAGCCTAACTGAATATTTTTCCTGAATTTTATACTAATTGAACTTGAAAAAGAAATATAATTTGATTTTTTAAATAAACGATTTCACCGATTTACACGCGTTTTCCCTTGACCAAATGTTGACCGTATCACCCTTTAGAATGGATAAATCTAGCACTATTGGACAGGGCTTGAGGAAAATTTCACGCGAATGTTTTGTCTTGTTCGGGCGGTTGCACGATTTCTACGAAACTGCCTAGAATATCGCAAATTTTCACCACAATATATGATAATAATGTTTGTGATGTTTTTTAGTGTACATATTAAAGATTCTCTAATCGATTTTACAGTCACAGAAAATACCGTTCATCCTCGTCTATAAAAAAGGTCCTTTTTATTGAGTTAAACATGAAATCGGGCAGCACCCACAAATAAAAGAGGAGTTCACCATTGCGTATCACAATAGACTAAATATTCTAAATATGTCTGAAATAGCGGGCTGCCACTATACCTAACCCAGATATGAGGTTTATATCGAATCATTTTAATTTTGATCGGATATATTAGTTCGATATCGCGCCCAACAAGCGTAGCCAAACATGTGGTGAAAATGTTCTTTTTGGATCCGGATGTGGTGAAAAATTGGCGCAGAGGCGATGAATTTAACATGAGTTTGTCATAGGACGATTGTCCACCATTTCAACGTCCGTTCCACTGAATTCGCATCAATTCTTAAGGTATGATCCTAATTCAGTATTTTGGATGTGATTTAAAAAAAATTGTGATATTTTTGTCAAATAAATAATGTTCGCAAATCTGTAACGTTTGATATTTTCAAAATTTCGAAAAAAAATTTTAACAACGGATTTATCATATTTTCGACAAAATTTAAATAATTTGTACCATTTTAGTATTTAAAAGAACTTCCTGTGTAATTCAAATAAAAAACATCTTTGGGAGAACATTTTTTGGAAGTGCTTTTAAAGTTGTGACTTTAGAACGACTTCCATTTTTTTTTTGTTGAACGTATATATTGGTCGTTGAGGTTTGGGAAACTTTTTGGTTTGGGAACTTTGTCCCGCGCGGGCTTAGAGGGTTCGTTCTTTAGCTACTGAATGAGTACCACATCTTTCCACAGTGTATTAACTAAAAAAAGGACACAGATTGCAAATTCAAAAACAAGGCGAAAAAAATCCGATATAATTTTAAATTATAAAACATTGTAATATGCTGTCATTATTAAGTATTATGTGCATTTTTTGTTATTGCTGTTACTGCTGTGGCCCGTGTGGCAGTAGCTGTCTTCATCATTTTGTTAATTTGAGTTGTCTCTATGGTTGTAATTCAATTAAAATTGATGAGTTTTTTAATTGATGCTGTAATGCCTTTTAATAAGTCCATACGCTGATGATGACCAGATTGCATAGCGTTTGAGTGTCATTTTGTATTGGCTTGTATTTTGTTTTTGTTGACATTGTAACAACGCATTTGATTGCCATGTCATGATAATTCGCATGACATAATCCCTGAAATAAATATAACAAAAAAATCTCGAAAAAGACTTATGATTATTATTTGGTTTATTTGATTGCAATGCCCGCCAATCACTTAGTTCACTACAGTGGATATTTTGACTCATATTACTTATAATGTGGTTCGAAAGACATTGATTTTATCACTTAGACATAAATATTCATAATTTTCATATTTATTTTTTAAGTTTTATTTACTTGAACAAAGTATTCACACAACAATTTCTTTGCATAGATAATAAATCCATAGTCGTGCACGTGTTAACATATCCACTAGAGGTGCTCACGTTCACGAATAAATATTCTTACTCACGCACATTCACGGTCTAAATGTGTGATAGAAATTCGCACTCACGAAATTCACGAAATTTAATTTCGTATTCACATATGCTCACGCATGTTTTACAAAAATTCTCGTGATTTCCACATACCTCCGGCTCTAAGAAATTTCTCGTGACACGACAATGCTCATGATTCAGGAAATTTGTTGTGATCCGTGGCTTTAATTTCAATTGAAATTCCCCACAAATTTTTAATTTGAGTTTGAAAAAAAATAATGAAATATGCTCTGGTGTAGAAAATCTGTAATTATTCAAAAATCGACAAACATGTAAAATGTTTGTCATACCAGCTTGCGATCTCCACTAAGATCAAGATTTCGAAACACAAAACCAGAAAACGGGTGATCATCTTCAAAATACTCGAGTAATAGCAAGTATATACCGCTGTAAGTTCGGCCAGACCGAAGCTCATGTACCCTCCACCATGGATTGTGTAGAAGGTTCTTCTAAACACTGTCATCCACAATCGAATTACTTGGGTTGCAGTAACGCTTGCCGTTGGCAAGGTATCTTAAAACCTCCTAACACCACCTTCTAAATTGTAAGTAAGTCCAATATAAAATATATTAAATTAACAAAATTTTCTATAGAAATAAAATTTTAACCAAATTTTCCATAGAAATATAATTTTGACAAAATTTTCTATAGAAATAAAAAATTGACAAACTTTTTTATAGAAATAAAGTTTTGACAAAATTTCCTAAAGAAATGAAATTTTAACATAATTTTCTATAGAAATAAAATTTTAACAAAATTTTCTATAGAAATAAAATTTTGAAAAAATTTTCTATATAACTAAAATTTTGCTAGATTATTTTTGGCTCGAGTGGCAACCATGATTATGAACCGATATGGACAATTTTTTGTGTGATTGAGGATCGGCTATATATAACTATAGACCGATATGGATCAATTTTGTTATGGTTGTTAGCGGACATATACTAACACCACGTTCCAACTTTGAACCGGATCGGATGAATGTTGCTCCTCCAAGTGGCTCCGGGGGTCAAATCTGGAGAACGGTTTATATGGGGGTTATATATAATTATGGACCGATATGGACCAATTCTGACACGGTTGTTAGAGACCATATACTAACACCGATATATAGTATATAGGGAAGTGTATAAATAATTACCAACGGATATGAAGTTTTGAGCGGTAATTAGAGAGCCGAATTGAAATATGGGGGTCGCTTTATAAGAGGGCTATATACAATTACGAACCAAAATGTGATTGGGGATCGGCTATATATAACCATAGACCGATATGGACCAATTTTGGCATGGTTGGTAGAGGCCATATACTAGCACAATGTAAAAATTTCAACCGAATCGGATGAATTTTGCTCCTCAAAGAGGCTCCGGAGGTCAAATCTGGGGATCGGTTTATATGGGGGCTATATATAATTATGGACCGATATGGACGAAATTTTGAATGGTTTTTAAAGACTAAATACTTAGACCACGTACCAAATTTCAACCGGCTTGAATGAAATTTACTACTCCAAGAGGCTTTGGAGGTCAAATCTGGGGATCCATTTATATAGGGACTATATATAATTATGGACCGATATGGACCAATTTTTGCATGGTTGTTAAATACCATATGCTAAAACCACATTCCACATTTTAACCGGATCGGATGAGTTTTGCTTCTCTTAGAGGCTCCGCCAGCCAAATCTGGGGATCGTTATATATGGGGGCTATATATAATTATGGACCGATGTGGACCAATTTTTGCATGGTTGCTAGAGACCATATACTAACACCATGTACTAAATATCAGCCGGATTGGACGAAATTTGCTTCTCTTAGAGGCTCCGCAAGCCAAATCTGAGCCTCGGTTTATATGGGGTTTATACGTAAAAGTGGACCGATATGGCCCATTTGCGATACCATCCGACCTACATGAAGTACAACTATTTGTGTCAAGTTTCAAGTCGATAGCTTGCTTCGTTCGGAAGTTAGCGTGATTTCAACAGACGGACGGACCGACATGCTTAGATCGTCTCATAATTTCACCACGACCCAGAATATATATACTTTATGGGGTCTTAGAGCAATATTTCGATGTGTTACAAACGGTATGACAAAGTTAATATACCCCCCATCCTATGGTGGAGGGTATAAAAATTGGAGTTCGGTCACCATGTACTTTAAAAAGAAAATTTACTTCTAAATGCTCCAGGAATGAAATTGGGGGGTCAATTACTATGAGTGCGAACAACCTGCATCATTTCTATATTTATGGGACATATTGTCCATATCAGAGGTGACCACTAATGAAGGAGCAAAATTTAAGCCCGAGACCTCATGAAATGATTTCTCAATTGTATATACTTGTTTCTTCTATGAGAGGGTGTAATTTCGTGAGTTGTAGTTAAAAAAATACATTAGAGCATGACATTTTTCTGGTTTAGCAATGCTTTGTGAAAATTTCAAAATGTGGAGTTTAGTTCAATTTTAGCATGATGTAGTTCATTCTTGTTATAAAACAGTTTACTTTTTTTCGGTGTAAAAAAATGAAAAAAATTAAAATTCAATTGTCTACTTGTTTGGCTTGGAATCAATACCAAAATCATTACTGTAAAGACAAAATCTTTGGAACCCGTCATGCTTTTTTTCAGTGTGTGATAATGGCAAAAGATTTACAAAAATTGACCTGCTTAAGAGCTTTCAGTTTTTGGAGCGCCCAAGTTTGAGAGGTTTCATGTGATAAAATGTGTAAATATGTCATATTTATTTAAATGAATTTCTGTTTACGAAAAACTGTACTCGATATTAAGGAAATCTAATGTTATTTTGCAAAATAGTATTGACGTAATAATACAAATTAAAAAAAAACTGTTTTTGAATATAAAAGTTTGATCTCTCCGAAGAAATTTCAAAAGCAGTAATAAATAAACCATACACATTTTCCAAATGTTTATAATGCAATAGAAATTTTATCAGCTTAGAAATTTGGGCTATGGCTTCTATTTCTATTGGTGGTTTAAGTAAATAAACTAGAAAATGTCATATGCATGGTTGAATTTAAGATTAATGCTGCAACACACCTATCTTACAAAAATATGCTGAAATGTCAATAAAGACCTAAAAAAGGTGTTAAACGAATGAAAACAAACCATAAAGCCACTCATAGAAATGATAACCCGCTGTTTAGATAAATAAATTAGAATAATTAAAAGAAATGCATATTAAATAACCCTTAGAACAAAGTCCATAATACACAGTAAAGGAGTAGCATTCAAAATTTTGAATAAACAAAATATATATTTGAAATAAAAACATATGCCAGCCAGTGAACAATCATCCATCGTACATCGCCCCCACATTGAATTTCTTTATAACCAGGAAGACACAACCAAATAACCAACTACGCTTGGCAACAGGTGTTGCATGGCTATGCGCATGCGGAACCTCCATCGTTTTTTGAGCCACCGTTTTCTGTGGTACATACCAAACACATACTTGTGCAGTAGTATGGCTGAATAGCTGGTAACAACTGTGAGATATCCTGTGGAGTATGTAGAACACCAGCGCGCGCAAGCAATGTGTCCTGATGAGCGTTTATCAAGTTGTCATAGCTTAGAGACAACCATTTATTATGGGCAACCCACCGAACTCATTGGCCAAGTGTAAAACATGTGTCTGGATACCCCTTTAGTTTGGAGTACGCAACCCTAGTTTTGGGTATCCTTTTCATTATCTTAAGATCCAATTAATAGCATTGGCTTAAGGTAACAAAAAAGTGCTGCGAAATACTATCTTACACCGGTGTAAACAAGAGAAATTCACATCGCGACTGCATTCAAATACAAATGTCATTTGGAAGCAAGGCCCGTTGCAAGACTTTGCTGTTTCGTTCTTGTTTTGTAATGAATTATAGCCATAGGGATGATTAAATTTCTGAATGGGGTGAAATATAAAAATAAAAAATTAATTTGTAGTTGTTATTCATGCTCACGTTTTCTGCATCAAAAACACATTTTTAGACGGCTTATTAAAAACTCCTCCATATTCATGCATTCTATGTGTTATTTATGTAGTTTATTTTCAATCATTTTAGCAGTATAGTTAGTTTAGGGTATACTTTGTAACATAAACATAAATTTACTCCAATCCATCCTTAGGACGAATTATGGCCATCGCCATACTTCTATTGAAGATCATCAGACTTACACAGAAAAAATATAACCAATATTTTTCAATTTTCAAATTTTGATTGAAAATATATTCAATTAAACTATTAAGTGATTCAGTTAATTTTGTAAACGAAATAATATTCTTTCAATTAAAATCCTAATTGAAATTGAAAACAGGTAAATACGAGCGAAACTTCGTCCATTCCGAATCTTACGTATAAAGTTCTACAAAAGACTTTGTTCCTCCATGAGAGTCTGGATGTCAAATTTAATTATGAAACGATATGAGCAATTTTTAGAGGGCATATGCTAATATCGCGTACAAAATTTCAACCTGACCGGATGAAATTTGATCTTCTAGGAGTCTCCGTAAGGCAAATTTGATTTAAACCGGATCTGACGAAACTTGATTCTCCTAGAGCCTCCAAAAACTAAATCTGGATATGAATAAATTTTTGCATGATTGTTAGAAGCCGTACATTTACACCACATTCCAAATTTGAAAATATAGACCAATTATTGCATGGTTGTTACAGATCATATACTAACACCGCGTACCAAATTTCAACCGGATCGGGTGAATTTTGCTCTTCCAAGGGCTCCGGAGGTTAAATTTGGGAATCGGTTTATATGGGGGCTACATATAACTATGGACCGATATAGACCAATTTTTGTATGGTTGTTAGAGACCATATACTAACACCATGTACCAAATTTCAACTTGTTTCGTTCGGAAGTTAGCGTGATTTCAACAGACGGACAAACGGACATGCACCATCCTATGGTGGAGGGTATGAAAAAGAGTATGCTACCTAAATTTTAAGACATGCAGTTTACACAGTATTGAACATGAATTTGTTTAAAATAAATAAATGTTAATTAAAAGATAGTTCATAATCTTTACTTCAAAATTGTTTCTTAAAGTAAAATTCTTCTTAAAATAAAGAAAACATTTTTAGGTTTAAGAAATAATTTTTAAATTAACAGATATTTAGGATCTTTGAATTTATGATAAAAAGGCTATTCAGTCCATTGTGATACCACAGTGGTGAACTTCTCTCTTATCACTGAGTGTTGCCCCGTCCTATGTTTATCTCAATGACAAGGGACTGTCATTTTATAGCCGACTCCGAACGGTGTTCAATACTGCGGTGTTCAATACACTTAGAGAAGCTTTGAAACACTCCGCAATATCACTAGCTGTACTGAGTGTTTGGTCGAAACGGGAATTGAATCATACTAACAATTACACCACACACCCTTTTGTATCATTGATTTAACCCTTAAATGCGCACTGTATCTTTTAAGAAACAACCAGAAAACATTTTTACTTCTTAAAATATTGATCGAATTTCACAAAACTAAGTTTGTTGCATTTAAAAATTGTGTTTTTTTTCGGAAAAAACTATAGTTATTCTGTGTAATCTGAAACCAAAATTGAAAATCAAATGTTACTCAAAAAAAAAAAAAAAAATACAAATTGGAAGATAACTAAAGAAAGAAAGTAAAGAAAAGAAAAACATCTGAGTAGTGTAAAAATATCTCTATTCTCTATTTGCTACTATAATCAAATTGTTTATTTTTAAACAAAAACATTAAACTAAGTTTTTGTTTAAAACTGTATCTTTTACGATACAACCACTATTTTTGCTAAAAAATAAAACAAACGAACAAATTTTGGGAAATGTGTTATCCAGATGTTTTTTTCTTACCATTTAGCATATTACGTACTTTTTTCGGAATCATGTTCTTGTGCATTTAAGGCTTGGAGTTTGTTATTTTTGAAATTAAAAAAAAAAACTTTTTACTTTGAATATCTGGTATAATTTTTAACTATTTGTACGTAAACAGTTTTTTAATATATTTCAAAAAAGGATAAAAATTCGATAATATAGATCTGTTTCTCAGTTTCAATCTAATAGAAGCTAGAGTTAAAAAACAGTTAGACATTATCAAAATCCTTAAGGGAAGATTGAAATATTTGTTATAAGATTTTTTTTTTTCTGAGTGTAGGTTCAGATCCCTTTTATACCGTGGTTACCACGAATTTAACACCACACGATGTTTCCTCTATTGTGGGGATCGCTGCATTCTTTTGAAGAATTACTCTCTAATGGTGGGAGGAAATGTTTGATTTGAGCGTGTGTATTAATGACACATTCTACCATTGTGCCTTAAGTTTGGTATATTGGCAGCATGTTATGTTTGGTACTCATGCACCATTCATGGTGCTACCAGAGATTATGAATTTCGTGGAGTGCCCAATTCAATATTTAGCACAATTACAAGAGTTCTCATTCTTAACGAACGGCACACAATCGAAATGATAAGTTTCTCTCATGGTTTTCACACGCATAAAATAGGACAGTCCATTGTGATACCATTTTTGATATCACAATGGACTGAATTTTCTATGTGAGCCAAAAATAACCCAACATCCCAAATTATGTTGAATATTTCCTTTTTTCAAGATATTAGTTTTGTTATGATATACAAATTAATAACACTTTGTTCGCGATATTTTCTTAAGGATTTTTATACCCTTCACCATAGGATGGGAGGTCTATTAACTTTGTCATTCCGTTTGTAACACATCGAAATATTGCTCTAAGACCCCATAAAGTATATATATTCTGGGTCGTGGTGCTAGAATATGGTCTGTAACAACAATGCCAGAATTGGTCCATATCGGTCAATAATTATATATAGCCTCCAAATAAACCGATCCCCAGATTTGGCTTGCGGAGCCTCTAAGAGAAGCAAATTTCATCCGATCCGACTGAAAGTTTTTACATGGTTTTGGTATATGGTTTTTAACAACCATGCAAAAAGTGGTCCACATCGGTCCATAATTATATATAGACCCCATATAAACCGATCCCCAGATTTGGCTTGCAGAAGCTCAAAGAGAAACAGATTTCATCCGATCCGGATGAAATTTGGTACATGATGTTGGTATATGGTCTCTAAAAACCATGCAAAAATTGGTTCACATCGGTCAATAATTATATATAGCCCAATATAAACCGATCGCCAGATTTGGCTTTGCGGAGCTTCTAAGAGAAGCAACTTTCATCCGATCCTGTTGAAATTTGGAACATGGTGTTAGTATATAATCTCAAACAACCGTGCCAGAATTGGTCCATAATTATAAATAGCCCCCATATAAAGCGTTCTCCAGATTTGACCTCCGGAGGATCTTTGAGGAGCAAAATTCATCCGATCCGGTTCAAATGTGGAACGTGGTGTTAGTATATGGTCTCTAACATCCATGCATAAATTGGTTCATATCGGTTCATAATTATATATAGTCCCCATATAAACCGATCGCCAGATTTGGCTTTGCGGAGCCACTAAGAGAAGCAAATTGCATCCGATCCGACTGAAATTTTTTACATGGTTTTGGTATATGGTCTCTAACAACCATGCAAAAAGTGGTCCACATCGGTCCATAATTATATATAGAGCCCATATAAACCGATCCGCAGATTTGGCTTGCGGAAGCTCAAAGAGAAACAACTTATCCGATCCGGATGAAATTTGGTACATGATGTTGGTATATGGTCTCTAAAAACCATGCAAAAATTGGGCCACATCGGTCCATAATTATATATAGCCCAATATAAACCGATCGCCAGATTTGGCTTTGCGGAGCCACTAAGAGAAGCAAATTGCATCCGATCCGGTTGAAATTTGGTACATGATGTTATGGTCTCTAACAACCGTGCTACAATTGGTCCATATCGGTCCATAATTCTATATAGTCCCCATATAAACCGTTCACCAGATTTGATCTCTTAGAGAAGCAAAATTCATCCGATCCAGTTCAAATTTGGAACGTGGTGTTAGTATACACCGAAAGAATTTTCTTCGTAAAAAGAACGAAAAATTTCGTTAAAAGTACGAAATTTGTCATTGTTTTACAACCAAAGAAACTTTTTATTAAAAGTACGAAATATTTCGTACTTTTTACGACAAAAAGTTCTTCCAAGATTTTCGTAGTTTGTGAGAAAACAATTCGTATTTTTTATGAAGAATCTTCGTACCTTTTATGAAACAATTTCGTTCTTTTTATGAAAATTTTTCGTACTTTTTATGAAAAACTTTCGTACTTTTTTTCAAAAATGTTCGAACTTTTAGAGAAAAAAATTAGTCGAAAGTGCATTTGGTTGTAATTACATGTGTGAAAAATTACATCACTACTTTACATCTTAAGTTTTTGAATAATTTTTAGTTTTATTGCTTCACTTTTATTCATAGCGCGCTATCATCCAAATGAGAAGTAGCATAGACATGCATAAAAAAATAGAATAAAGGAATACACTCAAGTACAGTATAAAAAACAATTTAATGCCGCTAACGGAAATTTTACAACTTCAATGAAACTTCTTCGTTATTTCAAAGAAAATGTTTCGTACTTTTTATGAAGAATTTTTAACGCAGAATGTTTCGTAAAATATTTGTAAAAACTTCTTCACAAAATTCATGAAATTTGAAGAAAGTTCCGTTAAAAGTACGAACTTTTTATGAAGAAAAGTTAATATAAAATATTTCGTAGAAGTTTCGTATATTCGTAAAATGTTCTTCATAAAAATTACGAAAATGAATGAAAATTTCGTTATTTTAATGAAGAATTCACGAAGAATAAGTAATAGGTTAGGTTAGGTTAGGTGGCAGCCCGATGTATCAGGCTCACTTAGACTATTCTGTCCATTGTGATACCACATTGGTGAACTTCTCTCTTATCACTGAGTGCTGCCGATTCCATGTTAAGCTGAATGACAAGGGGCCTCCTTTTTATAGCCGAGTTCGAACGGCGTTCCACATTGCACTGAAACCACTTAGAGAAGCTTTTAAAACCCTCAGAAATGTCACCAGCATTACTGAGGTGGGATAATCCACCGCTGAAAAATTTTTTGGTGTTCGGTCGAAGCAGGAATCGAACCCACGACCTTGTGTATGCAAGGCGTGCTAACCATTGCACAACGGTGGCTCCCAAGAATAAGTAATGAAGAATTCTTCGTAAAATTAACGAAGAGAATTCTTTCGGTGTATGGCCGCTAACAACCATACCAAAATTGGTCCATATCGGTCTATAGTTGTATATAGTCAATCCCCAATCACACAAAATTGGTCAATATCGGTTCATAATCATGGTTGACACTCGAACCAAAAATAATCCACCAACATTTTATTTCTATAGAAAATTTTGACAAAATTTTATTTCTATAGAAAATTTAGACAAAATTTTATTTCTATAGAAAATTTTGTTAAAATTTCATTTCTATAGAAAATTTTGTCAAAACTTGATTTCTATAGAAAATTTTGTCAAAAAAAAATTTATTTCATTATTTAATTTGGATTGTTGACCTGTGTTTAACTATATTTTTGGTTTTAGTCCAGCTCGAGGTCATTAATCAAAAAAAAAAAACTGCAGATGTTTTTTATTTGAGTTTTA
Organism: Haematobia irritans; assembly: GCF_050003625.1. Classification (NCBI taxonomy): domain Eukaryota; kingdom Metazoa; phylum Arthropoda; class Insecta; order Diptera; family Muscidae; genus Haematobia; species Haematobia irritans. The sequence continues at coordinate 133,992,473 of NC_134398.1, read as the reverse complement.
CTTTATTGAAGCCAATATTTCGATTTGACATCGTCAATCTTCATCAGGGCCAGGTAATTAAATAAAACAAGAGTGAATTGCACTTTACTGTTTTATGACACTTTACTTCTATAGAAAATTTTGTCAAAATTTTATTATATGGAAAATTTTGTTAAAATTTTATTTCTATAGAAAATTTTGTTAATTTAATATATACCAGGTATGGACTTACTTACAATTTAGAAGACGGTGTTAGGAAGATAAGATACCTTGCCATCGGCAAGCGTTACCGCAACCCATGTAATTTGATTGTGGATGGCAGTGTTTAGAAGAAGTTTCTTCGCAATTCATGGTGGAGGGTACATAAGCTTCGGCCTGGCCGAACTTACGGCCGTATATACTTGTTAATTATAAAATTAATTGCTTAATCGTAAATCTTAAAATATTGTGTATTACACTCACACCCATCTCTGGATGTGTGGACCAAATTTCTCTTATTTGACATGTTGTACTTATGTATTAATCGATCACTTTTAAATTACTTCAAAGATGTCCTTTATTAGCGAACTATCTTACACAGAGCGAACCATATTATTGTCTACATTGAAGCTCTCTATGCGTCTGAAGATATTCCCCCTGTTTTCTCTGACGATGTTGTGTGCGATGTATGTGACGATTTGCATCCTTGTTGTAGGGGTCATAAGTTTCGTTCATACCAAGCTATTTAACTGGCATCCTATTATATTTTTTTTATACATTTTTATTTGATGTACACCTTATTTCAATGCTCACTAAATATTACTGTTGAACAATGGTATAATATAGCCACTGGACATTTAGATATGATACCGTATAGCTTCCTTGGAAAAGTATTAATGTCCTTATAACACATTTGCAAAACATTTTCCTTCATATGAACTACTAATCGCCGTTTATTAATGCTCTATGTATCTGCCACAAGAATGAGGGAGATTTTGATCAAAGTTTTATGTTTTTGTTGAGTTAAAGTTTTGTAAACATGCACAGAGAGAATATCATTGATCAGGGAACTTAATAAGGATTACGGTTTGCTTTCTATATTCCAGGTGTTTTGTGTACATCATTAATAACTAATACGGCATATCGAAACTTTATATCCATGAGTTGGCATAAATGCAAAAAAATAAATAAATAAATAGTAAACTGCTTATTTGAGATCCATATAACCCACATCTATTGAAAGTTAAAATGTTAATATAAAGTAAAATGAAGAAATACAAACATTCCTCCAAGATTGGCAAAATGGAATAGTTATTACTGCTTCCATGGAATGGAATAGTAAATAAGCCCAGGAAAATGTGTTGGGTCCAAATAAAACAGGGTCACTTTTATGGGCTGACACTTCATGATATACACTCTGCATTAATTGATTCCGAGCCAAAGAAGCGGAGAATTGAAGTAAGGATAAATGTAGGACCCGAATATCTTTTAAATTTGAGTTTTCCGACCCGACTACAAGTAAAAATTATGCTCTTTTTCAAGTAAAAAACGTTTTTAAAATAAAGTTTTAAAAAAGTCTCCTATTTTTAAACACTTTTTTGTTTTGTAGACAAGATGCAAAAATTCAACAAATTTAAAGACGATTTCATTAATTTTGAAAAAATTTTTCGAATTATTAAAGTCAAGTTGACCTTAGTATAACGAAATTTTCTTTCATGTTAAGATACCCAATTTTAAGTCACAACACTTAACTATAAGGACAAAGTGACTTCACTGAAATGTTTATCGACACTTGGACAAAGAAAAAACTTTATATCAGAGAAATGAGTCTTCTATGCTAAGCTAAATTCGCATTCTTATTTTAAGGACATGAAATCTTTAACCTTGAACAAAATTAAGGCTTATTTTCTAAGGCCCTGGGCTAAAGATGGCCACTTACATCATTTTGAAAGTGCGTTAGCCCAATTTGTACTTTATCCATAGGCGAAAATCTCCAACCGCGTCCACTATATGTCTTTGTAATCGCGATAGTCTACTTTGGACTCTGTCTGTAGGAGAGATCACGAAAATCCGGCTAGGCATTATACAAATCTAATGTTATAGAATGCTATTCCAGATATAAAAAATAAGAGTCACTATAAAACGAAACACAATCCCAATAAGGCAAAAGGGGCTAATTTTCTATTGAAATATTGGAGTTAATTTTCAGAGTTCAAGCGGTCCAAAAAAATTATGTTACTTCCGAAAAACATAAAAATATAGAGCTATTATTTTCTATTTAATCTTTTGGAATTCTACTTCGTCTCCCCACTTTCATGGGGACAAAAATGTTGTCGATAGCACAATGATATACACACTGAAAAAACACTGAACCCATAAGGAAGAAGTATTTTGGTGAACTTTAGAAAATTTTGATTATGTTTAGAAAATTTTAACTAAACAGTGTTACAAACGCTGACATCACGCCGATATCACAAAAATAAGTAAATATTTTTTGACAAATTCAAGAAATTAATTTTTTTCCACTAAATAAATAAAATTTTTAGTTTCAAGGTAAACAAGTATATACGGCGTAAGTTCGGCCAGGCCGAAGCTTATGTACCCTCCACCATGGATTGTGTAGAAACTTCTTCTAAACACTGCTATCCACAATCGAATTACTTGGGTTGCGGTAACGCTTTCCGATGGCAATGTATCTTAAAACCTCCTAACACCGTCTTCTAAATTGTAAGTAAGTCCATACGTGGTATATATTAAATTAAAAAAAAGACCGATTAAATACGTATATAATTCAGTTTGACAAAATTTTCTATAGAAATAAAATTTTGACAAAATTTTCTATAGCAATAAAGTTTTGACAAAATTTTCTATAGATATGAAATTTTAACAAAATTTTCTACAGAAATAAAATTTTAACAAAATTTTAACAACATTTTCTATAGAAATAAAATTTTAACAAAATTTATATGGGGGCTATATATAATTACGAACCGTTTTTGCATGGATGTTAGAGACCACATACTAACACCACGTTCCACATTTGAACCGGATCGGATGAATTTTGCTTCTCCAAGAGGCTCCAGAGGTCAAATGTGGAGAACGGTTTATATGGGGGCTATATACACGCTCACAAAAAATCGCTTCTGTAACATATACTCCCAAACATATTTTGCTTCAAGCATATACATTTTTGGCTATTGCCCAAACATTTATATGTTTGATCTCTTCCAATATATAATATGTTTGAAAGCACATTGGTCTAAACAATATATGTTTGGGTAGTCAATTTCCAAACATTTTGTATTTTTGCATCCAAATTCAATAATGTTGTCTTCCAAAAAACAGTATGTTATTATGTGAACATATAATATGTTTGGAAGCATTTTGCACCCAAAAATATTATATGCTTAAAAAAAATTCTCCCAAACAATATTGTGCTCAAAATTTTATTTATTTATTTATATATTTACAATCATAATGAATTACGAAAATAAACAGGTGCTATATGTATAACAACATAGGTTTTCGACCTGAATGCTCAAAATTTTGTTTCTGCCTAATTGTATATTCCCCCACATCTTTCTCACTTCCACGAGATTTTTTAGTTCTTAGCACCTTTTTCTTTAATACAAACATTGTAGAAGAAATTATTCAATTTTATGATTTTTTTATTTTAATTTTACCTTTTGCCGGACGGGGATTCGAACAGCGGACCACACAGTTTGTAAGGATCAAAGAAGTAGCTGATCAATTGCCCAAGGAAAAATAAAATGTTAATTTTGTAATAACAAGCAACAACCACCAACTTAATTCAATATCGCTCCCTGTTAAATAGCGCTCCAAGCTACTAAACACATATATGTTTATAGGCTATTTCTAAATTAATATATGTTTGCATCCAAGCATATTATATTTACAAACATTTTATGTCCCAAACATAATATGTTCTAACATATTAACATATATGTCCCAAACATGTTATGCTAGTTTATGAACATTATATGCTTGCACTCAAAAATATTGTGTTTAAAAATTTGTGTTCCAAACATATAATGTTTATAGCCAAACATATGAAAAACAGTCTTTTTCATCCGTGTAATTATGGACCGCTATAGACTAATTCTGGCACGGTTGTTTGAGACCATATCATGTTCCAAATTTCAACCGGATCGGATGAAATATGCTTCTTTTAGAGGCTCCGCAAGCCAAATTTGAGGGTCCGTTTATACGGAGGCTATACGTAAATGTGGACCGATATGGCCCATTTGCAATACCATCTGACCTACATCAATAACAACTACTTGTGCCAATATTCAAGTCGATAGCTTGTTTCGTTCGGAGGTTAGCGTGATTTCAACAGACGGACGGACGGGAATCTAGATCGACTCAGAATTTCACCACGACCCAGAATATATATACTTTATGGGGTCTTAGAGTAATATTTCGGTGTGTTACAAACGGAAAAACAAAGTTCACTGTGGCCCATAAAATAGTTCAGAATTTCTTAACATTTGTTTCCAATAATGCGACCATCTTGAACTTCGTATGGTACTAAAGACATGTTTGCAAATTGTTAGCCTGCTTTCCTTCAAACTAAGAAATTTTATTTAATCAGTAAATGAAAAATTATTTTGTCAAATAAATTTTCTTGAATTAGTCCAAAATTATTTTCTACCACTTTGGCATGGATTTCCATCAAATCTGGCCTTTGTATCAGTTTTCCAGCCAAATATAAAGCAATATCGGTATTACGTTTGAATTCCATTACGAATAACTTTATATCTGAATGCAATAGATCATCTGGACTGGTACACCGAAAAAAAGTGAACTGTTTTATAGGAAGAATGAACTACCTCGCACGAAAATTGATTTAAATTTTACTCCACATTTTGAGATTTCCACAAAGCGTTGTTAAAACCAGGAAATTTTAATGCCCTGTTTTACTTTTTAACTGCAGTTCACGAAATTACATCATCTCATAGAAGAAAAAATTAACTAAAAGTAAAGAAGAAAATCATTGACCATTTTAAACATACAGTAGTTCATTTTTGCTATCGTACGAAAATCTTCTTTTGCTTTAGTACATATTGAACTTATGTGTGCGGTCATTGAACTTTATACTCACGTTTAGTTCATAAAATGTTTGAGACATACTTCAAAAAAGTAAGATTTCATTAAGCTGTGGAAAATTTCGATAAAAATAATAAAATTTAACTACAAGCAAATACATTTTCCAATAAAAATAAGTTAAATTTAGCGTTAGTTTAACTACGGACATTTTTTTCTGTGTATAAATCTATCAGCTGTCTGACGAGCGGTTTAGAAATAAAAGCTACCTGAAATTGGTTGCACTACATATTAGCCACCCTGTTTATATGAAAACACTTAGAGAAGTTTTTGAAAAATGCAAAAAACGTCACCGACGTTATTAAGAACTTTTTTTTAGGCCAATCTCCTAAACTAAGCATTCAAGGCGGACATTTCAAATTGAAGTCAAAATATTTTTTCTCTACGTCTTATGACATTTTAACTTTTGTCGACGATTATGGGAAGTACAAGAAGTAGATGGCCTATATAGCTCATTTTTATACCCTCCATCATAGGATGGGGGTATATTAACTTTGTCATTCCGTTTGTAACACATCGAAATATTGCTCTAAGACCCTATAAAGTACATATATTCTGGGTCGTGGTGAAATTCTGAGTCGATATAAGCATGTCCGTCCGTCCGTCCATCTGTTGAAATCACGCTAACTTCCGAACGAAACAAGCTATCGACTTGAAACTTGGCACAAGTAGTTGTTATCGATGGAGGTCGGATGGTATTGAAAATGGGCCATATCGGTCCACTTTTACGTATAGCCCCCATATAAAGGGACCCTCAGATTTGGTTTGTGGAGCCTCTAAGTGAAGCATATTTCATCCGATCCGGCTGAAATTTGGTACATAGTGTTGGTATATGGTCTCTAACAATCACGAAAAAATTGGTCCACATCGGTCCATAATTATATATAGCCCCCATATAAACCGATCCCCAGATTTGGCTTGCGGAGCCTCAAAGAGAAGCAAATTTCATCCGATCCGGCTGAAATTTGGTACATGATGTTGGTATATGGTCTCTAACAACCATGCAAAAATTGGTCCACATCGGTCCATAATTGTATATAGACCCCATATAAACCGATCTCCAGATTTGGCTTGCGAAGCCTCAAAGAGGAGCAAATTGCATCCGATTCGGCTGAAATTTGGCACATGGTATTGGTATATGGTCTCTAACAACCGTGCAAAAATTGGTCCACATCGGTCCATAATTATATATAGCGCCCATATAAACCGATTCCCAGAATTGGGTTGCGGAGCCTCAAAGAGAACTAAATTTCATCCGATCCGCCTGAAATTTGGTACATGATATTGGTATATGGTCTCTAACAACCATGCAAAAATTGGTTTACATCGGTTCATAACTATATATAGCCCCCATATAAACCGATCCCCAGATTTGGTTTACGAAGTCTCCAAGAGAAGCAAATTTCATCCAATCCGGTTGTAATTTTGAACATGGTGTTAGTATATGATCTTTAACAACCGTGCCAGAATTGGTCCATATCGGTCCATAATTATATATAGCCCCTATATAAAACGTTCTCCAGATTTGACCTCCGGAGCCTCTTGGAGGAGCAAAATTCATACGATCCGGTTCAAATTAGGAACGTGGTGTTTGTATATGGTCGCTAACAACCATACCAAAATTGGTCCAATCACACAAAAATTGGTCCATATCGGTTCATAATCATGGTTGCCCCTAGAACCAAAAATAATCCAAAATTTTATTTCTATAGAAAATTTTTTCAGAATTTTATTTTAATAGAAAATTTTGTCAAAATTTTATTTCTAGAGAAAATTTTGTTAAATTTTATGCCGTTCATAATAAAATTTTCATCATTGTCAAAATTTTATTTCTATAGAAAATGTTGTTCAAATTTTATTCGGTTCATAATCATGGTTGCCACTCGAGCCAAAAATAATATACCAAGATTTTATTTCTATAGAAAATTTTGTCAAAAGTTTATTTCTGTAGAAAATTTTGTTAAAATTTTATTTCTGTAAAAATTTTTGTCAAAATTTTTTTCTATAGAAAATTTTGTGAAAATTTTATTTCTATAGAAAATTTTGTTAAAATTTTATTTCTGTAGAAAATTTTGTCAAAATTTTATGTCTACTTTGTAAAACTGAATTATATACGTATTGAATCGATCTTTTTTGATTTAATATATACCACGTATGGACTTACATACAATTTAGAAGATGGTGTTAGGAGGTTTTAAGATACCTTGTCATCGGCATGCGTTACCGCAAGCGTTACCTTAAGTAATTCGATTGTGGATGGCAGTGTTTAGAAGAAGTTTCTACGCAATCCATGATGGAGGGTACATAAGCTTCGGCCTGGCCGAACTTACGGCCGTATATACTTGTTAAAGTTAATTTAAATTGGGGAAAATATGGGACTACGCCAAAATTCGAACCCAGCAAATAATGGAGCACTATTTCAGCAGGATTGGAGAGAGGCAGTACCAACTGCTTACAAAACAATCAGCGCTGATTTTTGTGGGTGATGTCCCGATTTAGAGTGATATGTAATCTTGACTGTACAGCTTTTCTTGCATCTATGGTATACTGGAGCCACCGTGGTGCAATGGTTAGCATGCCCGCTTTGCATACACAAGGTCATGGGTTCGATTCTTGCTTCGACCGAACACCAAAAAGCTTTTCAGAGGTGGATTATCCCACCTCAGTAATGATGGTGACATTTCTGAGTGTTTCAAAGCTTCTCTAAGTGGTTTCACTGCAATGTGAAACGCCGTTCGGAGTCGGCTATAAAAAGGAGGTCCCTTATCATTGAGCTTAACATGGAATCGGGCAGCACTCAGTGATAAGAGAGAAGTTCACCAATGTGGTACCACAATGGACTGAATAGTCTAAGTGAGCCTGATACATCGGGCTGCCACCTAACCTAACCTATGGTCGTAAACTAATTTGATTACTCGTTTACGTTATTGCCACCGATACATGCAGTGTAGATACACTGCCTACTTTATTGTATCCCAAAATGCGCATACAATCCCTTACTGCTTAAGTATTTTTTGCTGGGAAGTCAAGCAACTTGTCCATAGGGTGGGACTGAGAGATTCCACTAAAATGTCAATAAACAAATATCGTACTAACAGAATGGAGTTCTCTAAGCTACTGTTAAAATACTGAACTTACCAGGTAACTAACTGTAAGTTAATTTCAGAAATTTTCAGATCTAAAAGAACTGTATTACAAACGCCGATATTACAAAAAAAATTTAAAATATTTTTCGAAAAATTCAAGAAAATTTTTTAAAACATAATTAAAGAAATTTTCGAAGTTTGAAGGAAAAAGTTGGAATTTGAAATTGAAATACAACTCGATTGTCAACATCTAATAAACGAAAACTATCAATTGATAATTCATTTGTTGGAAATATATATGAATCAAATTCAACATTTCTAATATCTGAATATTCATATTTTCAATATCATTGATGACCATAGCATTCTATATTTAAAAATTTTAAGATTAAGAATTTTAAGAAATTCTGAACTATTTATTGGGAAATACGAATTTCGAACATATTTATAAATTCCCCTGTTTTAGTTCATTAAATTGAAGTGCGCAAAAATTTACTGCAATCAAGTAAACTTTCTCATATTGGATAACTTTTAACTAAAATAAAATAACTGCTACGAACTATAATATAATATAATTGGCTTTAGTGTCCAGGTGAATTCCCTTTTTAAAGAGTGTAGTCTTATGGGTGTTTCACTTTTATTCATATCAAATTAACAGAATGAGTGTAACAAAGAGGCGGTTACATTATTTGGCTACACCCAAAACAATCACTCACGACTCTAGAAAAAAGAAATCGTATTAGTTATTATTTTTTTTTTTATTTGTTTCACAAAAAAAAAAAAAAAAATATTGAATTCATTTTACCACACTCATATCATTCAAAAATAAGTATTAAAGCCATAGCTGAGAAACGCGCCAACCAATCCCAATCACCCAAAAAATATTGCTCCGTTTGAGCGTTTAAATAAATTTTATGGTTAACATTTTATAATGGCCGTCATTTATTGTCCCAAAGAAAAAGCCAAAATTATCGTTCATACAAACAACACTTCATGCTTGCTGTTTAATGGATGAATAAATACATATTTGTATTCGCCATAGGTGGATTGTAATAAAAAAAATTATATTGGAAAACCAAAGCAAAACTCTTCATATTGTGACACATTATAAATCAGTTCAGTTTTCGCCCTGATTTGTCTTGTTTCCTTTTTTTTGAGTGGAACACATATGCATGTTTAAGCCATGGCCTGGGTGTACTGCAGCAACAGAAATCGACAATGAACCATGATATTGCCACTATATTGCTACTTTGTTCACGAAATCCGTGATATATAAAATTTTGACACTAAGCTTTCATTGAAATCCCAATTAAAATTCTCAACACATTAAAATTATAACAAAGTAAAAACAAAATTATAAAGAAAACAAACAAACACACAGAGTAAATAAAAATAATGGAACATTAAATATTGGGATCACATTAAAAAGCTTATATTAAGGTGACCATCGGCATAATACATTGATCATTGACGTGAGAGTTTTGCATTTGTGGACTAAAAAGTTTAAAAAGTTGTCAATTGCTCGATTTAAAACAATTGGTCCAGCGAAAGTATATAAAATGATTTACAATTTTACTAAATTTGAATTTCCCACAAAATAGTTCCGAATTTACCAAAATGCGTTCATCTTGAACAACATATGGTGCCAAAACAAATTTGAAACGGATCGGATGAAATTTGTACCACAAAGGGCTATACCTCAAAACAGGTCCGATATGACCCATTTGCAATACCACCTGAACTACATCCAAGGCAACTACTTGTGCCAAGTATCAAGTCCATAGCTTGTTTCGTTTGGACGTTAGCGTGATTTAAACAGACGGACGGACACATAATGCTTCGAAGACGTAAAAAAAGTTATGTGCTTCGAGTTTTATTCTAATTTCTGTATTTAATAGTCTATGATACCTGTACTGAAAAGACAGTGAACCCACTAAGAAAGCGAATTTTAGTTAATTTTAGAAAAAATTGATTATTTTAGAAAGTTTTAACTAAACTGTATTATAAACGAAGATGTCACGCCGATTTCACAAAAATAAGTAAATAATTTTCGACAAGTTCAAGAAAATTTATTGGACAAAACTATTATCCCTTGTGTATGTGATAACACCGGATGCGATACCAGCGTGATAAGGTCCCGTGGGACCTATAATAAAAAACGAATGGTAGAGAGGTTATCCCTACGATATTTTTCGATTATTTACTATGGGTGGAGTCTTCTACGACTCACAAATTGCATATATAGATATTTGTTTGTAAATAAAGAGTTTTTTTTTATTTTTAATAGAATACAGATAATGGTTCAATTTTTGATTAGTATTCTAGAGGCCCTGATGTTTGTCACAGGCGTGGTACCTATAAGTATCCTTATACGTACCAAGCAACAATATAGTGTTTTAGAAGTTGAATGTTCTGAACAAACTGGATGTTTGAAGGAAAAACAAACCGATTTTTTGTAGTGACGTTCGTTTTGTTCGCAGTATTATGTGCAATAGTTGCTTCAAACTTGGTCAAAATTGAGGAACATTTTGCCAAATTCCAGGAGCCTATGGGTTTGGATATGTATAGAAATATAAAAACTTAGATCGACCATAATTTCTATGAAGTTCAAATAATTTTTTTCCACTTTCCACCCTCGGAACACATAAAACTATGTACTATGAAGCAATGAAACCAATGGAAACTTCAAAAATGACAAGTTCTTCTAAATAACGGTATTTTCTGAAAGGATGTTGTTGTTATTAATTGTTCCAAATACAAAAATCGCATTATCTGTATGCAACTTTTTAAACTGCGCTAAAACCACTAATGCAATTAGTGGTAGGTCCCAATGGACCTCATCACGCAGAATCGCTCTAAACTTTTTAAAATACCTATAAAAACCAATTTAATGATTCAATCACATAAAAATTTACAGTTTTCAACTTAAAACACTTTAATACAAGAAGTCATAAACCATCACGCTGCAAATCATGCAAAAGATAAAGTTATGTAGGAATAAAAATCAAAAAAGTCCAGCGGGACCACATCACGCACAGAAGGGTTATTTTTCACTTACGAGGGCAGTTCGGAAACTTCTTAGCCTAGCACAAAAAGCGCGGTATAAACAGAAAAAAGTTAAGTGTTTTGGAAACTTCCATCTGTGTTATGAACACATGTTAAATTTTGTTTCGATCTGGCAACTCCTTCATATAGAAACAGGTGTTCAAAAAAGACGCATCCGCAATTTTTTTACAATGGAAAAATTAGAAATGCGTGCTGTCATTAAATATTTACATAAAAAAGGTTTATCGGGACAAGAAATTCATAACGATATGGTGAATGTGTTAGATGAAAGTGCTCCTTCATATGCAACAGTAAAAAATTTGGTTGCTGAATTTAAACGTGGTCGTACAAGCATTGAAGATGAACCACATAGTGGACGTCCAAAAACAGCAACAACAACATAAATTTTAGACAAAGTGCATGATATGGTATTAAATGATCGACAAATAAAAGTGCGTGAAATTGCTAATATCATGGACATCTCAAATCATCGAGTCCATTTAATTTTGCATGAAGAAGAACCGCATTTTTCAAAAGTCGATCAAAAACGCATAGGAATGAACATTTCTCAAGCTTGTTTGGATCGTTTTAAGCGAAATAAAATGGATTTTAAGCGTCGTTTCCATTAGCGTAGCTAGACAATTTTCCTAGGGGGCTATAGCCCCCCTAGCTAAAAATTTATAGACTGAACTTATAGGTTCAATTAATGTTTTATTTCATAAAATTAAATAAAAAATTAGACATCAAAACAACTCGACAATTAATTTATAATAAAGCAACTAAAAGTAGTTCCACACTTTTCCCAGCAAAAAAAAATGTGAGTTGTTCTAAAGGCACAACTTTGAAAATACTTCCAAAATGTCCTCAATTATTTTAACCACACAGAAATTTTTTTTACTTCATTTTTTTTCATATTTTAATGTGTAATTTGTTGTTTCTTTTTTTTCAAATAGTTTAAAAAAAAGAGTAAGAATAAATAAATTGGTCCAAATCATTCAAATTTTGCCACAAAACTGCTAAATCCATTATAGAAAAATCGATAATTTTGGAAATTATTCGAGGAAAAACGTTTCAAACAAGCGTCAGAATGCTTTAAAAATCATAAAAAAATATAAAAATGATTTATTTGGGAAAATGTCACAAAATTTTTTAATTCACATTCAAAACACTGGATTCGGATCTCACCTTAAGAAGTGATGCAAATTCATTGCAACGGCTGTTGGAACGGTGGACATTTGTCCTATGACAAGCTCATATTACATTGATTGCTTCTCCGCCAATTTTGAACCACTTCTAGACCCAAAAAGAACATTTTCTCTACTTTTTTGGCGACGCTTTTTCGCAGCATTATTAAGATATTAATTTATGAAAGATTAGTTTTAATATCAATTACTATTTTTTTAATTAAATTGACTAAACTGAATCAGTCATAAGTTCAACCACAGCTTTATTTCATAAATATCTGACTTCAAATATTGCCATCGAAAACTACTACCACAACCCAAGTAATTCGATTGTTCATGAAAGTCTTTAGCGGAACTTTGTGCGATTGTATATACTTGTTTAATTTTTATAAAAATTAAAAAAACTATTGACATTTATTGAAAAATGGAAAATGGAAAAATGGGGTCTAAGCCCCCTCCCCAGAGGCCTTCCTACGCTTATGGTCGTTTCATAATTGTTGATGAGACATGGATCCAACACTATACTCCAGAGACAAAATAACAATCCAAACAATGGACTGAAGCTGGAGGAAGTGCCCCAAAGAAGGCAAAAATAATTCAATCGGCTGGTAAGGTTATGGCAACGGTTTTTTGGGACTTCAAAGGTATTTTACTCATTGACTATCTGCAAAAGGGTAAAACAATAAATTCAGATTACTATTGCAACCTTTTGGATCAATTAAATTTACAAATTCGAGAAAAACGTCCTGGCTTACAACACAAAAAAATAATTTTTCATCAAGACAACGCCCCAGCTCACAAGAGTGTTTTAACAATGGCTAAAATCAACGAATTAAAGTACGAGTTGCTTGACCACCCACCTTATTCTCCTGATTTAGCTCCCAGTGACTTTTACTTGTTCCCAAATCGAAAAAAAAAAATCCTTGCTGGCAAGCGTTTTATGTCAAATGAAGATGCAATTACAGTTGTAAACCACTATTGTGAAGACCTTGAGGAAAACTATTTTAATCAGAGGTTAGATTTGCTAGAAAAGCGTTGGACTAAGTGTATTGAAGTTTCAGGAGATTATATTGAAAAATAAAAATTTTTTTATAAACTAACTATTCTCTTTCATTGATAGGCTAAGAAGCTTCCGAACCGCCCTCGTATTAAAGAAAATTTCGTAGCTTGAAGGAACACATTGGAGTTCAAACTTGCAAAAATCATGAACTTCGTACACTGAAAGAAAAGCACGCCCGGTTCCAAAGATTTTGTCTTTACTTTAAAAATTTTGGTATTGATGCCGAGCCAAAGAAGCGGAGAATTCAAGTAAGGATATTTTTTAAGACACAATTCTCTTATAAATTTAGGTTTTGTGTTCTTGTTTCTAGGAAGCAAATTTTAATTTTTAAAATTTTCACCTTTTTTTTCTTCATATGTTATTAAAGTCCTTTTTAAACAAGTTAACGACAACTTTATTTTCCAAATTCAGACTCCAGTAGAAATTATGATATGTTTCAAGTAAAAAACGTCTTTAAAATAAAGTGTTGAAAACATGTCCTATTGTTGAACGATTTTTTGCTTTGTAGTCAAGATGCAAAAAGACAACAAAGTTAAAGACAATTTCATTAATTTTTAAGAAATTTTCTGAATTATTAATGTCAAGTTGATACCCATTTTTAAGTCAAATCACTTAATTATAAGGACAAAACGACTTTATTGAAAAGATTATCGACTTTTGGACCAGGAAACAAACTTTATATTGGAGAAATGCGTCTTCTTTGCTAAGCAAAATTTGCATTCGTATTTCAAGGACATGAAATCTTTGGCCTCAGGACAAGTTCATGATGAGCGCATTATTGGTAAAATTTTGTTTTTATTTTCACACATTTTTGGGAAGACGTGGAATTTGCGATCAACAATTTGCAAGTTTATTCAAAACGTCTTTACCTAGCGATAAAAGTCGGGAAGATTAAGAAAAAAAATATTTTTTTTTTACTTTTTACACCCTTCACCATTACCGTGGTACAGGGTATAATAAGTTTGTAATGCCAAGAAGGAAAAGTCTTAGACCCATCGTTTAGTATACCGATCGTCTTAGAATTAAAATCTGAGTCGATTTAGCGATGTCCGTCTGTCTGTTCATGTATTTTTGTGTGCAAAGTACAGGTCACAGTTTAAGTGCGCGCGTCCTCAAATTTGGCATAGGGTGGTTTTTTAGGACAGAGCCAATCGCTCTTGATTAAGCAAAAAATCGGTTCAGATTTAGATATAGCTGCCATATATATTTATCCCCGATCTGGTCATAGTTGGCGTGTTTATCAGCCGATTTTCTTCAAATTCCGTACATCCGAATATTTTATGAGTCTCGAAAAATGTGCAAAATATCAGCCAAATCGGCTCAGATTTAAATATAGCTCCCATATATATCTTTCGTCCGATTTAGACTTATATGACCACAGAGGCCAAAGTTTACTACCGATTTTCGTGAAATTTGGCATAGAGAGCAGTATTGATATTCTACCCTTGCTTGGTAAATTTGATTTAAGTCGGTTCAGATATAGCTCCCATATATATCTTTCGTCCGATTTGAATTTATATTACCTCAAAAGCCAGAGTATTGCCCTGACATGCTTCGAAATTGGCACAAGGAGTACGTTTAATAGTATCGGTAAGTGTACCAAATTTGGTTGAAATCTGTTCAGATTTAGATATAGCTCTCATATATATCTTTCGTCCGATTTGCGCTTATATGGACTCAAAAGCCAGAGTTTTGCCGTGATTTGCTTCAAATTTTGCACGATAGGTACGTTTGATGGTATCTTTATGTGTACCGAATTTGGTAGAAATCGGTACAGATTTAGATATAGCTCCCAATATATCTTTCATCCGATTTGCACTTATATGACCTAAAAAGCCAAATTTGCTTTAAATTTTGCACAGGAGGTACGTTTAATAGTATCGTTAATTGTGCCAAATTTGGTTGAAATTGGTTCAGATTTAGATATAGCTCCCATATATATGTTATCTTTCGCCCGATTTACACTCATATGACCACATAGGCCAAAGTTATACTCCCCAATTACGTGAAATTTTGCAGAGATTGCAAAATTATTATTCTAACTATGCATGTCAAACTTGGTCATCGCTTCAGATTTAGATACAGCTCCCATGTATGTGTACACGAGAGTTGCAAGCCAAATTGGGGGATCGGTTTATATGGGGGCTATATATTATTATGGACCGATGTGGACTAATTTTTGCAAGGTTGTTAGACACCATATACCAACACCATGTACCAAATTTCAGCCGGATCGGATGAAATTTGCTTCTCTTAGAGGATCGGCAAGCCAAATTGGGGGATCGGTTTATATGGGGGCTATATATAATTATGGACCGATGTGGACCAATTTTTGCAAGGTTGTTAGACACCATATACCAACACCATGTACCAAATTTCAGCCGGATCGGATGAAATTTGCTCCTCTTTGAGGCTCCGCAAACCAAATCTGGGGATCGGTTTATATGGGGGTTTATGAGGTCTGAGAGCAATATTTCGATGTGTTACAAACGGAATGACAAAGTTAATAAACCCCATTCCTATGGCGGAGGATATAAAAAAAGAACATCACAGCAAAAAAATTGGAAGTTCTTCCAAAGGCACAACTTTAAAAGCACTTCCGGAAGATGCACTCCCAATGATGTTCTTTATTTTAACTTCCTAGGAAGTTCTTTTAAATCAATATTTTATAACATGTTTTTTTTCATACTTTTAATGGGCAATTTTAACTTTTTTTTTCAAATAGGTTGCAATCAGAGTAAGAATTCATAAAATGGTAGAAATCATTTAAATTTTGTCGAAAAAATGCTAAATCTAATCTGAACAAAATGTGCATTTTTGAAAATATTTGAAGTCAAAAGTTTCCGACAAATGTTAGAATCCATTATAAATTACAAAAAAAAAAGATAAAAATTATTTATTTGCCAAAATATCACCGAATTTTTTAATTTACATCCATCTTCTGCGTCAATTTTGCACCACTTCCGGATCCAAAAAGAACATTTTCATTACTTTTGTGGCGACGCTTTTTTTGCTGGGATTTTCATTGGTTTTTTGACCCTTTTTTGCTGGGCAGTTTACTCTTGCGGCTTCGCATTTTTACTCTTTCCCATATGTGATATCTCACAATTAGTGTTTGATTAGAACCTATGGCCACCTTAGTGTTAAATATATAATACTCCCATGGAATCCATTGTACGTAAATTAGTTCAACATGTACACACGCAACGCACAAATCTCCCATAAATTCTGGCCCAGAAACTAGAAATTCCAATATCATCAAAAATAACTACGATTTTATGAAACTAATAAAAATTTGCGTCAACAATGACGATGAGAGGACAGTAAAAATTTACAAAAAAAAAAAAAAAAAAATCAATCACTCATTCATTCAGTGAGTGAGTGAGTCAGTCAGTCCATCCATTCAATTGATGAATTCAGTTCACTTCAACAGAAATCAGATCAATGCTTTTGAAGCCCACAAAGAATGTCATTCACTTTGGAAGCTCATCGATGGATGGATGAATGGCACCTACAAAAATTTCATTTCATTCCAGCATTTCAATGTGCGATAATGGGTGGCAGTGGCCAATGGAGAATTCCAAAAGGCCTTACGAACAAATAAATTGATTTTTCCACCTCCCTTCTTTAATTTCATACGTTTTGATTAATTTTCGCTTGTTTTTATATTTTTTGAAGCAATTTTTCACCTCCAGTGGGAATGGTGGGTGTATACACCTTTTGTGCTATAGGGATGACATTCAAGATAAACCCTAGGATGGGAAGGAATAACATTCCCTTAAGATTTTAGTATGCCACAAGTAGCACATACTCAACTAAGAGTTTACGTGGATCTGAAAATTTATACCACCCTTTGGGAATATTGGTATTGATTCCGAGCCACTGATGCAACTTAATTATTTAAATTAAAGAAATTTTAAGACGCTGTCTAAAATTAGGATATTTGTTATCTTATTTTCCTTGCCTATTCGTGAAAAAAAATAAAAGCAAAGACTACAAACTTACTTTTAATTAAAATTTCTTAACTTTTTTGTTTTAAAGAAATGTCTCCATTATATTCAGTAAACCGCGTGTATTAACATTTACGAGGGCAGTTCGGAAACTTCCATCTCTGTTATGAACACATGTTAAATTTTGTTTCGATCTGACAAATACTTCATATAGAAACTGGTGTTCAAAAAAGACGCATCCGCAAATTTTTTTATAATGGAAAAATTAGAAATGCGTGGTGTCATTAAATATTTACATAAAAAAGGTTTATCGGGACAAGAAATTCATAATGATATGGTGAATGTGTTAGGTGAAAGTGCTCTTTCATATGCAACAGTAAAAAATTAGGTTGCTGAATTTAAACGTACAAGCATTGAAGATGAACCACGTAGTGGACGTCCAAAAACAGCAACAGAAATTGTAGCCAAAGTGCATGATATGGTATTAAATGATCTACAAATAAAAGTGCGTGAAATTGCTAATATCATGGGCGTCTCAAATGATAGGGTCCATTTAATTTAGCATGAAGAACTACATATGAAAAATCTTTCTACAAGATGGGTGCCGCATTTGTTAACAGTCGATCGAAAACGCATAAGAATGAACATTTCTCAAGCTTGTTTGGATCGTTTTAAGCGAAATAAAATGGATTTTAAGCGTCGTTTCATAACAGTTGATGAGACATGGATCCACCATTATAATCCAGAGACAAAAGAACAATCCAAACAATGGATTGAAGCTGGAGGAAGTGCCCCAAAGAAGGCAAAAACAATTCAATCGGCTGGTAAGGTTATGGCAACGGTTTTTTTTTGGGATTTCAAAGGTATTTTATTGATTGACTATCTGCAAAAGGGTAAAACAATAAATTCAGATTACTATTGCAACCTTTTGAATCAATTAAATGTACAAATTCGAGAAAAACGTCCGGGCTTACAATACAAAAAAATAATTTTTCATCAAGACCACGCACCAGCGCACAAGAGTGTTTTAACAATGGCTAAAATCAACGAATTAAAGTACGAGTTGCTTGATCACCCACCTTATTCTCCTGATTTAGCTCCCAGTGACTTTTACTTGTTCCCAAATCTAAAAAAAGATCCTTGCTGGCAAGCTTTTTACTTCAAATGAAGATGCAATTACAGTTGTAAACCACTATTTTGAAGACCTTGAGGAAAACTATTTTAATCAAGGAATAGAATTGATAGAAAAGCGTTGGACTAAGTGTATTGAAGTTTCAGGAGATTATATTGAAAAATAAAAAATATTTTTGAAAAACTAACTATTCTCTTTCATTGATAGGCTAAGAAGTTTCCGAACCGCCCTCGTAGGTTGCACAATATTTCATTTTAGGTCAATATATATTTCAGAGTATTTCATTGTTAGCCGCCATATAGACCGATCTCCCGAATTTTATTCTTGGGCTTCTATAAACTGTATGTATTACCCGATTTGCCTGAAATTGGAAATCTAGAGGAATTTTGGAACCACAAATAGGTGTGCTGAAATTGAGGTGTAACTGTCCATTTTTGGTATAACCCCCATATAGACCGATCTCCCGATTTAGCTTCTTGGGCGTCTAGAGGCTATATTTTCTAGCCGATTTGCCTGAAATTTAAAATCTAGAGGTATTTTAAGATCACAAATAGGTGTGTCGCAAATTGTGCCTATCGGTTCATGTTTTGGTATAGCCCCCATATAGACCTATCTCCCGACTTTATCCTGGGGTTCTAGTATCCATAGTTTTTATCCACTTTGCGGAAATTAGAAATCTAGAGGTATTTTAGGACCATAACGAAGTGTGTAGAGAATGGTCCGTATCGGTCTATGTTTTGGTATAGCCCCCATATAGACTGATCTCCCGATTTTACTTCTTGGGCATCTAGAATTCGTAGTTTTCACCTAAATAGGTCAGCCGAATATGGCGTGTGTCGACCCATGTTTTAGTATAGCCTCCTCATAGACCGATCTCCAGATTTAACTCCTTGGGCTTCTAGAAACCGTAGTTTTTATCCGATTTGCACAAAAATGTAAATATATTGGAATTTTAGACCCTCAAAAATCTCTATCGCATTTATTTTTACCGCTCCGTTTGGTAAGGGTACGCCCAAAGAAAAAAATATTTTCCTCCGGAATGAAATTTAAAAATCGATGATTTGACTGTGGCATAGGAAAAGAGATATGTTTGTTTCGAATTTATTTCGGCATAAGCCGGCTATCAATGTAAAACCTTTTTTCGGAGGGTTCAAGTGTGGTTTTTGTTGGGTTTAATAAACTGCCTGAATTTATTCTGATAATTGGTTGATAGTTTTGCTGCAAGTCGAGGATGCTGATGAGGAATGTGGTAATTCCGAAACGTGCGTCCATCCAACCATCTTGCAGTCTATAGGGCTTTGCCCAAATAAATTTGACAAACATTCTTTTCCTCTGTTGGTTAAGCTACAATTGTAGTTTAGTCAATGTATGATTTTAAGCTGAAATAAAAAACAACAACAATGCTTAAAGAACAAAACCAACAATAACAAAACAAAACAAATTTAAAAAAAAAAACGAAATTTCCCTTTCACCGAAAAAAAATATTGACCTAATATGGAAAATTATGCAACTTAAATTTTAGGACTCGAAATTTACGCAATGCTAAGGACAAAATTCTTTAAAATAATGACAAATATATTTTTCATTAAATTTAGGACTTGCGTCCTTTTGTTGAAGTTGTAGATCTTTGAAGTAAGATCTTACCTTAAAATAAAGAAAAACATTTTTAATTTAAAGAAATCGTCTTTAACTCTGACATATTGAATTTTTGAATTTAATATAAAAATGCTTCAAATATCGACTAAGACTTATGTTAAAGACTTGCATCTTTTTTTTAGCATTAAGAAAACAGTTTTTACTTTGAAGTACTTGGCATAATTTGGATTTTGAAACTGGAATTTGTTTGTACATGAATACCTTTATTAATATATCGCAAACAGAAAATAAAAATTCGGTGAATGAGATCAGCATCCAATTTTAATTTTATCGATCCTAGATTTAAAACCAGGGGTCCCTAAAAATGTCTTTATTTTAAAGAAGCCGCATCTTTGGCTCGGAATCAATACCAAAATCCTTAAAGGAAGGTCAAAATCTTTGGATCCAAGTAAACTTTTTTTTGAGTGTTCGTATAAAGTATTTTCGTTTAGAGCAAACTACTCGTAATCCGAATTTTTGATAAGCAATTCAACGATTGTCTCTAAAATTTGTGTCAAAAGAAAATTAACTTGTCTAAAATTTCGTTCCTCAGAAAAGAAAACACTTCTTTCGGGGTTTAACAGGTGCACTGATCATGCAAATTGCTTGAAACTGAAAGTAAAATTTACAGATTAAATGAATACGATGAGTAAGTATTCATTTAAATAATGGCGGTAAAAATCTACAGATTTAAGATTTCAAATCAAGGCGTTATTTCATCATATACACGATATGTTCTCTAAAACTCAAATAAAATTGGTTCTCATAAATCCAGAATCTGATCTAGTCTTCATAGGTAGTATCTGGGTGAATTGATTTGCTTGGGGGAAAATTTGTCATCAAACCCCCTAAAATTCTATATATTATCAAGAAACCCGCTAAGACGAAGAGTTTTCAAAGTAAACTATTAATTTGATTCATGGTGGTGGGTATTTAAGATTCGGCTCGGCCGAACTTACTGCTGTATATACTTGTTATATTGGTGTCTCAATCTCATTATTTCCGTTGTGCATTTGCATCTAACGCCAAGAAGGAAAAGTCAGATCCCATTGTTTAGTATACCGATCGCCTAAGAATTGAATTCTGAGTCGATTTAGCTATGTCCGTCTATCTGTCTGTCTGTTCATGTATTTTTGTGTGCAAACTACGGGTCACAGTTTAAATCTGATCGTCCTCAAATTTGGCATCCTCAAATCGGGACAAAGACAATCGCTATTGATTTTGGAAAATATCGGTTCGGATTTAGATATAGCTGCCATATATATTAACCACCGATCTGGTCATAGTAGGCGTATCTATCAACCGATCTTCTTGAAACTCCGTACATCCGAATATTTTCGATATAGCTCCCATATATACGATATGCACTTACATGGTCCCAGATGCCAGAGTTTTACCCTGATTTGCTTACAATTTTGTACAAGGATTACAATTGATATTATCGTCAATTGTGACAAATTTAGTTGAAATCGGTTCAGATTTAGATATAGCTCCCATATATATCATTCGCACGATTTAGATTCATATGACCACAGAGGCCAAAGTTTACTACCGATTTGCGCGAAATTTTGTACAGAGAGTAGAATTGACATTCTATCAATGAAATCGGTTCATATTTAAACATAGCCCCATATATATCTTTCTCCCGATTTAGACTCATGTGACCATAGAGGCCAAAGTTTTAGTCCGATTTATGTGAGGCTATGCACAGGGAGTAGAATTGGTATTAAAGCTATCCATGCCAAATTTGATCCTTCGCCCGATATGAATTTAATTGCCTCTAGAGGCCAGAATTTTATGTTTATTTCCTTCACATTTTGCACAAAGAGTACAATGGATGGTCAGTACCAATTTTCGTTGAAATTGGTTCAGATTTAGATAT
This sequence comes from Haematobia irritans, assembly GCF_050003625.1. Taxonomy (NCBI): domain Eukaryota; kingdom Metazoa; phylum Arthropoda; class Insecta; order Diptera; family Muscidae; genus Haematobia; species Haematobia irritans. The sequence goes on along the minus strand of NC_134398.1, from coordinate 133,970,414 downwards.
AGCTCCCATATATATCTTTCGCCCGATTTAGATTCATATAACTACCGGAGACCAAATTTTCATTTCGATTTACTTGAAATTTTTCCCTGAGAGTGGATTTAAGATTTTAGCATTGTGTACACTCAGAAAAGAGTGAAACCATTAACGAGTTAGTTTTAACTAACCAGTGTTTATATTGAATTTCACATGTCGCTAAAAAGCATGTACCCATTGTAAATTCAACATTTTCCTATGGGTTAGTAATTTTTTTTTTAACTTTTGTCAAATTCAAATTTAACTCTTCAGAAATAAAAAAATAACTAAATAATACATTTTCTAAAAACGAAAGAAATTAATGTTCTGGATTTCCTAGGCCACCTGGTGACTTGGAGCAAGGAGACCTCAAGGGGGAGGATTTGAGTTATTACATCCCAATTCTACATGTCGTCATATTATATTTAGTACAAATACTTACTCTTCTGTAATACAATTCCTTTAGAATCATTTATTAGATTTTATTTTTATCATTTTATACACTAAAAAAAGCATGCCCGGTTCCAAAGATTTTGTCTTTACTTTAAAAGAAGCGGAGAATACAAGTAAGGATACTTTTAAGACACAATTCTCTGTTAAATTTGGGTTTTGTGTACTTGCTTCTAGGAAGCAAATTTTAATTTTTCGCCTTTTCAGCTTTTTTTCTTCATATGCTATCAAATTCCTTTAACAACGAGTTAACGACAACTTTTTTCCCAAGTAAATACTCGACTTCCAGTAGAAATTATGCTGTTTCAAGTTAAAAACGTCTTTAAAATAAAGTGTTTGAAAACATGTTCTATATTTGAAATGAAAATTTCAAAATTTTTCTGAATTATTAAAGTCAAGTTGTAGCTCAACTACTCAGTATTATGGAATTTACTTGTAGTTACGAGGTTCAATGTTCTGAGTGTACCAAATGTAATTCACATTGGTTAAGATTTGGGTATAGCTCCCATATATAAGCCTGATTTAGGGAAATATGGTAGAAATGTTCATATTTTATACCCATTTCGGCCAGGCCGAAGCTTATGTACCCTCCACCATGGATTGCGTATAAACTTCTTCTAAACACTGCCATCCACAATCGAATTACTTAAGTTGCGGTAACGCTTTTCGATGGCAAGGTATTTTAAAACCTCCTAACACCGTCTTCTGAATTGTAAGTAAGTCCATACGTGGTATATTTGAAATTAAAAAAGACCGATTAAATACGTATATAATTCAGTTCGGCAAAATTTTCTATAGAAATAAAATTTTGACAAAGTTTTCTATAGAAATACAATTTTGACAAAATTTTCTATATTAATAAAATTTTAACAAAATTTTCTATAGAAATAAAATTTTGGCAAAATTTTCTATAGAAATAAAATTTTTACAAAATTTTCTATAGAAATAAAATTTTCACAAAATTTTCTATAGAAAAAAAATTTTCACAAAATTTTCTATTGAAATAAAATTTTGACAAAATTTTCTATAGAAATGAAATTTTAACAAATTTTTCTATAGAAATAAAATTTTCACAAAATTTTCTATAGAAATAAAATTTTAACAAAATTTTCTATAGAAATAAAATTTCGACAAAATTTTCTATTGAAATAAAGTTTTGACAAAATATTCTATTGAAATAAAGTTTTGATAAAATTTTCTATAGAAATGAAATTTTAAAAAATTTTCTATAGAAATAGAATTCTAACAAAATTTTCTATAGAAATAAAATTTTGACAAAATTTTCTATAGAAATAAAATTTTGGTAGATTATTTTTGGCTCGAGTGGCAACCATGATTATGAGCCGATATGGACCAATTTTTTGTGTGATTAGAGATCGGCTATATATAACTATAGACCGATATGGACCACTTTTGGTATGGTTGTTAGCGGGCATATATTAACACCACGTTCCAAATTTGAACCGGATCGGATGAATTTTGCTCCTCCAAGAGGCTCCGGAGGTCAAATCTGGAGAAAGTTTTATATGGGGGCTATATCTAATTATGGACCGATATGGACCAATTCTGGCACGGTTGTTAGAGATCTTATACTAACACTATGTTCCAAATTTCAACCCGATTGGACGAAATTTGCTTCTCTTACACGCAGAGAAGGAATATGATCACCTCAACCATGTTTCGAGAGCAAAATGTTATTTTTGGACGGGGAACAAATAACATGTTTGCGGCAACCATAATATTTTCTCAAAAAGCCTATGTCTGACTTCGGCAACCATATATATGTTTGCCGAGAAAACAACATTTTTGCGACAAAAAAGCTCCATGGTCACCGTCCGAAAAAAACATTTAGCTCTCGAAACATGGTTGAGGTGATCATATTCCTTCTCTGCGTGTAGAGGCTCGGCAAGCCAAATCGGGGGATCAGTTTATATGGGGGCTATATATAATTATGGGCCGATGTGGACCAATTTTTGCATGGTTGTTAGAGACCATATACCAACACCATGTTCCAAATTTCAGCAGGATCGGATGAAATTTGCTTCTCTTAGAGGCTCAGCAAGCCAAATCTGGGGATCGGTTTATATGGGGGCTATATATAGTTATGAACCGATGTGGACCAATTTTATTAGAGACCATATACTAACACCCTGTACCAAATTTCAGCCGGATCGGATGAAATATGCTTCTGTTAGAGGCTCCGCAAGCCAAATCTGAGGGTCCATTTATATGGGAGCTATACGTAAAAGTGGACCGATATGGCCCATTTTCAATACCGTCCGACCTACATCGATAACAACTACTTGTTCCAAGTTTCAAGTCGAAAGCTTATTTCGTTCGGAAGTTAGCGTGATTTCAACAGGCGGTCGGACGGACGGACATGCTTAGATCGACTCAGAATTTCACCACGACCCAGAATATATATACTTTATGGGGTCATAGAGCAATATTTCGATATGTTAAAACGGAATGACAAAGCTAATATACCCCTATGGTGGAGGGTATAAAAAGATTTAACATTCTATCTAACTGTGGCGAATTTTATCCAAATCGGTTTATATTTAGAAAAACAGCCATATATTCTTCCGATTTATGCAAAACTGGCACAACGTCAACGAAGATGTCCCCGATACTTTCCACTGAAGATTTAGATAAGGTTCCGCCTGTGTAAATGTCGCTCGATATGGCCAAATATTGTCACAAACTCCACAATTGACCACCTATCTTAGTGAAATTTAGTCAATATCCTTGTGAAATCACCAATTCTAAAAATTCCTCAAATTGTCATATACCTCTAATGCGCTTTACAGACTATCAGTTATTCCGGACGGAATGTCGGTGATTGTAAAGAATCTTACAGTGTGTCGGATCGATACGACTCGTCGGCGATGACTAAATAATCGGTAAATGTGTTATCGATTCCATAAACATGCAGCAGTATCGATTATGCCTTCGGGCTTAACTTATAATGTGCACAATATATGGGATATGTCCGACACGAGCACTGTCGTCCGGAATAACTGATAGTCTGTAAAGCGCATAATACATGTGTATCGCCGTTAAGATTTATCCGGCGATACATGGGCTTTTGTGCAATAAATAAAATGGGCTTTTGTGCAATAAATAAAATGACTCTAGCTTTATATTTCCCATATTATACCCTCCATCATATGATGGGGGTATATTAACTTTGTCATTCCGTTTGTAACACATCGAAATATTGCTCTAAGACCCCATAAAGTATATATATAAGTATATATTTGGCTTGTGGAGCCTCTAACAGAAGCATATTTCATCCGATCCGGCTGAAATTTGGTACATGGTGTTAGTATATGGTCTCTAATAAAATTGGTCCACATCGGTTCATAACTATATATAGCCCCCATATAAACCGATCCCCAGATTTGGCTTGCGGAGCCTACAAGAGAAGCAAATTTCATCCGATCCGGCTGAAATTTGGTACATGGTGTTGGTATATGGTCTCTAACAACCGTGCAAAAATTGGTCCACATCGGTTCATAATTATATATAGCCCCCATATAAACCGATCCCCAGATTTGGCTTGCGGAGCCTACAAGAGAAGCAAATTTCATCCAATCCGGCTGAAATCTGGTACATGGTGTTGGTATATGGTCTCTAACAACCATGCAAAAATTGGTCCACATCGGTCCATAATTATATATAGCCCCCATATAAACCGATCCCCAGATTTGGCTGCGGAGCCTCAAAGAGAAGAAAATTTCATCCGATCCGGCTGAAATTTGGTACATGATGTTGGTATATGGTCTCTACCAACCATGCAAAAATTGGTCCATATCGGTCCTTGATTATATATATCCCCCATATAAACCGATCCCCAGATTTGGCTTGTGGAGCCTCTAAGAGAAGCATATTTTATCCGATCCGGCTGAAGTTTGGTACATGGTGTTAGTATATGGTATCTAACAATCATGCAAAAATTGGTCCACATCGGTCCATAATTATATATAGCCCCTATATAAACCGATCCCCAGATTTGGCTTGCGAAGCCTCAAAGTGAAGCAAATTGCATCCGATCCGGCTGAAATTTTGTACATGATGTTGGTATATGGTCTCTAACAAAGGTGCAAAAATTGGTCCACATCGGTTCATAATTATATATAGCCCCCATATAAACCGATCTCCAGATTTGGCTTGCGAAGTCTCCAAGAGAAGCAAATTTCACCCAATCCGGTTGTAATTTGGAACATGGTGTTAGTATATGATCTTTAACAAGCGTGCCAGAATTGGTCCATATCGGTCCATAATTATATATAGCCCCCATATAAAACGTTCTCCAGATTTGACCTCCGGAGCCTCTTGGAGGAGCAAAATTCATCCGATCCGGTTCAAATTAGGAACGTGGTGTTAGTATATGGTCGCTAACAACCATACCAAAATTGGTCCAATCACACAAAAATTGGTCCATATCGGTTCATAATCATGGTTGCCACTAGACCCAAAAATAGTCTACCAAAATTTTATTTCTATAGAAAATTTTGTCAAAATTTTATTTCTATAGAAAATTTTGTCAAAATTTTATTTCTAGAGAAAATTTTGTTAAAATTTGTTTCGGTTCATAAAAAATTTTCATCATTGTCAAAATTTTATTTCTATAGAAAATTTTGTCAAAAGTTTATTTCTATAGAAAATTTTGTGAAAATTTTATTTCTATAGAAAATTTTGTTAACATTTTTTTCTGTAGAAAATTTTGTCAAAATTTTATGTCTACTTTGTCAAACTGAATTATATACGTATTGGATCGATCTTTTTTGATTTAATATATACCACGTATGGACTTACATACAATTTAGAAGATGGTGTTAGGAGGTTTTAAGATACCTTGCCATCGGCAAGCGTTACCGCAACTTAAGTAATTCGATTGTGGATGACAGTGCTTAGAAGAAGTTTCCACGCAATCCATGATGGAGGGTACATAAGCTTCGGCCTGGCCGAACTTACGGCCGTATATACTTGTTTTTTACTTAATTGTGTTACGTTTCGGGGCATTAGATTTAAATTTAAAGTCTAGAGATTTTGTAGAAATTAATATATGTTTGCATTCAAGCATATTATATTTACAAGCATTTTATGTCCCAAACATAATTTGGAGAAACATTTTTAAACATGTTTCTCCAAATCGGTTCTGATTTAAATATTTGTATATGGGAATGTAAACCAAAAAAAAAAAAATAATAATGAATGGATTGAGATGGTATCAAAAATGTACAATGAACAAATTCTGAGAAAATCGGTTGTCTAGCGAACCAATAAAAAGAGCTTTTTGTAAATAAAACCCGAATTTATAAACCAAACCTAATACATTGATGGTATTGGACACATTTTAGGAGTATTAGTTGAACACTTACCTTACTACCTATCAACACTGAGAAAAATATTGCCGTGAAACCAAAGAGTTCATGTCCTTAAGATACGAATGCGAATTTTGCTTAGCATAGAGGACGATTTTCTCTGATATAAAGTGTTTTTCTTTGTCCAAAGTGTATCAACTTTTCAATCAAGGTGTTTTTTCCTAAATGGTTCGACTTAAAACTGGGTACCTGAAAGGCAAATTTTCTTGGACCAATTTCATATGGCTTTAATAAGTTACAAAAATTATTTAAAATTAATGAAATCGTCTTTAAGTTTATTAACATTTTAACTACAAAGTAAAAAAGGGTTCTAAGGACGGTGATGTGTTCCAGCACTTGATTTCGAAGAAGAAATAAAGTGCTGAAAAAACGAATAAATTGAAATTTGTTTCCTAGAATCAATTATGCAAAACTCAAATTTAAAAGAGAAGTGTGTCTTATAGGCAACTTTACGTCAATTCTACACTTTTTTGGCTTGGGATCAATACCAAAATCATTAGTATAAAACTTCGGAACTGGGTATGCTTTTTTTAGTGTAGTTTTTACAGTATTTATTTTTTATTGGTCACTTCCAAATTCGCTATGGAAGCTCTAGAAATTCGTATACATCCACAATCCCTTGATACATTTTCAAATCCCATTCCATACATTGCTTGGTACTCCTAAGTATTTTTTTGTTGTTTTTTTTTTTTTGTTGGGAGGCATATTTATACTACGGTGTGAAAAGTTTATAAGTTTCTTTTTCACTGCAAGGGAAAAATCCTTTCTCATTTTATTTTCGCCATTCAGTAAAGGATGTCGCAAAGGGAATAATTTAAAAGTTTTTTTATGAAAAAAATTACGCAGTGAGCCTTGTGAATAAAAGCCAGATATATTTGCAGTATACTGCAGTCAATGCAGTCAAATCCTTTTGACCGAAAAGGAAGCTCATTGAAAAGGTTTTAAATAAAAGTAAGCAGTTCTTTCATTCAATCGTTTTTCCGTTCCTCCTATCAATCGGTCGGTCAGTCATTCATTGGTTATGGGACAAAATACTTATGTGACAACAGGAAAAAGGAAAATTTCCAGGAAAGTGTATAAATGAATCAAATTATACAATGTAGAGACACAGAGAATATATTCACGATTTCTATGTAAATAAAGCGATAATATAATAACCTTAAAGAAAATTGTCAATTTATAAATAGATAAATTAAACTACCGCCCTCTACAACACTTTATTTTTGTGTTTAACGTAGACAATATTCCCAGAACCACCAATAGTTTTTCACAATGTGTTACTGAAAATTATCTTTTCAATGGTTGCCTTGTTTTCAGAAGCGCTTTAGTGTGAATATCCAATATTGGATTTTATTCATCATCTTTTCTCATCGAAATTTGTTTGAAGAAATACTGCAGAAAAAAAGTTGGCATATTTTTTACAACTCATTCGATGCGTACATGCGTAATTACATTTAGAAATGCTACACTGAAAAAATATTGACCTAATATGGAAGATTATGCAACTTAAATTTTAGGAATCGAAATTTACGCAAATTTAAGGACAAAATTCTTTAAAATAATGACATTTTAATTAAATGAAAGTTTATAATCTTTGTTTCAAAATATTTTTGCATTAAATTTTCGTGAAATTTTCCGTCTCTCTGCTGAAGTTTTTGATCTTTGAAGTAAGGCAAAATTTTCTTAAAATAAAGAAAAACATTTTTAATTTAAAGAAATCGTCTTTAAGTCAACTGACATATTGCATTTTTAAATTTAAGATAAAATCGCTTCAAATATAGACTAAGGCTTATTTTAAGGATTTGCACCTTTGGTTTAAAGTTTTTTTTTTTTAACATTAATACCTTTATTACCTTTATACCTTTATTAATACATCGCAAAAAGAGGATAAAAATTCGATGAATGAGATTTGTATCCAATTTTAATTTTATATATCCTAGATTTAAAGCCAGGGAGGTCCGTCAAAAATGTCTTTATTTTAAAGAAGCCGCATGTTTGGCAGATAGAACAAGTAAACAAGTTGAAGTCGAGCGGGGCCGACTAAATTATACCCTTCACCACCGTCTACACCAAAATGTTTGATACCATCTCAAATCCATCAAATTTATTGGGAACTGTATAAAGCTCTAAATTAGAATGTACCACTATTGAAATCTGAAACGATTTCGACAAATTTTTTTGCACTAATTTAAACTAAGTAGTCACATGAATGAGTTCAAAATAATAATTAGGTGATTTTCATAAAATTTTTGATATTTGAACTTCTTACACGGACGAAAACGACTGTTTTTCATAGGTTTGGATGTAAAACTTATATGTTTAGAACTCAAATTTTTTAACACAATATTTTTGAGTGCAACCATATAATGTTCATAAACTAGCATAACATGTTTAGGACATATATGTTAATATGTTAGAACATATTATGTGTTTTGAAAGAGAGACCTACAGGCTATGCTGCAAGTAAAAGAATGGAAGTAACCAATTGGCGCCTTAAAAATATATCCACACAAAAAAAAAATTTAATTAAAGATTTTTTTCTACCAGTGTATGCCTAAGTCGAAACATAATATGTTTGAGCAATACAAACAATATTTTGTTTGGAACAATCCTGAAAATATATATGCTTGAAGCAAAATGTTTTTGGGCTTTTTTTGAGGGTGTAGGTGAAAGTGTGATAAACTAAATTGATATTCAAAATTTGTTATAAATTACGAGATGTAGTTTTTATCCATTTTGCCTGAAATTAGAAATCAAGAGGTATTTTAAAACCCTAAAGAGGTGTGCTGAAAATTACGAGTATCGGACCATGTTTTTATATAGCCACCATATAGACCGATCTCCAGATTTTATTCTTGGGATTATAGAAACCGTAGTTATTATCCAACTTGCCTCAAATTGGAAATCTATGCCCAAAATGGTGAGTATAGGTCCATGTTTTGATATAGCCATCAGATAGACTGATCTCCCGATATTACTTTTTGGGCTTCTAGAAACCGTAATTGTTGTCCACTTTGGGGGTAAAAATCTACTAATGGGGGTAAAAATCTACAGATGTTAGATTTTAAATCAAGGCGTTATTTCATTTTCATTTCATTTTCTTGCACACTTGCTCACGACGTTTATGATTCCTCTAAAACTCAAACAAAAATGGTTCTTATAAATCCAGAATCTGATCTAGTCTTCATAGGTAAAATCTTTGAATTTATCTTCGGGAAGTGTACTGGTTGAACTGACCTGCTTGTCATCAAATCCCCATGAAATTTTCACAGGAAACTATAATATTTGATTCATGGTGTTGGGTATTTAAGATTCGGCCCGGCCGAATTTACTGCTTTATATACTTGGTTTAGTGTAATATGAAGTTCAAGATGGGTGAATTTGTAGTAAAATTTAAAAATTTTGAGAAACTATTTTGTGAGAAGTATTTGTGTGTATTATTTTTTTCCGTCTTTTAGTTAATTTGACTAATGCACGCAAAAAAATCATTAGAGTAAAGGAAACTTTTTCCAAACATAATAATTTCATGAACTAAAATAAAGATAAATTGGCTTCAGTGAAATAGAGAGTTCACTTTAAATATTAACCAAATTCTGGAAAATATTGCTAAAATGTTAATTCTACTTTCATGTAAATGGAATTGAAACTTTGGCCTTCGGAGCTCAAAGGAATTTATATAAGTCGTGATGAGAGCTATATATAAATCTCAGCCGATTCCCCATAGAAAAAATTTCACGATTCATATTTTCAATTAAAGTCTTAATTGGGTTTTGAAAAATATTCAATCAAGAATTCAATTGATGTTTTAATTGACTTTCAATTAATTTTTTAATTGATACTATAATTCTGTGACTGAAGATATTTCAATTAAAAATTAATTGGATACATTAATTTTGTAAAACAAAAACATATTTTTTTTTGTACAACAAAATTAGGTATTGCCAATACCATCAGTTATACTTCTTGTGCAAAATTTGAAGCAAATTAATATGCATTAAGTGCATATCGGACAAAAGAATATATATGGGAGCCATATCTAAATTTGAACCGATTTTTTTCAAAATCAATAGCGATTGTCTTTGATTCGCAGAAAGTCTCTGTACCAAATTGGAGGTTGATCAGACTTGAAGTGGGAGCAATACTTTGCACACAAATAGACAGACAGACGGGCATCGCAAAATCGATTTAGAATTTAATTTAAAGACGATCTGTATACTAAACGAAGGGTCTCAGGCTGCTCCTTCTTGACGTTACATACAAATGCACAAGTTTATTATACCCTGTATCAGAGTAGTGGTGAAGGATATAAACATAATAAACAGGCAGAGGGACGGACTTCGCCAAAATGACTAATGGTGTTTTCTTTTCTGAAAAAAGTGCTTTGCCATCATTTTGTCTGTACAGAATGCGCATTTTTAAAATGTTACCAGCAACCTAAAAAAATGCTATCATTTCAGCGGGCAGAAAAGAATCCAAAGAAGGAAACAGGGCAATCGCAACACTCTCGTTTGTTGGCAGTGCTGAAAATGCCCGTAATTTGCCTCTATGCGTGGCACTATTTTCACAACAGAATTCGAAGCCTTTTCGCACTTTTGCCTGTTTTTTTAGAAAAGAACCTAAAAAGTACATTTTCCGGGCAAAATGCAAAAAAAGTGCCCATTTTTTACAAGAAAAGAAAACGCCATAAGAATCTGGCCGCTCCTTTTTGGATTTACATTCAAGTGCATAAACTTTTAATACCCTGTACTAGTAGATAAAAGTAATTAAAATTACAATGTTTGCATTTCATTCAAATTAGAGATGTGCGCGTGACACGAAACTGTCGTGACACGCGTGAATAACGTGAGTTGTGAACAAAATCTGAAGAAACTTTCGTGAATATGTCGTGCGTGAGCGTGCGTGAGAAATAAAATCGGTTCGTGAATGTGCGGGAATAAAATTTCTGCAAAATCACCCTCACGAAAAAATCAAGTTTTAATTCTTTCTGATATAGAAACTGAATTCTATTTAGCTATCGAACTATATCCTATTTATTAATTTTGTTACCTTTCCTCTTTTCCGGTTGGAACATGTCGTGAGTCTCGTGAATTTGCCGTGGTTCACGTTAATTGTCGTGAATCGTGCGTGAGCTTGAGCCTTTAAAAGTAGTGAACGTGCGTGAGTGTAAGTGGCTACCAAACATATCGTGCGTGAACAAACATTTTGCTTCGTGAATGTGAATGAAATTTCACTCACGCGCACACCTTTAATTCAAATATTTAATTTTTTTCTGTGAATGTGTGTCACGCTTTTTCGAATATTAGCATGATTTCAACGATTGGAAGCATACTTACATTTCAAAGAAACTCGGATCAGTATTTCCATATTTTGCAACCGGAATCCCAGTAAAACAGCGTCGCCATAAATGTAGTGAAAATTTTCTTTTTGGATCCGGAATTGGTGCAAAATTGGCGCAGAAGCGATGAATTAAACATTTGCTTCTCATAGGCAGACGTTGAATGAATTTCAGCAGACGTTGCACTGAATTTGAATCAGGTCTTAAGGCCTGGTAGGCACCTCTTGAAAAAATTCGTTCCCATAAGAAATGCATTGCCATTTATGCTAAAGAAATTTTCGTTAGCGTTCAATTTCGTAAGCATCTCTAATGAAAATTTTTGTTCATAACAGGGTTGTCAAAAGCATATTTTGGAGAGATGTTGACAACTCAAGGCAGCAAACATTTAATTTATTACAACCATTGTCTGTGTGAAAGTTTTAAGAAGTCTGTAAATAATCAACAATGTATTTGAGGAATATTTGGAACAAATATTAACAATTTTTAAAAACGATTAGCTGGTTTAACATTTGTTTGCATTATGCTTTCACCCAGAGAAGGAATATGGTCACCTCAACCATGTTTCAAGAGCAAAATGTTATTTTTGAATGGTGACCATGTAACATTTTTATCGTAACCATGTTATTTTCTCGGATATTATGTGTCCGATTTCAGCAAGCATATAATTTTTGGCGTGAAAACAACATTTTTGCCATAAACATGTTACATGGTCACCATCCAAAAATAACATTTTGCTCTTGAAACATGGTTGAGGTGATCATATTCCTTCTCTACGTGTTTCTAGACTCTTTTTGCTGTAGACTTAAATAAATTTTTCATAGCGAAAATTTCACAAAAGGTGCATACCGGCCTTTAAGGTGAGATCCGAATATGGTGTGTTTGGATGTGAATTAAAAAATTCTGTGATATTGTACCAAATAAACGATTTTTTCTTTGATTTTTAATACCTTCTAACACTTGTCTGGAATGTCTTATCTCAAATATTTTCAAAAATTCACAATTTTTCTAGAAGAGATTTAGATTTTTTTTCGACAAAATTGAATCAATTTGTACTATTTCATTAAAGTTTTGAAGCAGAGTTTTTAATGTATTTAAAAATTGAACAAAATTTAAGCAAATGAACCTCCTGGGAGGACATTTCTGGAAGTGCTGTTAAACTTGTGTCTTTAGAAAAACCTCCAATATTTTTGCTGCGATTTTAATACTAAATTTAAAATATAAAATATTTTTGATAAAATTTTTGTGGTTGGTATGCAAAAAATGTTCTCTTTGAAGAAATATATAAGTATTAAAAATTAAAATGTTTAACCCTCTATCACTCATGAACTCCGATTTGTATGATTTTTTGTATTGGAGATGATGACAAAAAAATAAAATACACGTATTTTTTAATTTTCATTTATTTTTTTTTTATTTGAAGAGAAACTCCCACAAATTGGGTGTGTTGCCAAACATTATTTGCCACCAAAAACAAAAAAAAAAAAAAACGTAAAAAAAGAACATTCTGCAATAAAGCTCAAACACTTACCTCTCCAATTTATGAAGATTACACACAAAACACAAGCACAACAATTTTTTATTATTTTTTGAAGTCACAGCAAACCGGCACTTTTCGTAAATACCAATAGTCAATAAAGAAATGTCAATTTCCAGCAAGTAGTACAACCTAATTGTTTTATTTTTACAAGTTTTTTAGCTCAGTATGTAAACCACGGGATACAGTGCGTGATTGAGCTAAAGAAGTTATTTCTATTAATTTTGAGGCATTCGAAGGGTATGTTGCCTACAGTCTACACTATGATACAGAGGGTTAAAGATATAGAAAATTTTCTCAAAACTTTATTTCTTTAGAAAATTTTATCAAGATTTTATTTGTATAAAAAATTTTTGATAAAGTTATTTCTATAGAACATTTTGTCTATAATACATGTTTTTAAAATTTTATTTCTATAGAAAATGTTGTCAAGATCTTATTTCTATAGAAAATTTTTGATAAAAGTTTAACATAATTCTATAATTTTTGATATTTGAAAATTTTCAACATTTTAGATATAAAATGTCAAAATTTTATATCTGGAGAAAATTTTGTCAAAATTTTATTTCTATTGTAAATCTTGTCAAAATTTTATTTCTATAGAAAATTTTGTCAACATTTTATTTCCATAGATTTTTTTTTTATTTTTATAGAAACTTTTGTCAAATTTGTATTTCTTTTGAAATTTTAGTCAATATTTTATATCTATAGAAAATGTTGTCAAAATTTTACTTCTATAGAAAATTTTGAGAAAATCTTATTTGTATAGAAAATTTGCTCAAAATTTTATTTCTACGAAAATTTTGTCATTATTTTAGTTCTAAGACAATTTTGCCACAATTTTAGTTCTAAGAAAATTTTGTCAAATTTTTATTTCTATAGAAAATGCTGTAATTTTGTCTATAGAAAATTGAAGTATGTTATCTCTTTGTTGAAGAAGAATATTTTGCAAATTCTAATAAAACATTAAGAATTCTACCAATCTGCAAAATAGTAAAAAATCTAAAATTTTTTGGTAGAATTCTACCAAATGTGGCAACCATTATATTAATCCCAAACCCAAACTAGAATCATAAAATTATAAAAAATATGGATAAAAACGACAGTCACCTATCAAAAATTGCCATAAAAGGATATAACTCATGGATACCACATTTAGCCTTAATAAGGCACAGTGTATTGAGCACACACAGAAAGTAGAATACCATGGTGGTACAATAATGGTGAATTTATCTCTTATCAACGAGAGCTCCCCGATTCTATTTTTAGCTCGAAGACAAAGGATCGCAAGTCTGGATAGCGTTTCACATTACGTTGAAACATTTAAATCACTCAGAAATGTCACCTGCCTGAGAAGGGATAATCCAACGCTGAAAAACTTTTTGTTGTTCGGTCGAAACGTTGATCTAGCAATGTCCGTCCGTCCGGCAGTCCATCCGTTGGTCCTTCTTATAAATTCGCTCTATCCGAACGAAACTGAGCGAATTGAATCTTGGCACATGTAGCTATTATAGACGTAAGTCGGATGGTATTGCAATTGGGAGTTTCTTGGAATAGCAAATTTCATCCCATAGGCTTGAAAAATGGTACGTCGGCATATGTCTTCTAAAAACCTTACAAAAGTTAATCCATCTCAGTTCACAACATGGTATATAGCCCCCATATAAAGCGGTCCTAAGATTTGAATTCCTGAGCTTCGTGGAAAAACAAATCTCATCCAAACCGGTTAAAATTTGATAGGTGATGATTTCTAATAATTTCAATCCCGTTGAAAAAGCAGTATTAAGCTATGTTTGCGGCCATAAACCCACGTCAAATAATACAGGTGTGAGCTTTTCTCTTTAGGAAAAAATGGGATCCATTTACTTATTATTTTCTGTAACGTTAATTGAATAGCTTTGGTTATTTGTAACACTATGCCACATCGATAAAAATGATGGACAGACATACTTGTCATATACAATAACTGGAAATGCAACAGCAGCCGTAGCCGCAGCAGCTTCTGTCCTGATTTTGGTGTGCACCTAAATACAATAAATATCATTGTTGTGCCGCTGGCGATATACAAAACGCTTTAAGCTCATGACAATCGATGACAACATTGATGCTGATGATGACCGCAAAGATGACGTTTTCAAGACAATTCGCAGGACGTGAGTTAAGAAAAAAAAATAATATTAGCAAACATTGCAGCCCGAAGTTTGCAGATGATGAGGACGATGACAATCGCTGACACTGCTGGCATTGCATTGCTTTGCATTATTATTGGAATAAATGAATAACATTTTTTTTTGAAGGGAAATATTTTGTGTGATTGTGGTGATTATTCTTCGATGTCAAACTCATATGTATGCAGTGACAATGGATTCTGGTCGCACGAGAGGCAACACTTCGATAGCGCGCTTCCTTTTCATAAGTCAGGGGCAAAAAATGTGGCAATCAAAGTGTTTCCATATCATTTTATTATACCTTGGCTAAACCATGATTTGTTTCTTGTGCTGTCTTTGATATATGTATGACGATATGAGGGCTCTGCACAGTGTGAATATCTTGTTAAAGTGGAATATATCTTTTTTCTGAGATTTATTTTCTTGGCAAATTGGAAATTCAAAGGATCTCGAGACATTCTCTTAGCCTGCCAAGTGCTCTACCGTGATAGGATTAGATGAACTGGCAAAGACGTTATTGAGATGCATTGTTAGTTTTGGGACTAGGTACTTGATCAATATATAGCCTTCAGTGTTTCAGCACCTTCAAGATTTCCGATATTTCAAAAATGAGGAAGGTCATTCCGATATTGAGACCCGGAAGAAGAATTGAAATTTTGACAAAATTTCCTATAGGACTGAATTTTTGACAAAATTTCTTATAGCAATGAGATTTTTACAAAATTTCCTATAGAAATTACATTTTTGACAAAATTTCCTATAGAAATAAAATTTTTACAATATTTCCTATAGAAATAAAATTTTGTCAAAATTTCCTATATAAATGAAATTTTGACAAAATTTCCTGCAGAAATGAAATTTTGACAAAATTTCCTATTGTAATGAAATTTTGACGAAATTCCTATAGAAATTAAATTTTTGACAAAATTTCCTATAGAAATGAAATTTAGACAAAATTTCCTATAGAAATGAAGTTTTGACAAAATTTCCTATAAAAATGAAGTTTTGACAACATTTCCTATAAATATGAAATTTTGACAAAATTTCCTATAGAAATGAAATTTTTGACAAAATTTCTATAGAAATTAAAATTTTGACGAAATTTCCTATAGAAATAAAATGTTGACAAAATTTCCTATAGAAATAAAATTTTGTCAAAATTTCCTATAGAAACGAAATTCTGACAAAATTTCCTATAGAAATTAAATTTTGGTAAAATTTCCTAAAGAAATTAAATCTTCCTATAGAAATGAAATTTTTGACAAAATTCCCTATAGAAATGAAATTTTTGACAAAATTTCCTATAGAAATGAAATTTTGACAAAATTTCCTATAGAAGTAAAATTTTTACAAAATTTCCTATAGAAATAAAATTTTTACAAAATTTCCTATACAAATAAAAAATTTTGACGAAATTTCCTATAGAAATGAAATTTTGGTAAAATTTCCAAAAGAAATTAAATTTTGACAAAATTTCCTACAGAAATGAAACTTTCTTATAGAAGTGAAATTTTGACAAAAAAGATTTTCTTCCGTTTTAGTTCCCATTGAATTTATGTGTACGATCATTGAACTTTACACCCAAGTATAGTTCATAAAAATTTTAAGATATAATATTAAGGCAAATTTCATTTCGCAAAAAAAAAATATAAAACACGAATATATTGCCGTAAGTTCGGCAATATAGAAATAAAATTTGGAAAAAATGTTCTACAGAAATAAAATTTTGACAAAATTTTCTATACAAATAACATTTTGACAATGTTTTCAATAAAAATAAAATTTTGGTAGATTATTTTTGGCTCGAGTGGCAACCATGATTATGAACCAATATGGACCAATTTTTGTGTGATTGGGGATCGGCTATATATAACTATAGACCGATATGGACCGATTGGTTATTAGCGGCCTTATACTAACACAACGTTGCAAATTTCAACCGGATCGGATGAATTTTGCTCCTCCAAGAGGCTCCGGAGATCAAATCTAGGGAACGGTTTATATGGGGGCTATATATAATTATGGACCGATATGGAGCAATTCATGCGTGCTTGTTAGAGACCACATTCTAACACCATGTTCCAAATTTCAACCTGATCGGATGAATTTTGCTCCTTCAAGAGGCTCCGGAGGACAAATCTGGGGATCGATTTATATGGAGGCTATATATAATTATGGACTGATATGGACCAATTCTTGCGTGGTTGTTAGAGACCATATACTAACACCACGTACCAAATTTCAACCGGATCGGATGAATTTTGCTCCTCTAAGAGGCTCCGGAGTTCAAATCTGGGGATCGGCTTATATGGGGGCTATATATAATTATGGACCGATATGGACCAATTTTGGCATGGTTATTAGAGACAATATACTAACACCACGTACCAAATTTCAATCGGATCGGATGACTTTTTCTCCTCTAAGAGGCTCCGGAAGTCAAATCTGGGGATCGGTTTATATGGGGGCTATATATAATTATGGGCCGATGTGGACCAATTTTTGCATGGCCATTAGAGAACATATACAATCACTACGTACCAAATTTCAGCCGGATCGGATGAAATTTGGTTCTCTTAAAGGCTCCGCAAGCCAAATCGGGGGATCGGTTTATATGGGGGCTATATGTAATTATGGACCGATATGGACCAATTTCTGCATGGTTGTTAGAGACCATATACTTACACCACGTACCAAATTTCAGCAGGATCGGATGAAATTTGTTTCTCTTAGAGCAATCGCAAGCCAAATTTAGGGGTCCGTTTATATGGGGGCTATACGTAAAAGTGGACCGATATGGACCAATTTTTGCATGGTTGTTAGAGACCGTATATTAACTCCATGTACCAATTTTCAGCCGGATCGGATGAAATTTGCTTCTCTTAGAGCAATCGCAAGCCAAATTTGGGGGTCCGTTTATATGGGGGCTATACGTAACCGATATGGCCCATTTGCAATACCATCCGACCTACATCAATAAAAACTACTTGTGTTAAGTTTCAAGTCGATAGCTTGTTTCGTTCGGAAGTTAGCGTGATTTCAACAGACGGACGGACGGACATGCTCAGATCGACTCAGAATTTCACCACGACCCAGAATATATATACTTTATGGGGTCTTAGAGCAATATTTAGTTAGCGTTTAGTTAGAGCAAAGTTAGCGTGATTTCAACAGACGGACGGACGGACATGCTCAGATCGACTCAGAATTTCACCACGACCCAGAATATATATACTTTATGGGGTCTTAGAGCAATATTTCGATGTGTTACAAACGGAATGACAAAGTTAATATACCCCCATCCTATGGTGGAGGGTATAAAAAGATACAATTAATTTAGCATTAGTTTAACTCCGGACTTTTTATGTATATTTTTCTTTGTGTGTAACTCTGTAGGCCAACATCTTTGCCATCTTTTGAACAAATTGTAAACTACTTCAAGAGATATGACAACACTACACATTATTAGAAATTAAAAATTTCTTAATCAATTCGCAACGGAATAGGAATGTTTGGATTCGATTTTAAGTGTTACTATTATTCTTATGATATTTTCCAGACAAAACTAAAATGTGTACCTTTCTTCCTGACGCTGCACCACTGTACTCCACAGCCTCTGCTCGTTAATTTATGTATGTCTGAAGATGTTGGGGATCGTTTTTCTAAAGAATTGTCACAATTCAAAGTCAAAAAATGAAATCACAAACAATTGAAATCAAAATTGCTTGCGTATGACATTGGATATCGGTAACGAGATCACTACGAGCGAGTACCACAGCCAAGGAGAGGAACCTGTTAACAGTGTTGACAGCTTGTGACTGTGGATGGCAGGCTGATACTTTAGCTTCAGCTTCTGGTATTGGAAGATTGTTGGGTTTATTTCGATTTTCTCCTTTCAAGATGCTGATTATTTATATGCATATGTCCATTTTTTGCAGCCTTAAATATTTCATTTGATTCGTTTTGTTTGTTCCTGAAGCGGCAGCATATTTCGCCAGGCCAAGTCAACTTTACATATCAGAAATCATATTTATTGGAAAAAATATTTCTGATGTAGAAGACAGTGACAAGAAAATGCAAATTGAATACAATTTATTGTGAGTTACTTTTGAGGCCAATGCAAATGCAAACCATAAGTTTGTCGATGGAATTTCCGGGAAAACATTGCCAGATACCATTGGACAACATTGAGGAATATTTCTTTTTAAATGATTGACATGGGTATTTTTGTCTGTTGGTTCTGGGATTAAAGGAAATTATGGATGGACAATTTTATTATGTATCCTTGTTAAAATATCCTTAAGGGGGATGGATATTAATACTTTTGTTATTCCAATTGTAACAATTGAGACAAAGGGTGCTTGTTAAATCCGAAAAACTGGAGATATTTTTGTCATTGAATGTACCTAATATAAAGAATTATGTAATTTACATTTATATTTACGAAATATTAAGATCTATATTAAAATCAAGCATTTCAACTAAACCTAAGTTTTCTATTATGGCTATACTTTTTTTGTGTATGAAAATTAAAATGAGCCCAATTGAAATGAGCTCAATAAAATCTTAAACTCACCAACAAATTCGCCCAATAACTATAATTTCGTTGTTCTAAATTTGTAGTCTCGTTTATGGTGTCCATATTTTGTTGTCTTATATATATAAGTAAATTAGAGCACGAAGCACGAATCGGTTTCGCCATTCGGCCAAAAATCTACACTGAAAAAAAGCATGCCCGGTTCCAAAGATTTTGTCTTTACTTTAAAAATTTTGGTTTGATTCCGAACCAAAGAAGCGGAGAATATAAGTAAGGATACTTTTAAGACACAATTCTCTTTTAAATTTGGGTTTTGTGTATTTGCTTCTAGGAAGCAAATTTAAATTTTTCGCTTTTTCAGCATTTTTTTCTTTATATGCTATCACAGTCCTTTAAAACCAAGTTAACGACAACTTTATTTTCCAAATTAAGACTCGACTTCCAGTAGAAATTATGCTGTGTTTCAAGTAAAAAACGTCTTTAAAATAAAGTGTTGAAAAACATGTCCTATATTTTAACGATTTTTTGCTTTTAGTCAAGATGCAAAAAGACAACAAATTTAAAGAATTTTTCTGAATGATTAAAGTCAAGTTGACCTTAGCCCAAACATTTTCTCTTTCATGTTATGATACCCATTTTTAAGTGAAATCACTTAATTATAAGGACAATACGACTTCATTGAACATTTTATCGACTTTTAGACAAGGAAAGAAACTTTATATCGGAGAAATGCGTCTTCTATGCTAAGCAAAATTTGCATTCGTATTTTAAAGACATGAAATCTTTGACCTCACGACAATATTTTTTTCAGTGTATAATTGACCACGAATCGGCTTCGGTGCCAAAACGCTGATTAATCGAAGCTTTTTTTAATATTTTATTTTATATCGAACACAGTATGGAATTTGTCCCAGTCAAAATACCTAGTTCAAATAAAGCAAAAAGCTCAAATTCTATCGAATGGGAAAAACATCACTCCATGCCCAACAAAATTGAGAAGAGTAAACAATATAAGAAAATGAAATTTATTCATATATTACGGAGCTTAATATGCCACACCACGGTTACACATTTGAATATTGGAAGAGTGCTTCGTTTCAACTTTTAAGAGCACCGGTAAGAAAATATTTAAGCACTCCACCGACAAACGTGGCCATATACCAAATTTCAACTGAATCAGATGAAATGTGCTCCTCCAGGAGGTTCCAAAACCAAATCTGGGGATCGGTTTATATGGGGGCTATATATGATTATAGGCCGATATGCACCAATTTTGGCATGGTTATTAAAGACCATATACTAACACCACGTACCAAATTTCTACCGGATCGGATGAATTTTGCTTCTATAAAAAGCTCCGAAGGTCAAATCTAGGGATCTATATGGACCAATTTTTGCATGGTTGTTACACTGAAAAAAATATTGACCTAATATGGAAGATTATGCACCTTAAATTTTAGGACTCGAAGTTTACGCAATGCTAAGGACAAAAAAGAGAGTTTATAATCCTTGCTTCAAAATTATTAAATCATCATCATTATCATTAAATTTAGGACACAAATCTTGAAATTTTGCGTCCATCTGTTGAAGTAGTAGATCTTCGAATTAAGGCAAATGTTCCTTAAAGTAAAGAAAAACATTTTTAATTTAAAGAAATCGTCTTTAACTCAACTGACATATTGAATTTTTAAATTTAAAGTAAAAATGCTTCAAATATAGGCTAAGACGTATTTTAAGGATTTGAATCTTTGGTTTAAAGTTTTTTTTTAGCATTAAGAAAACAGTTTTTACTTTGCAGTACTTGGCATAATTTGGATTTTGAAACTGGAATTTGTTTGTACATGAATACCTTTATTAATATATCGTAAACATAGAATAAAAATTCGATGAATGTGATCTGTATCCAATTTTAATTTTATCGATCCTATATTTAAAGCCAGGGAGGTCCATAAAAAATGTCTTTGTTTTAAGGAAGCCGCATCTTTGGCTCGGAATCAATACCAAAATCCTTAAAGGAAGGTCAAAATCTTTGAATTTTTTTGAGTGTAGTGTCCATATAGTTACACAAACTACAAAATTTCAACTGAATCGTGCGAAATTTGCTCCTCCAAGAGGCTCCGGAGGTCAAATCAGGGGACCGGTTTATATGGGAGCTATATATAATTATGAACCGATATGGACCAATTTTGCATGGTTGTTAGAGGCTATATACTAGCACCACGTACCAAATTTCAAGCGGATCGGATGAGTGTTACTCCTCCAAGAGGATCCGGAGATCAAATCTGGGGGTCTGTTTATATGGGAGCTATACGTAAAAGTTGTCCAATATGGCCCATTTGCAATTCCATCCGACCTATATGATTTGTTTCGTTCGGAAGTTTGCGTGATTTCAACAGACGGACGGACGGACATGGTTAGATCGACTCATCTAAAGATTCAATATTTCAGGTAATTTAAAGACGATTTCTTTTATTAAACAATATGTTTCCTTACTTTAAGGAAAAGTTGACTTAATTCAAATACATACGGCTTGTAAGGTAGTGATGCAAATTTTCAAAATTTGTGTCCTAAATTTAATAAAAAACAAAAATTGAAGTAAAGATTTCAAATTTTAGTTTAATTAGAAATTTTTCTTAATATTGTGTAGATTACTCAATCTAAATTTTGGGTTTCGTAATCTTTAATATCACGTTAATATTTTTTCAGAGTGGGGGTGCAAATTTCATTCGATTCGGTTGACATGTGGTACGTGGTATACGTGGCATTCGGTTTGATTTCCGGAGCATCGTGAATGCGCACATTTCATTCGATACATTTTAAATTTGGCTCCCTTGCAATGAGACCATGTGGGACTACGTTTAGGCATAGCCCCCATATAAACCGACCCCCAGACTTGATTTAGGAATCCTCTTAGAAGAGCAAACTTCATCCGATCCGGTTGAAATTTGTTATTGACGAGGCCGAACAGCGTTCCACATTGCGGTGAAACTACGTAAAGAATCTTTGAAACACTCAGAAATGTCACTCAGAGGGGACAATTCACCACTGAAAAACTTTTTGGTGTTTGGTAGAATCTGGGTTTGAACCCATGACCCTGTGTATGCAAGGCGGGCATACTAACCATTGCACCACGGTGGCTCCCAATGTTAGTATATGTGTTCTAACAAGCTTGGAGAAAGTAGCCCATATCGGTCTATATCTATATACGAGTATATAGCCTTCATATCAACCGACAACCAAGATTTTAGTTATAAATGCTCATGGAGGAACAAATTTCATCCGATCCGATATACCTTGTGATGGGCAAGTGTTACCACAACCCAAGTAATTCGATTGTGATTGGAATTTATGGTAGAACTTTGTACGGCATACATGGTGGAGAGTAGATGAGATTCGGTGTTTCCGCACTTTCGGCACTTGTTATTATAAAAGGTATCTGACAACACCGACTCCTTAGGAGGAATCATTCCTAAATATTTCTAGTGGGTTTTTCCCCAACATCTAACTTTGGGAGCTACCGTGGTGCAATGGTTATCATGCCCACCTTGCATACACAAGGTCGTGGGTTCGATTCCTGCTTCGACCGAACACCAAAAATTTTTCAGCGGTTGATTATCCCACCTCAGTAATGTTGGTGACATTTCTGGGGGTTTCAAAGCTCCTCTAAGTGGTTTCACTGCAATGTGGAACGCCGTTCGGACTCGGCTATAAAAAGGAGGTCCCTTGTCATTGAGCTTAACATGGAATCGGGCAGCACTCATTGACAAGAGAGAAGTTCACCAATGTGGTATCACAATGGACTGAATAGTCTAAGTGAGCCTGATACATCGGGCTGCCACCTAACCTAACCTAACCTAACTTTGTACCATATTTACTGAAATTTATTAATTGACTTTTCAAAAGTTCGTTATATACTTTGTATGGGTCTAGAAAATGGCATGGGCCAGGTCTGATCATTAGTCAATATACAATACGTAGCTTCAAAACTATATATCTTGAAAAATAAAAATCAAGACTTCCCACGCTTAAACGATTTAACGAGATTCACTTTGAATTCCCTTAAAATGACTATCTCAATTTCATATGGAATGTATTCGTTTATTTCACTCAGGATATTTTTATTGACCTTGAAACAAGATTGCCGCCCAAAAACAAAAACAATGTTACTCTTTAATTTCTCCGTTATTTCTCGCTTCGCTAGCAACAAACGAGGGTAGAAAGAGTCCATTAGACGACATCAATTTTCTTTTTATGATTTCTGTGTTTTTGAGACTTCTCAGATATTTCAGTGTAATCTTTAAAATTTTTATCGACATCATTATTTCTCATAAGCCCGTAATAAATAATTCCCTGGAATTTCAATAAATAAAAGCGACACAAAAAATTGCAAGTTGAGTTGAGTGAGAATCAGCGAAGGGAGACAGGCAGCCAGACAGACAGACAGTGTTTCATAAATACAATTTTTACCTTGAAATTCATAACAGGATGTGTTGAAATCATCCTGAGCCCATGGTTGATCGGCGAAGTATGGTCAAGTCCTCGTTCCAACTTGAATATCACTTTTATTTCGTGTTAAAAATCTTTATGAGGTTTTCGCTTTAGTTATAGTAGGGGTTTTTCTGTTGGCAAACTTAAACCACGCTGAGAGGAGGAACATTTTTTGTCATATAAAAAATATGCCATTAATGTATGACAAGTGTTGATATTTTGTATGGGTGACAATTCCCTAAAGATGTTATTGTTTTTTTATGTTGTTTCTTAAAATTTAGACTTTTTATATTAACCGATATCGCTTTTGAGAGGGTGTTTATATTTTGGACTTACGAACAATTGGGAAAGATTGATATTCGACATCATTTGGTTAATAAAAATATTCAAAGTTGCTATGTATAAGTGATAACTTCTGCAAATTAGGTCATAATCCGTTACGTTCCCTTTTTCTTCTCAATACAGATTCAAGGTCAGGAGAATTTTCCGGTGTTCTTGCATGAGCACTTCGTGTTGCTGATATATCCTTCTTCTTGGAAAATACCAAAGTAAATTATACCTGACTTACTCTCATTAGTCTTAAACAGGCTCCAGATTCTTAAATCACCCATGGCACCACGGAACTTCCTTACTTTAAACAAGTATATACGGCCGTAAGTTCGGCCAGGCCGAATCTTATGTACCCTCCACCATGGATTGCGTAGAAACTTCTTCTAAACACTGCCATCCATAATCGAATTACTTGGGTTGCGGTAACGCTTGCCGTTGGCAAGGTATCTTAAAACCTCCTAACACCGTCTTCTAAATTGTAAGTAAGTCCATACGTGGTATATATTAAATAAATAAAAAAGACCGAATAAATACGTAGATAATTCAGTTTGACAAAATTTTCTATAGAAATAACATTTTGGCAGATTATTTTTGGCTTTTTGTGTGATTGGGGATCGGCTATATATAACTATAGACCGATATGGACCAATTTGGTATGGTTGTTAGCGGGCATATACTAACACCACGTTCCAAATTTGAACCGGATAGGATGTTAAAGACCCTATACTAACACCATGTTCCAAATTTCAACCGTATCGGATGAAATTTGCTGCTCTTAGAGCCTCCGCAAGCCAAATCTGGGGATCGGTTTATATAGGGGCTATATATAATTATGGACCGATGTGGACCAATTTTTGCATGGTTGTTGTTGGAGACCATATACTTACACCACGTACCAAATTTCAGCCGGATCGGATGAAATATGCTTCTCAATCCAAATCTGAGGGTCCGTTTATATGGGGGCTATACGTAAAAGTGGACCGATATGGCCCATTTGCAATACCATCCGACCTACACCAATAACAACTACTTCTGCCAAGTTTCAAGTCGATAGCTTGTTTCGTTCGGAAGTTAGCGTGATTTCAACAGACGGACGGACATGCTTAGATCGACTCAGAATTTCACCACGACCCAGAATATACATATATACTTTGTGGGGTTTTAGAGCTATATTTCTTTGTGTTACAAACGGAATAACAAAGTTATTCCGGTGGTGGAGGGTATAAAAATAGATTGCTATGGTGGATATAAAAATACATTGCTCTAACATAATATGCAAGATTTCATATTTTTTAAACGTAACATTTACACAATGTCAATTAAAAACAAGTATATATGGCCGTAAGTTCGGCCAGGCCGAATCTTATGTACCCTCTACCATGGATAGCGTAGAAACTTCTACGAAAGACTGTCATCCACAATCGAATTACTTGGGTTGTGGTATCTTAAATCGTTTTCTAAATTTTGAGTTAGTCCATACGTGGTATATATTAGACAAAAAAGGTATGTATAGGTAAGTCTACCAACAATTACGAATCGATATGGACTTTTGATATGGGGGTCGCTTATATGGGGGCTGTATACAATTATAAACTTGATATTGACCAATTCTTGTGTGATTGGGAATCGATTTATCTTAGGGCTATATATAACTATAGACCGATATGGACCTAGTTAGGTATGATTGTTAACGGCCATATACTAGCACAATGTACCAAATTTCAACTGACTCGGATGAAATTTGCTCCTCCAAGAGGCTCCAAAACTCGGGATTGGTTCATATGGAGGCTATATATGATTATGGACTTATATGGACCACTTTTTGTTAAATATCATATACTACCACGACGTACCAAATTTCAACCAGATCGGATGAATTTTGCTTCTCCAAAAGGACCCGGAGGTCAA